>NW_003852537.1:4169224-4225485 GCF_000181295.1 Otolemur garnettii | reverse complement strand
GATGGATGGATGGATGGATGGATGGATGGATGGATGAATGGACGGACAGACAGATGGACGGATGGATGGATGGATGAATGGACGGATGGACAGATGGACGGATGGATGGATGGGTTTATAGATAGACATGAAAGGAGTTTTCAGGGCAATTAGTTCACATGATTATGGAGGCTAAAAATTCTGGTGATATTTTATGTTCAAGATTAAGAAGCAGGGAACCTGATGGTGTAAATCTCAGTCCCACACCAAAAGTGTGAGAACCTGGGGGTCACCGGTGTAAGTTCCAGAGTGAGAACACCAGAGAACTGGAGTTCTGATGTCCAAACAGTAGAAGATCAATATCCTAACAAGGAGAGAGAGAATGAATTTGCCTTTCCTCTGCCTCCCTGCCCTATCCAGGCCCTCAGCGGACTGGATGTTGCCCAGCTGCATTGGTGAGGGTGGATATTCCTTACTCAGACCACCGATTCAAATGCCAGTCTCTTCCAGAAACAACCTTGCAGCCCAGAAATAGTGTTTTACTTGCTATCTAGGTTCCCTCCATTCAGTCAAATTGACTCCTGAAAGTAACAATCAACAACACTGCACTAGAATTGGGGTAGTGGCTATGTGAGCAAACCATTCTTGGCTTTGCAGTAATATGGCCTATGGGGAGGAGACATGATACACAAATAATTATAGATAATTAGTGCAAATGACATGTATTTCCAGCGCTGCTAAAACGCAGCCATGTTGTTATTGGCAGGTACAGTAAGAGGGCCTGATTATTCTTGGGACCCAAGAAAGGTTTACCTAAGAAAATGCTATTTAATCTGAGAGTGATTGCTGAGGAGACCTTAGTGAAAGGATACCAGGTACAGAAGTTGCGTGTGTGAAGCTGAAAGGCTGAAAACATCTTTAAGAATCTCTTTAAGGAACTGAGAGAAATTTACCATGGGTGCGGCTGAGAGAAAGTGGTTCAAGGTAGCACTACCACAGATTGAAAGTGGCTATTCTCACACCCACAAATTATGACTTCAGATACTGTATTAATAAAAGCTAGTATATCACACCAAATTTAAAAAACACATTATGAATTACAGACCTCTAAGAACAGTATAAAATCACTGCAGGTTTATAACTAAGTAAATAATATTATCATTTGTCCAACAATGAAAACCATTCTGGCAGCACTGTCCCACATATTAGAGCAATTTTTAAAATTTGCTTCTTTTTAACATTTATACATATAAGGCAAAACAAACTATATCTATATCTATTTTGCATAGTACTTTTGTGAAGGATATAGTCCCATCCTGAGTAAGGAATGAATGCTTAATATACATATACAGGATGTCCATAAAGTTCATGTACAATTTAAAATAGTATGTAATTACACATAGATATGCACTTTTTCTACACCAGAAACACCATTAAAATGACCAAGAGAGTTTTCAGTTTGGTTTTTTTTTTTTGTTTTTAACCAACAAGAGCAAGAAGAAGTTGAGAGGAAACCAAAACATTGAAATTTTAAAAGCTGGAATGCAGATGATAAGTGAACATTCAGAACTGAGAAAGCAGAATCTCGAGACAATAATGAAAATATAAAACTCAGAAACTCTTACCATAAAGCCCTTGTCTAATATGTTGGAGCTGTTACACAGAAATATATAGACTGCGTAGAGTACAGACAGCACACATTCATTTTTCACAGTTTTAGGGCTGGGAAGTCTAATATCAAGGATTCTACCAATTCACTTCCCAGTGAGAGACACCTTCCTGGTCCATAGCTGGCACCTCTGGCTATGTCCTCAGATGTCGGAAGGAGTTAGCTGCCTCTCTGGAGTTTCTTTTACAAGACACAAATCTTGCTTGTTTCCATCCTCATTACCTAATCACTCCAAAGACCTCATCTTCTAATAGCATCACATTCATGTTTGGGCTTTGACATATGAATTGGGGAAGGGGCATGAGAATTAAGGCCATAGCACTACTCAAAGGCTATTCTGTGGAATTACTAGTACTATTAGTACCTGGTCCCCTGTAGAGCAGAATTTGAGATAAATCTCAAAAAGGAACAGAATAAGCATTTCTTTAAGAAGCCACTTAGACACTTTCTCCTACTCCCTCTTTCATCCCAGCGGCAAGCTGAAGAGGAAAATATAAATCTCTAGTGTTGGGACACATGACAACATGACATGGTCAAAGGCAGACTTCAAAACCAAAGTTATAAAATCCCAACTATGAAATATACAGCAAACTCAGTTCTGCAGCCAATATTCTCTAAGGAGAACAATGAAGGAAATTCCTGTCCTAACTGATGTCTCACTCACACCCAGCCTGTGAATGGAACCAGGGTAGGAAGGAAAAAGGGGTGGGACACTAACTAGGCTGCCTCTATTCATATTATGACTCTGTGACACTCAAAAATTAATGCATCAGTCAAATGGTAAGAAGAAATTCCAAGTTGCCAATTGTATACCAAATAAAAAAGATAGAGGTTGGAGCGTATCTGGGAAACATTTCAACAAGAAGATTTAACTGATAGAATACTAAACATTAGTGAAAATAATGAGCAGAGATTTATAAAGTCAGCTAGGAGTTTAGTGTTGAATTAATGATAAAATAAAAACCTAAATACAAATAATTACAAGATAATTATTAATTCTAAAGTAGGCTGCCATGGTGGCTCATGCTTATAATCCCAGAATTTTGGGAGGTGACAGCAGAGACTTGCTTGAGCTCAGGAGTTCCAGACTAGACTGAGCAACATAGCAAAACACCTGTATGTACAAAAAATAGAAAAATTAGCTGAATATAGTGGCATGCACCTGTACTCCCAGCTATTCGGGAGGCTAAGGCAAGAGGATTGATAAAGCCTAGGAGTTAAGTGGTTTATGAAAGCGCCACTGTACTCTAGACCAGGCAACAGAAAGAGATCTTATTTCAATAATTAATTAATTAAAAAGTAAAAAACAAACAAAAAAGCAGATACGAATGTTGTGCAAGTTTGCAAAAATAATTACAAGCTTCATTGTTTTGTTGAAGACACTGTATACATATTGATCCGAGTATTGATCTAATAAAAAATCAAATCAAGGTACAAATGTATAGATTCTTGTGAATAAAATGTAAAGGTTTGGAGTGCTGGTTAGTCTTTTACTATGGAAAGTTAATAGATAAAGCTTCTTGATGAGCAATGAACCCACAGAAGAAATGTTTGTTATTTAGAGAAGTGAAAGGAAGTAAAAGAACTACTCACCCAGCTGGAAGTGGTTATTTTGGGATGTTAGCCATAGATGAGGGAGGTGGGAGGGTGAAGACTGTTTGCAGAACTCCAAACTGTTCAATTTCTTTTAAACATCGAGTGCCCATATAAGTTTGCCTAGAATTAAACATAATGAAAAATAATGTCAAAAATAAGTGTTCTCATCCTTGATTCTCTTACAACCAATAAAGTTGGAAGTATCATATTAATTTAAATATCCAAACCACGTAGATATTTTTTATATACTGTGTTTGCATGTGAAGGTAAGTAATTGAACTACCATTCAATGTTCTACTTTATATTTTTAAAGCTAAAAGTTTCAAAAAATGATGTATCATGTTCAGGAGGCAGTGTTGTCAGTATGCATTTGATTATTTAAGCTATAACTTCCCCTTGCAAACAATTTGAAAAAGTTGATAATAATTTATAAGAAATGTAGGAATTGACATTAGACCATTGCTTGATAGTGTCAACACAGGACTGAATAGGGATAAAAAATAACTTGATTTTAGGAATAGACTAGTAAAGTATTTTTTAATAAAAACTTAACAAAGGGAACCTTCAATAAAAATATTATTTAAATAGAATATTTATAAATTGAGAAAAATGCATATGGAAAACACACTACCATTTATGAGCACATTGATGGGCTCAGAACCAATTATCTTCTTGACTAACTAGCATATACAATTATAAATGCTATGGATATGAGGAAATGAACAAATTCTACCAAGACAAATGTACTCTACAAAGGCAAAATCATACTCTTAGAATTTACATTTCATCAATCTAAGAGTTCATCATTTTTATAGGTAGATAATTTCATAAAGGGTCCAGTTGTGATTTCCAAGTGGAAACGTAGTAGAAACCCTATCTAACCCAAAGTAACATTGTGCAGAAGAACTACTGAAACAGAAAATAAAAGAACTATCAATTTGTAATATAACACTGAGAAAATGTCCACAAAACCTTTCACATATTTAGAGGAATTAAGAAGATTTTTGAGCCCATGGTCAATGATACATAATATTGATACTAATAAATTGATACTAATATTGATACTAAGTAATTATAATTTTACCCCTGAAACTCAGGCCATGTGTCAGTTTTATAGAGGAAAAGACTTTTTGGAAAGAACTAAGCAGTATTCTCTTTTTCTGGCACTGTTTTACATTAAAACAGGTAAGCATGAATACTAAAATACTAACCACGAACAGACAGACACTGTGAATAAAGAGATTTTCTAACATATGCTAAATTGATACAGTTTATACGGTTAGCTTTCCATAAGGGTTAAATCTGTCCATGTTATTCATATTTTATATCAACTCCTGCCCACTCTCCTCAGCAGTAGACTTTTGCAGGGCATCATACATTGAATTAGTTAGGACTTAATTTAAGCAAGAATCCTCAAAAGTAGGAATTTAAACAAAATAAAAATTCATTTCTCTTTCATGTATAATTTTCTCATATCATTTTAATTTTTTCTTTCATATTTCCCAGTATAAATATAAGAAAATTTGAATTCTGAGGATATGATTATATGTCCAGTAATTTCAACCTCATTGTGCAAATGACTATATAGCCACTGAACTATAAAACTCATTTGCTGGCCCAGAATTATAACAAGTATGTATCCACGAGAGTTGTGGTGAAAATCTCAGGCGTTCGCAGAATTTACTTTGGGATAATCTGAGACATTCTTATTATTCAATTCTAAACTTGAGAAATATCTTATCATTTCAGAGAATTTTTCCACTAAGCATTAAATAAGTCAGAACTATCCTGCACATTTCAAAACAGATATTTTCAAGATTTAAGATGGAAGCATGAACATATCTGCTCTGAAGTTTTTGAATGTCAGAAACATATTTAGATGTTTATATATTATTGAGGCTGGGCACTATCAGAGTATTTTGTGACAAGTGATAATTTCCTTTCAATTTTTCTAAAATACAAATCATTTCAGCCTCTATAAAATCTATAAAACCCTCCAAGTTAGTTTCTGCTGGTGTTTTCCTCATGGCAACTAGCCTTGAGTAACTGACTACAGAGGTACTATTAAAAATACTTTGAGCCTATTGTCAACTATGTAGAATATTTATACTAATAGTTAAGGAATAAATGACACCATGTGACCCATGACACCTAACGCTAAATCTGTCTGCATGTTCCTCGGTTCCCAGTGTCAAAATTGAGCGCTGGCTAGAGCCGAGCGGATGAGGGAGTGATCCAGACACTAGGCGATTTTACACAGTTTCTCACAAAAAGAAAGAATGACAGAAAGATGAAGGCTAAAAGCGTGCAAAGTATGTTCCAGAGAGAGAAGAAAAATTCAGCCCCCACAGTAGAGATTGACCCCCAGTCTGAGTACATGCTGCCCTTTATCAGCTGGCTAGTTGGTCACACCTCTCCTCTCTCTCTTTTAAAATTCAGATTAATATGAAAGTATGAATGATTAGGTTACATTGTCTGTTTCTAAGGTCAAACTCGAGTTGCAGTAGAGGCCCTCAAAGGCTAGTGCTGTCCATCGGGTAGAGCTGGCCAGTGCCCTCCCTCCAGGGGCTGTAGTTTCCTGCCCTTTGGGTAGATGGGCAAATTGGGATTATGTAAGAGAGTATTTCTGGGCGGCACCTGTGACTTCGGGGGTGGGGCGCTGGCCCCATATATAGAGGGTGTCGGGTTCCAATCCAGCCCCGCCGAACTGCAATAGAAAAATAGCCGGGCGTTGTGGCGGGCACATGTGGTCCTAGCTGCTGGGGAGGCTGAGGCAGGAGAATCGCCTAAGCCCAGGAGGTGGAGGTTGCTGTGAGCCGTGACTCGACCGAGGGCAATAAAGTGAGACAATGTCTCTAAAAAAACAGAGAGAGAATTTTGCTGTTTGCTTAACAGAGTTGTTACATAACACGTTTTTGCTTCTACTCACGTGTCCTTCCCAGAATTCTTCCTGACTCTCCACCCACGGCATGTTCCTTAGGTGGTAACCAGCCATATAAAGTCCCTAGCAACGTTTTACTATGTTTGTTCCCAGCAGCGAACAGTTCCTGGCTGCCGTTTGGTTCTCGGCCTCGTTTGGGTCCTGGTTCGGTTCTTCGCCCTTAGCTACGTCCTTGCCACCTGCTCACCCTTGTCTGACACCCCCTGGGACACGTGGGGCCTGAGAGTCCCTGAGGATTCCTGGTGAAGAGCTGTCTTTTTCTGTGTTACTTCTACTTTATTTGTAAGAAGAGTCATCTAATTTTTAAATGAAAAATGTAGTCATATTTTCCTTAAGACATTAATATTTGGTCATGTTAAATATAAACAAAATGATACAAGAACAAGCTGTGCACTATAAAATATACTTATTGAAAAATCGATGTAAGTTATAAATCAAATGCTGTCACTAAACAGCTTCCCCTTGTGAAACTGTCCTCTTTGTAAAAGTGATCGTGGTTCTAGTTATGACCTCAAAACTATATGCTTCTTTTATTTGAGATTTTTTTCCTAAATATCGCTGCCATCCTCCACAGAAATAATCCAGACATATGGCTTCTGTACTTTGTAAGACGATGACAATATAATGTTTCTCTTGTAATTCCAGCAGTATACAGTTAACTCTGGGTCAGTACAGGTTTGAAATGCACCTGTCTGTCTATATGTGGTTCTTGTTCATTAGTGAAAGTTTTTTATAGATTTGTGTAACTTCAAAAAACTCGACTTCATAGCCTAGAAATATCAAAAAAGAAAAGGGAAACTGAAGTCGGTCATAAATACATAATTATATATAGATATTAGTCTATTTTAAGAATTACTGCAATAAAATACACCCAATCTAGTATAAAAAGTTATCATTGGTCAAAATTTCTTCACACACGCACAGGCATAGATAGCTCCATTTGCAATCAATAGATTAAAGACTCAGTATTCAATCATAACTGCATAAAATTAACTGTAGTACATACTGTACTTCTGTCACCATTTCATGGTCACCTCCTGTTGCTAAGGCAGGGAGCTCAAGTATTATATCTGCTTAAAATGCCAAATAACACTAATCATCTCTGCATAAGCAGTTTGTCTTGCCAGTAAATTGCTTCTAGCAGTAAAAAGGGATCTCTCACGGTTCCTGTGTATTTTTATTATGTTTGGTTCAAAGCCATAAACCTTGAATAACACCAAGGGAGCTGTAGGATTTGCCACTAGTGATGCTGGAAGTGCTCAGAAGAGGCAGAGAAAAGTCACGATGTTCCAGAAAGTCAGCTGCCAGGACTATTTGCTCTTTCAGACCCAGGACTCCTCTTCCATAGAGGTGGTGTAAACTTACAGTGCTAATAAATGCCATAAGGCACTGTAAATCTATTCTCTCTTCCTTAGGATTGTCTTAACATTTTGTTTCTCTTGTTTATGCTATTATAAGAATACAGTATATGATATGAATACAAAATGGTAAAGCTTCTAGTCAACAGTAGACTGTTGGTAGATTTGGAGGAGTCAAACGTTACACATGGATTTTCGGTTCTGGGAGATCAGTACCACTAACCCCAAAGTAATTCAAGCATCATTTGTGTAACTTCTCCAGGACTGACATGTGAATGTTATAATGAACTTAATGTTTAAAATCTTTTCAATCTACAGGGTTGCATTACAACAAACCTCTTTAGGAAATCCATGTCTATGTGCTCAAGTCTCGCCATAGTAATTTGCTCTATTTGCTTTATAACTGGTAAGGGAGAGGGTCTTTCTTGTTACCTGGGAAAATATTTAGATTGCCTCCCAGGATACCATTGATGACGAAGGGATTCTCACCCCAATCCAAGAATGTGCGGATGGCCAAAAACTGCACTTGACACTAGACAGATGAGATCAACAGCAGAATATTACTTACATATTATAACTTTGGTGAGGAGGACACTACTTGCACATAGGAACACACAGGGCCATACCAGAGTTGAAATTCAGGACAAAGTAAACACATAGACTCTGTAGGGGACAGGTTTATGGTATTAAGAGGATGAGGTGTCACCTGTTCTCACTGGAGATTGTTACTAGCTTGTTTGAATAGTTCTGCAGGACAACAAAGAACTGATACTCAGGGATAGGCAGGAACCGCAGCTAGTTGGTTTAATAAGGTTATTGGCTAGAGGACAGTATCTATGGGGGCAGGGAAACTACCTGTGGCTAGGCCATTTGAGGCCCTCCTCATTTCCGTCATTTGTCTATACAGGACATAATGCTGGGCTGAATATTAGGTTTTGCATCAAGGGAAATAATTGTTGGTGCAGGGGCTGTTAGGGGAAAAAATTCTGCCCTACATTTAAGAAAGACTTTTAGTCACAATTTTGATATATATGAGCTGCATGGCCTCAAAAATATATCTAACTCCCTGAATTTGTTTTCCTCAAGGATATAAAAAGAAAAATGAAACTTGACCTATGTCTTTCCAAGTTTTTATTATTAAACATATTATTTTGAGAGATTATTATGGAGTCACATGCACATATGTGGAGGGAAACAGAGATATTTCTTGCACACCTTGCTCAATATCCCCCAATGATATCGTATGGAAATATAAATGGAGTACAATATCACAACCTGGATACTGACATCGATAGAGTCCATACACTGAACACTTCCACCTTCACAAGGATCCCTCCTGTTGGCCTTTTACAACCACACTTCTATCCCTCTACATTCTCATTTGTAACCTCAGCCACTATTAATCTGCCCTTCATTTCTATAATTTTGTCATTGCAAGAACCAAATTAAACCACACAGTATGCGACCTTTCGAATTAACTTTTTTCACTCAGCACAATTCCCTGGTGTTTCATGCAAGCTGTTCTGTGTATTAATAGCCTATCTCTTTATATTCCAGAGTAGTATTATATGGATGGATGTACTACACTTTGTGTACCCGTGACCGTCTATATGCTTGGTGGGCATCTGGGGTGTTTCCAGTTTCTGGGTCTTATAAATAAAGCTGATTTGAACATTAATGCACATGTGTTGTGTGAACATAACTTCTAACTTCCCTGAGATACAAGTTCAAATTGCAATTGCTGAGTTATATAATAGTTTATTTAAAAACTCCCTGCCAAACTGCTCACACTGTTTCCCAAAGGGACCCTTTAAATGGTGCCTTTCCAGCATCACCAGGACTTGGTGATGTCACTGTTCCATATGTTAGTCTTTTTGACACACGATACTCATTTTGTTTTTAACTACCATTTACTTGATGTCTACTGTCACTAATTATTTATGTGTTTTTCATGATCCTTTTATGGCTTATTTACAATCTGTATACCCTCTTCGGTGAATTTTCTCTCTATGTCTTTTGCCTATTTTCAATTTGGTTTTGTCTTGAGGAATTTTTTTTTTTTTAAATTTATTGTTGACCTTGCCTCCTTCATGTTTACATGGATGGAGCTGGAAAATGTCCTCCTTAGCAAAGTGTCTCAAGAATGGAAGAAAAAATATCCAATGTACTCAACACTATTATGAAACTAATTGTTAGCTATCTTAGGAAAGCTACAATCCAAATGGAGCCCTAGACTACGGGGAAAGGGGAGGGGGGGAAGGGGAAGGATGGGTGAAGAGAATGATATTGTGGGGATCATGCCTATAATTTATCCTATTAGGGTACATGTGAATTTGTCTAAAGGTTGAATATAAATGTCTTAACATAACAATTATGAGAAAGACATGATGGCTACGTTAGCCACTTGGATGAGAGTTTTCCAAACTGCATATAGAAGTAACACACTGTATCCTATGAGAGAATTAATGTACACAATTATGATCTAATAAAAAACAAATTAAAAAAATATTTTAAAAGGAACTGTCATAAGTAGACTTAGTTATGTAAAGGGAAAAAATATGTGTGCGTGTGATAAATAAACTCATAAATCTTAGCAGAAAAAAAAATAAATTTATTGTTGAGATTTTGGGGTTCATTATACATTCTAGCTGTGTGTCCTTTGACAGACAAACTGTTTTCAGATATTTTTGCCAGTCTATAGGTTGTCTTTTTCATCTTTTAACAAGGTCTTTTGAAAAGCAAATCTTTTTAATTTTAATGAGGCCTAATTTATTGATTTTTTCTTTTAGGGATCATCATTTCAGTATCAAAGCTGAGAACTCAGGGCTTAGCCCTAGATTCCAAATATTTTGCTTTATGTATTTTCTAATATATTTTTAAATTCACATTTTATATTTAAGTCCCTGAATATATTCAGTATGTGGATTAGTTTGAGGTTCATAACTTTTCCTATGGATAACCATAGGATTTGTTAAAAGGCTGTTTTTAACAGCATTTGTTAAAATGCTGTTCTTCTTCTATATATATATTTTTTATGAATCTTAGAAAAATTAGTCAAGTGTATTTGTGAGATTTTGTGAGAATCTATGAATTTTCACTTTTGACCCATCATTAACAAAGTAGCATGATTATCTTCCACCTTATTTGTTTTCAAGATTGTTTTAGCTATTATACTACTTTTATGTTTATATAAGAATATTAGAATAAGCTTCTTTATGTCTACAAAAGGAACTTGCAGGCACCTACTGCTCCAGAGACAAACCAGGACTTCCCACCACAATTCTTCAAGTTTGAAGTTCACAGGGCCAAGGAGAGAGGCTAGATTCTGGAGAAACACATCTCTCTTTGTCATCAGATAGCAGGGACCTCCTCCCATATATTATATATAGTATATCACCACTACAGTCTACAAATAATTAGCATCAAGAAGACTACCATCTTAAAGCACTCTCAAGAAAAAACTTTACCTAATATATGCTACAGTCAAACCTGTAAGGGGGAGGGCATCTCATCGAAATGATGCAAAATAAAAAACAAGAAATATAAGCTCCTCCAGAAGAAATCAATAAAAGGACTCTGGAATCATTAAAAAAAAAAAAAAGATTACAACTACACCTTCAGTGAGTCACATTAGCTCTTCAGAAAGGGACTGTAAGCAAAAGGACATTTTTGAAATGTCAGATATAAAATTTAAAGCATGGATCAAAAGTAAGCTCAACGGGATCTATGAAAAAGTTGAAAACCAGCATAAAAAAAAAAAAACCAAAAAGTATGGTATTTAATAACATTTAAAAAAAACTTCACTAAAGAGATAGAAAGTTTGAAAAGGTAAAGAACTTCTGGAAATGAAGGATTTACTCAGGGAAGTACAAAATACAATGAAAAGTTTGAAAAACAGACCACAAAAAGCTGAAGAAATAATTTGATATCTTCAAGACAAGGTTAGTGAGTTAAAATAAAAATGAAGAATAAACATTCAAGAAGGATGAACAAAGTCTTAAATAGTTATGGGACTGTGTAGGATGACTTAATGGAAGAACTATAGGCATCTCTGTGGAGTAAAAAGGAAAAGTAAAAAACATGTAAAACCTACTTGAGGGAATAAAGGAGGAAAACTCTCCACCTACAAGAAGGTCACTGAATTTCTGGAAGATTCCCTGCAAACAGGGCAAACCCAAGGTATATAGTCATCAAACCAGCCAAAGACTACATGGAGAAGGGAATTCTATAAGCTGTAAGGTGAAAGTATCAAGTAAGTAATGAAGGAAAACCCACTAGACTAACAACAGACTTCTTAGAAGAAACACCATAAGCCAGAAGATAATGGGGCCCTATCTTTAGTTTTTGTATCCTGCAAAACTCAGGTGGATAAATAAATGACAAATAAAACCTTTCTTAGACAATCAAGCACTAAGAGAATTTGTCACCACTAGATCTTCCCTGAAATAATTTCCAAAAATGCCTATATGTCAAAAAGATCAATCAATATAAACCAGTGTAAAAACAAGAAAAAGTAAAAACGTGCATCTCTTATAAACTGTAACATGGGAACAGTACAGAGCAACTAGGTAGAAATCAACACAATGACATGTACAGTATCTCCCATATCAATATTAATATTGAACATAAATTGCTTAAATATCATACTTAAAAGATACAGGTTGATAGAATGGATAAAAAAGCACAATCTAAATATATACTGTTTTCTATAAACCCATTCAACTTATTAATATCCTCATAGACTTAAGGTAAAGGGATGGAAAAAAAATATTCTATGCAATGGGTGGTGCCTGTGGCTCAAAGGGGTAGGACACTGGCCCCATATACTGGAGGTGGCAGGTTCAAACCCAGCCCCAGCCAAAAACTGAAAAAAAAAAAAAAAAATATATATATATATGTATATTCTATGCAAATCGAAAGCAAAAGCAAGCAGAAATAGATATTCTTAGATAAAATAAATCAACATCAGTAAAAAACAAAAAACAGACAAAGATGGTCATTATAAAATAATAAAGAGATAGATTCAGCACAAAATGTAATAGTCCTACGCAGATGTGCAACTAACACAGGAGCTCTGAGATTCATAAAACAAATACTACTAGACTTAAGGAAAGAAATAAAGAGCATGATAACAGCCAGGGATTTAAACATGCTACTGAGACAATTAGACAGATCATCTAGGCAAAAAATCAACAAAGCACACTGGATTAAAACAGACTCGAAAAAACTGGAACTAACGAAACTCTACAGGACATTGTACCCCCCCAAGCTGCAGAATATAAATTCTTCGTATCAACACATGGAACAATTTCCAAAATAAATCATATGTCAGAACATAACACAATTTCAGAACTTAAAAAAACAGACAACATGCCATATTCCCTTTTAGACCACAGTGGAATAAAACTGGAAATGAATTCTAAGAGGAACTCCCAAAACTACACAAACACATTTAAGCTAAACAACCTGCTATTGAACAATCCTTGTGTTAATGACAAAATCAAATTATAATTCACTTCCAGTGTGCTTTGTTGAGCTCAATCATAAATGGAAAGGAGACATTAAAATTGACACCAAGAAACACAAAATATCATCAGAGGCTACTATGAAAACGTCTATGTTCACAAATCAGAAAATCTAAAGGAAATACTTAAGTTTTTGGAAACACAAAACCAGAAAGAATCAGAAAGAAGTAGAATTCCTTAACAGGACCATAATGAGTAATAAGTTTGAAATAGTTAAAATATTCCAATAAAAAGTAAAGCCTCAGACCATATGGATTCACAGCTGAGTTCTACTACTCCTACAAAGAACTAACACCTGCCCTACAGGAATGGTTCCACAACATTGAGAAGGAGACAGTCCTTTCCATCTCACTGTATGAAGCCAATCAGTCTGATATGAAAGTCAGAAAAAGACAACAGCAATAACAAAATACATTAGAGACCAATATTCCTCATGAACATAGAAGTAAAAACCCTCAACACAATACTAGCAAAGTGAATGCAATAGCACATCAAAAAAAACAACAACAACAAAAAACAATTTACCATGATCTGATGGGTTTTATCCCAGGGATGTGAGAATGGTTCAATATATGCATGTCAATAGATCAAATTCACCACATAAAGGGTCACTTTAATAGATGCAGGAAAAGCATTTGATAATATCCTATACCCCTTTTAATAAAGACCCTCAACACATTAGGCACAGAAGGAATATACTTTGAGATTATAAAAGCTGTATTGGTGACAGAAATACAGCCAGGATAATATTACATGAGAAAAAGAAGAAAGCACTCTCTGCCTCAGTTACTGGACCAAGACAAAGGTACCCCCTCACCATTTCTGTTCACTATGGTACTGGAAGACCATTCTGACACTGAGTTAGTGTTAGACCCATGTTCCAGCTTACAGGAACATGAAGTCCAGGTTAGGACAAAAAAATTCATAAAACTCATCAGGTAGAAGTTTTATTACTTCCTTTTCATGTCCTTTTTGTAATAATGTAATTACAAGGCCATGTCCAGCCACAGAGGAGATCTGGGAAAGTAGTGTCTCGCTGAGCATTCATGTACAGAGGCAAAAATGGGAGAGCAGATTTTAGGGACAACCCGAAATGTTTCACAAGTTCTCAGTATTTTACTCTAGACTTCTCTTCAATTAGCTAAAAACTTGAGTCTTGTCTTATTAAACATCAGGAAAAATTAGGAAGCTTTAGACACAACTGTCTTACTATTAACCTAAACAAAAGGTTACCCCATTTTTGCCATACTCAATTCTTTTTTAATTTATTTCAAAATATTAAGGAGACACAAAAGTTCTTTCTCACATGTTTACTTTATATAATGCTTAAATCAGAACTTTTGGTGTGCCCAGCACCCAGTTGTTGTTCATCATACCCAACAGATAAGCTTTTATCTCCCACCCTCTGCCCTCCCCTCTTCTTGGTTTCCAATGACCTTTACATTTCTTTTTGCCCAGGTTTGCTTATCTCATAATTATTAGGGAGAATATGTGCTGTTTGTTTTTCTACTCATGAGATACTTCACTTAGGATAATGCCCTCCAGTTGCATCCAAGTTGCTGCAGAAGACATTATTTCATTCTTTTGTATGGCTCATTGTTACTTCATGGTATATGTACATATTTTCTTTATGTACTCATCAGTTGATGGGTATGTAGGTTGACTCCCCATCTTTGCAAGTGTAAACTGTGCTGCAGTAAACATACAAGTGCAGATGCCTATTTGAGAGAATGACTTCTATAGGATTGCTACATTTATTTCTTAGGTGAATCTCTGTACTCTTTTCCACAGTGGTTTCTAAGGTCTGGGTTTATGGAATGTTTAAAAAACACCTTTGTGAATAGTAAGTAAATGCAGAAATATTGTAACCGAGTTATTTTCTGTCCTGTGTATTCTGTTTCTTAAAAGTCTAAGAGTCTGAGGAAAGCATAAAGATCTTTATTAAGATGATTGTGACATTTTTTTGTGATTGACTTTGGTAAGTTTCTGTATATTTTAGTTTTTGTTCAAATGAAAGTTTCAGTAATTCTTATTCACAGCTACCTGACAATAATTTATCAGACAACAAGTGAAAACACATTCAGAGGCCCCCAGGGTTTTGGAGTCCCCAGAACGCTATATAACTAGACATAGAGGCATTTGGCTATCCTAACTGCCACCAACCAAATGCTTACTTCACTACAATTGGAAACAAATTTGGAATTTCACATGCCAATATGAAAACCGAATATTCTGATGAAACAAATGTTTTCAACTGAAACAAATGCTTGGATTACTCACATTTACCTAAACCTAATATTTTCTTGTAACAGTCAATATGCTGCCAAGTTTTCCATACTCTGCATTATTTTTAACTAATCAAAACTTCATCTGAAACAACACTTGATGCTCTCCCACACTTTTATTCTGCTTCCTTCTGAAAAAAAAAAAAAAAAAGTAATGCTGCCCACGAAATGGTGCACTTTGTCCTGGAGTCCATCCATATCAGAAGAATAGATTCTTAACACACACTGACACTCTTGGAATGCTTAGAATAATTTCTACATGTTTGCTTAACTCTTATTATTTATTCAGCTTTCATCCCTACCATAACTTCTTCAATTAAATGCTCTCTAAGTTAAATTCCACAAATATTCTATATTATTCTTATTGACTTTTACTCTATGTGTGTGTATGTGTGTGTGTGTGTGTGTGTATCCTGCTGTGCTACAAGTGAAATAAAGGCAGTGAACATGTGTGACATGAAAGGCAAACAACCCATGAAAGGGTCAACAAATGTGGATAATAGCATTTCACTCCCATGGTTGACTGAGAATTACATGGGCTGGTGCATGTAAAACACCTGATTTGAGCATTAAATGGGACAGTACTAGTAAATGCTTAGAATGTAAAGTGTAAGCTTCGCAAAGTCAATTTTTTCCACTTAATACATATATATAAGTGTGTAAGATACAATACATTTTAAATAAATAAATAATGAATGAATAAAAGAAAGAATGGAACTCAACGATGTAAGGACATTTAGAGAAACAAAGCTCAAGTTCATTAGTGGGCCTGAAAGAATGAGTAGATAAATTCCATGTAAGCCTTTCCACTGTCTGGTTGGCAAAATGACTTCAGACAGCATATAAAAGCACAGTTAGGTAGGTTAAGCTTGAGATAGCTTGGGCTGAAAGGTTTCAGACCAAAAGCACTCTGCATATTTCCAAACCTTTTAGAACCATCTGATGAGGGTCAGTCTTGAATCTATTGTATTTTTCCATATGGTTTAATTAAATTGATATATTTTGTGAAATACCTGGAAAACAGATATTAAAAACATGGGCAAAGATTAAAATAATATGAATAGAATCAATTATGAAAGTCCCTAAGGCTGCAAAAGACAGCTAGAACATAGCAATCATCAGCTGATAGCGTTTAGCATGCACACACACACACAAATGCTTGCAAGCTCTTGGAACGAGGGAGAACATACTAATTACAAACGCAGTGGATTATAACAGTGGGGATCACCAATGGAAAATACATTAAAGCAAATGAGAAAAATGAAAAGAAGGAGTGGAGAAGAGAGGGAGAGAGTGAGAGCGGAGGGGGGAGAGAGAGAGAGAAATAGGGAAGAAGGGCGCTGAAAACACCACACAAACGTCGTGTCTTCAGCAGGTACGAAAATGCACGGAGTACCGTCACTAAAACCAAATCATGCCACCGACTCTGAGATGCAGTAGGTTTGCCATCTCACGCCATTTGTGCAGGAGTGACGGTGTGGTAAGCTATGTAGTTGTGTGCAAAGTTCAGCGCTGGTTTTCTTTACCATAAGAGTGGCTATTGAGGTCCTTTGGAGATAGCTCATTTCGGGACGGAGGCGGGAGCAATGCACACACTCCCACATTGCTGCCAGAGGAAGCGAGGCTCATGCTGGAGCCTCCACCCGCGACGTGGCCCACACCACCACACTGGCTGTGCCTCCCTGCAGGAGTTTGCAGGTGCATTTATTTGTAAGGTTTAAGTCATCGAGCACGTTTCAAAAACGGTTGTGAGAATTTGTTTGACTTTTAAAAATGTGATTTAAAACTCCAGTTGTAATTTTGAATCGGTTTAGGTAGACAGCTCTCTGTCCTGTCTTTAAAATGTAAAGGGGTATCTGTACCCCAAAATAAATTTTTTTTATGTAGAGAGCTCTAAGTCTTTATATTTTTTCTTATTTGTCATAATCCACAAGCGTATATGTTCTACGTTAATGTTGCTTTTATTTCAAATTGGCTTATTACTATTTGTCTTTTAAGAACAGTCGAAAAAGCAAGCATGTATGTAACATAATTCTGTAGAGAGATTTTTAACATGTGATTTGTACAAACTACTTAAGGATTTTATCCATATTCTGACAGCTTAATATTGAAGTTCGTGTGATTTTGCCACTATCATCCATGCAGGGGAATAGTCTCAAAAACTCAAATTTTAATTTTTCAGGGATAAAATACCAAGTCACCGTATTTAAAAATAATTTAATAAATTTTAGGAACACTTATTTGTACCTTGATTGACACTAAAAGGAATGTGCAACAGTCTATACACATATAAGTTCAATACAGAATGGAAGGACAACGTGAAGTCCTAGGAGCAAAGATACAAAAAATGCTGGAAAATAATGTGGAAGGGGGTGTGAGTGGGGAGGAAGTACGTGCAATTCTATTTGTTGGCCAAAGAGGGCCTACGGCATATGCTCTGTAAGGTCTTAAAGCTACAAGAAATAAGATTGAAAGCTGAGTTGTATAATTGTTAGAAAAGATTCCCGTGTCACAACATTAATCCATGAGATGTTCATTCCACAGTTAATTTTTTTTCTGTCTCTTGTTTTAACTAAATGTCAAGAAAAATTTCTTTCATTGGTCCTGAGAGTACACTGTGTAATATAATCAAGAATCAGGAACACCCAACGATGAATACCGTGGATGTGTCACGACAGCGTCCTCTCATCGTGTTTCAGTACAGTCCAATGTCACAGTTTCAGTTCACAGTCAGAGAAGAAGCCTAGAATGTACCCCAAATGTCACCTCAGTGCAAACCACCTGAACTGACTCCAGTTATGACAGCTTGATTTACATGTTTTCAGTAAAAAATAAAATATCCTGTAATTATTTGATAAGGCTTTTCTATTTTCTGAGGCATAAAAGACATTTACTAAATACTCACAGATAAAAAATATTTATTTCACATAACATTATATATTAAACATAGTCTATACTACTGTGAAGATCTGATACGAACTACACTCCTTAAATAAACTATTTCTTTGAAGTTGGAACCCTTGGCCTGACTTTCTTCCATCCCATTGTGTCATGTTCAGGGAGGTAACTTCTTTCCTGAATGTCATGTTTATTTTTTCCTTGACTTGATTTATCGTGGTACTAAAATTATTTTTACCCTCAATAATTTATTGAGCAATTATTTATATTTAGTTTTTCGTGTTTTTGACTTTATGTTATATAAACTGTATCAACTTTATAGGTTTTTCTGCAGTTTGATTTTTGGGTCTTATGTGTTATTCCTGAAATTCAACCATTTTATTGTTTATACCTATCCTGTGTTCATTTTTACTAATGTATAGAATTCCTGTGTCCATTATAATTTATTTATTCATGCTACTGTTCACAGGCAATTAATTTCTTTCTTTTTTTGAAAACAAATAGTGCTGTCAAGGTGACTCTGTACATGTCCCCTAAACTGAATACCAAGGGAAGTATTTTGTGGAATCAAAATAATTATCTTCAACTTTACTAGATTATGGCAATTTTTTCTCTAAAGTAGTTTTACTAACTTAAACTCAACAACACTGTAAAAACATTTCTGTGTGTCCTTAGTTTTATCTTTACCACTTATTGTCACATTTAAAAAAAAAAACTTTCCCACAAAACTGTTCAGTGAAAAGTTATATCGCATTGGTCTCAAATTTTGTCCCTGCTTAGTAGCAGTTTTAGAATGTCTGCATGTTGATGGCTCGCTTTTCACATGGTTATTCAGGATTTTTGTTTTGACCATTTCTCTTTTGAGTAGTCATTTTTCTTTTATTCTGTTTTTGCATCAACTGTATATGTTGCAAATATTCTTTGTGTTTCTGACTTGTTTTGTATATATTGAACAAGTAAAATTCTAAGTATGTGATATATTGAACACTAAAATTGTGACATATCGAACAACTAAAATTTTAAGTATTAGCATTGTCGAATTGATCTGTGTTTGACTTTTATCACTTGTTTATAAGATATGAATGTCTGCTGAGGTCACACGGCTGTTCAGCTCACCTGACTCTAACAGCTTTATGTCTTTCCTTTAATATCAAAGTTTTTAATCCACCTGGAAATATTTTGCATAAAGGACAAGACAGGGGTTCAATTTCACTTATATCTAGATAGGAAATTAATCAGACCAACACATTTTCTTTAAAAATGTGTCAATTTCCACAAAACCACAAAGCCTATTTTGTGATAAATTGACAATCTGTGTGTGTGTGGGTTGTCTCCGGCTGTCTGCTCTTCCTGATGTTTCCCTGGTTCATGGACTAATACCGTTACATTCATCATGGGTCCATAATACTTCGTGATCTCTGATGAGGCAATTCACTTTTCCTATTATTAACAATTTTCTAATGTCTTAGAAAATTCTGGCATTTTCTCTTTAGTATAAACTTTCGAATTATCTCAGTGAGATCTGTAAAATGAACTATACAGATTCTGATGTTAAGTTTATCAAATCCATAAATCAGTTTGGGAGCATTTCCAGGTGATAGAAGATTCCATATGGAATCAACTATATGAATTTTGATGTTAAGTTTATCAAATCCATAAATCAGTTTGGGAGACAGGGATAGAAGATTCCATGAACTTGGTACATATATCTATTTATGTATATCTTCTTTAGTGCTCACAAGGAAGTGTTTTCTTCAGAGATACCATGCATACTTTTTTAAATACTTTATTTCCAAGGTAGATATAAATGGAATTCTTTTAAAATTATGTTTTCTAACAAACTGGTTTGGTGGTTCTTGCCCATATAGAGAAATGCCACTGAGTTTTATGTTAATATTTATAATACAACCAATTCAGTAGAATTTATTATTACAAATCATTTTATTTGCATGTTTTTTTATACATAGATAATTATGCCATCCATGAGTAATTATATCTTCAAACCTTTTGCAGGTAAATAAAATGGCAAAACAAAAGCAGAAACCTTGTTCCATTCAGAGATTTTGATCTTGCCACTACATCAAATCACTGTTTATTTATTAAATACGAGGATACAAAAATACCTTAACTTTTTCTACTATTCTATGTTTAAGGGCAGCATTTTAAAAATCACAAAATAAGCATGCTAGAAAATCAAATTATATCACTAATTCTTAATAAGACCTGTAAAATGAAATGTAGTCTAACTCTATTTACCATGATTCATTTTATCATCTAATGTTTCATCATGATTATGTGCATAGTGACTCCCTCATTCTTATTTTGTTCTCTTCTTTCCTTTGGGAGCTTCATAAACTATTAATTGTTCCATGAGTGCCAAGACTGGAAAATAAAAACACCTTCCACTCTCGTGATGCTTTATAATTTTCAGAGAATATTTATATCCATTATGTCAATTGATCAGGATGCTGTAAGTTGAAATGTCATTGTATTATTTCTTAGGTGATGAATTTAGTGAATTTCACTAAAAATAGAAAAAATGATGTGAGGAACTTAAATCATTTATTTCATGTTAGACACATATGATAACATACAATGATTAATTTATAATGCTGATTTTTTTAAAGTAAAAATATTTTCGGGAAAACAATACAGTAGAAACATTGTTTGCTCCTCATAGTGGTTCATCTCATGTGCTCCATGACTGAATAATTTTTTAAGTAGCAGGTATTAAATATTATGAGAGAAATAAATTTATTAATTTTAATTGTGAATTTTTAAACAAAAAAAAATTCTACCATATATAAATATATATACAGATATGCATATATGTAAAAAAAGGGCCACACACATCTTTGCATATATATATTTACAAAGATATACACACATATACAGGTTATATTGGTTAATAGTAGGAGATAAATTAGATGTATTTTTGTTGACATAACAGCTATTTTAGGTTGGTCTATTCCTCATAAGTATGTAAATAAAAATTTATTAGTCTGTGCACAATAGGGAATTAGCTCAAAAAAGTTATCAAGTGTTGATTTATTCGCATTCTCTTATGCAATCCTTGCAATAAATATCGATGGGCCAAAGCTGTAGTTACAAAACAAACCCAAATGGTTCACAGGGCAATTAATCTTATTATCTTACTTTTAAAAAGTATTTACTTTTATATTCTCACTGAACCAACTTCCGTGGGTCACTTTTTGCCTTGTCCGTGACTATCCGTCCAGTGCACACACTCTTTCCTTTGCAATAGGCTTTTGTGTGCGCTGCTGAAAATCAATAACCTTGAATGCAGCGTGTGGTGGCAAGTCCACCAACTCTGTCAAACCGAGAGCGAGAGGGGAGAATTAAGATATTGCATTTAGGCGTGTGTATTAACTCACCATCTAACACGGTCAAGGTAATGAGTGTAACCCTCACAATGGCGGAGGAGAGGGAGCTTTTAAATAGGGAGTTTAATCTCCTTTAGAGCAAAGCCACACTCTCGGTTGCCCTAGGTTTTTGGCAAGATTCCCAGAAGCTACAGTCATTCATGAGCCACACACTCTGTTCTTAGGAAAATTGCGCTGGGATCTTCGCACAGTGCAACCACTGCGCTCGTTTTGGACGCCTCATCTGTAAAAAATCCCGTCACACATGTACATACACGTGCTCAGTACTTAACTCAGCCACCACCAAAGAATGGAGCACAACTGGGATTTGAACCTGTAGTTGCAGGAAGTTCAAGTATTTCAAACCTGGTGTGTCGACTATAAAACCATTCCCTCTGGCTGATAATTCTGGAATTAAAATGTAGTTCATGTTAAGCAAGCTTGGAAAATTCCCAAATCAAATAAGCTTGTTTAGAAAGGCTTGTTCTCCTCTGTATAAATGCTGAAGCCACAGCTTTATTCCACCGTAGTTCTCTTCGACTTTTGTAATGTACTTCATGTTCTCATTCACACTAAATTCCATGTAGTTTGAATTAGATTTTTCCGTAAGGGAGAGACACTTAATGTGACTATAAAATGTGACACAGTACATAATATGTGTTTACTTATTTAAATTATGGAGCTATGAAAAATTAGTAGTATATTTTATTTGGAAGACAGGGGACAATCTCTTGTAGTATTTACTGTTTGTTTAACAGAATAGAGCTGGAGATTGTATTTTGACTGGGTAAACTAAAATGGCTAGTGGGATCAATATGTATTTCTTTTCCTTGAGCAATATTTTTTCATAGCTATGTATATTTGATTTTTACATTAATTGAGGTTGTCACTTTCAATCATTATAGCTGCCTTGCATTTTATTTACTTCTCTTTGAAAAATCAAATTTTATATACACTTTCTGTTTGAAAACACACCGACAGGAAACCCGGTAGGTCAGGTTTTAGATATATGCACTTTCTGAAGTTTATACATAAGAATGTACTATATTTATATGTAAATTATATAATTTATGCTTAAATTATATATATACATACCCACACCCATAATTAAACAGAAAAGGCAAAAGGATCTATAAAAGCTGTTGTCATCATCAACAGAAAAATCAGAAGACGATGGATAGTCTTCCTTTCTATAACATATAATATCGCTCATAATGTAACTGGAAATAAGCAGTCTCGTTTTAGGCTTTGACCAGAAATATTTATAACTCTGAAGCTATTTTATGGAAGTTGTGTCATCCTTAGACAGCGTCAATCAGCAATTCCGAGAGGCCCCTCCGGAGCTCCAGGTTTGCATGTGGAGAAGGCGGAGCCCTGCCGCACAGCGGGCTTTGCGCACACATAGCTGTTCTGTTCTCTCGTCCGTGTGCCTGTGGTTTTCTGGCTTTTTATTTATTTTTCGAGTTTGACATTTCGTCTGATGTCATCATGTTGTATTTCATCACAGAATTTTCCCCCCCAGGGCTAGGTGTGCTGTTGCCAAACTGATTTCATTAATTCTGCGAACGTTTCTGGGATTTAAAAAAAGAAACAAAATAGTGGCAGAGAAAGGGTAAGTGGTGCTCTCTTCATTTGGTAGATGAAGAAAATGAGGTTCTCAAAAGATTCTGTGGCTTTCTAGGCAATAACACACCTAAATTTAGGTCAAGAAAACAAAATATGGGTAAAATCTAAGCAAAAACTGGCGAGCTCTCGTACCTAGTTTCTATTTTAACTTTTGTTTGCCTATATCCTCTTCACTTGGTTTTATTTACAATGTACTTATTTAAAAGGCAGATGACTTATCTCTCCAGAATCAGCACATTTTCTTCAAAGTCAAAATTTGGAAAACAACAAAATCCAGAATCAAATTCTAATAGTCCTGACCTAATTGTCCCCAGCAAGCTGAGTTTGGCATTTCTGTAGATTTTATGACTGGTGATGAGACAATGAATTAGAACACATAGAGAGGGATAGAAAGTTTCCTAATAAGATGTCTCAATTTTTATGTAAATGTAAAAATGTGAAAGACTTTATAGAAATTAGTTATCCTCTAAGGGATCAATTATGTCAAAATATATGTATCTGCCTCATTGATATTTTCAACTAAGAAAAAATAATAAAAAATCAATGAAAAAATAAAATGCTGAATAGATGTCCAATAACTGCTATAAATAGATGAAAATTTTAGCACCATTTAGGATCCTACACATGATGATAAAATAAACTGTAATTCTCAATATAGTTCATCATGCTCATTTATATAGACCTTTGACAAAATTTTTCAAATGCATGAAGAAAACATAAAATTCATTTCTTACTGAAGTTTAAGTAATTCAATGCTTTAAAGTATTTATCAAAATTATTAAGATTTGAAACAACTCAAATCTTATGAACAATTCATAAGAAAATTAATTGTTTACATTTTAGTTGTAAAAAAGGGTCAAAGAATCGCTGTTTCATGCAATATTTTACTTTCTGCTTACACTATTGAAGTTGATAAATTATAAGTGAAGTATCTTTTGTAGCTGGTATGTCAATGGGATTGTTTAAATAAGAAAATCAAATCAGATCTATTTCTGAATTAACATATTTCTTTTCTACTTTTTCCATGACGTTATATTTGTTTTTTGTGAAATAAATTTATTAGGCTTTTAATACTATAAAACTCTATAAAATGAGACATTATAAATAGGATGCATTTAGTGTATAAGCAGTTTTAATATATATTTTTATAACCTGTGCATGAATACAAATGTTTACTTTAAAAATATATTTTAGAAGCACAGTGTTAATTTTACCATTAAGAATGTTGCCATGTAATTCAGTTTTCATAGGTAGAATGCCACCGGCCTTGAAATCTGTTTATAACTTACTTTTACAATTGAATTTCTTATATTACAAGAATTATTTTGTCTTTCTTATCATTTGGTAGATATATTATTGCAAGTTAAGAGAATAAGAGAGATATTTACCAGTTACTATAGATAGTATTTAAAATTCCACAAAAATCATTTTGGTACTATTTTCGGCTTTTTAAAGATTAAAATATATAGTATTTAATCTGAGAAAAAAGTATAACATTGGCATAAAATTTAATAGTTGTGCAAATAAAGTTATTTTGCAGATTTAATATAAACGTAGGAAAAAGATAAAGCTGACATGAAATTGAAAGGGAAAAGTGTACGTCAAGGATCAAACAGCAGAATCCTAGAGTACATTTATAAATAATTTTTTAAAGAAATAAGACATTCTTAGAAACTAAATTTATAACGAAATCTGTATAACACTTGAAAATAAAGTAAAATATGTCATTATAAAAATAAACTCCAAATCAGAAGTTGTTGCTAACTGGTGTTATCGACATTATAGGGAACATAAACCTGAAAGAATTGCTCCAATTATCATATTTATTCACTCATTTTGCAAAGTTTTGACACTGAAAAATTCACATTTTAAAAACAGAGGTGAACCTCAGTACAGAGACAAAAATCATAAAGATTTCCATTTATTTTACAGTGCAACCGTGCATTTGAAAGAGTTTTTTCATATATATTTGACATATGTTAGATAAATGGATATCTAAAAATTTTTTATGTTGACTTGCATTGCAAAAAGAACGTAATCAGTTTCTTGTTCATCTCACATGTATGGAGGGCCTCGCTGAAGACAAATGGAGCCAGAATCAAAGAGATTTCTAGCAATTGTTGAAACAAAGCAAAATAAGAAAGCTTAAAGCTTTTGCAGAAATTGTGACATTTGCCTCAAGTTAATGACCTCCCTCCCTCCCTGTGTAGCTATGATAACAATAATAACAAAAAGAGCACAGCTATTACAATGACATGCTTTTTCTTGGAAAAAAATGTTGCATTCTAAAATGAACCTTTGTTTCAGGGATCACTCCACCTCCAAAAAAATTTAAAAAAAAAAAGAAAAGAAAAGAAAAAGAATCTAAGCTGTGGCGATGTTGGCTCAAACTGAAAAAGCCTTGCTTGCATTCTGGTCATCTCTTTATTTCTAAGACAGTTTTTACCTTTCTTCCTGTGTGATTTAGATGCAGGTTGGCAACAAGAAAAAAAAAATTAACAGCTTGAAGAGTGCTAATTAGAACCAATTATAATTTCATTGACCTGTCATGGCTCACTATGTCCTGGTTTAAAAAAAATGATTTTGCTTTATGCATGTGTCAGGTTGGGGAAGCTTAATATTCAATGTATGTACATGAAGTAATCAATTAACTAGAAGACTAAAGATAACAATAACCTATGAAATGCCATTGTTAATTTTAATTAATATGATTATTTTTAAAAAATCCATTCAGACTTAAAAGAGACCACTTAGTTCATTGAACTCGTAGTTGTTTAACTGGTAGGTAGATTGGTTTTTCCATAAACAGATAGAAGAACAAGGTTTTTATATGGTTGATTCATCATGAATTTATAGAGGTGAGTATGCTAGCGATGAAGAAGAAAGTTCCCACAAATCAATTTAGTTCTTGAGGAAAGCGATTCAATCTTAATGTAACCTACTCTAGTTAACAAAAGATATTTTGTGAGCTTTGGTTAGAAATGTAATACAGTAACCTAGAATTACCTTACAGCTAAGTTTAGCAACTAGCATTTTCATACTGTGCTGTACAGAGCTTAAAAGGCTGTCTACTCCCATCTAGTGGTCTTAGAGTCGCATATCCTTCCAAAATTTAGAAGCATGACTGTTCTGTATTAACGCAAATGGAACTGCTGTTTTATTGTCAGAATTAAATAATTAATGCAGTTAACAACATCTGCATAGATTAAGTAATTCGGGCTCATGGGTTTTGTTGATAGCAGTAATTTTAAAAGCAGCATAAAATGGTTTTAGTCTGATTTATGAAGCATAGCTCATGCTGCCAGAGCCGCATGGAGCTCATTGACTGAAAAACTCCCAGGATCACTCAAGAGAATTGCCATAGTTCTATAGTCAACAATTTCTTATGAATATTTTATAAAAATGTCTATGTATAAAGAGAAGGAAAGTTCAAGCAATGAGGTCCTCTGTGTACAGCTGAACTCAAGAATATAAAAATAGATGATTGATCTCTTCAATTCCTTGTTAAAAAATTGTCAGTTCAATTTTCAAATAAGATACATTTAAAATTTTTTATAGTGCAATCTGTATTTTTACATCAAAATGTACATGAGACGAGTGTTGTATTAATGACATCTAATTTAAAAAACAAAAAGTAAAACAGAAAAGAAAAAAGAAATTGCGTTTTGTGTTTCAGCAAAAGGAATTTTTTTGTGTGTTTGTTTTTGAACCTCACACAAACACAGCCGCATGTGGCTTGGTGTGGGGATGACATAGCACACTCACACAGGATGGATTAATTGGGACCTGGTAGGACGGGGAATGACAGGTCTATTCCAACAAACAGAATCAAAATTTTATAGTATCAGTGCAATTTCTACATGATAGCCACTTACTCTTTTCAGATGAGTAAAGATGTGATGACTGTGAGCTAATTATCCAGCAGAGTAGATCTACTTGTTTTACTTACGAAAATATATTGAGCATCGCTATGCAAATACAGTACTGGGTGTTCTGCAAAACTGTGGGATTTGTTTCGCTACTTGGAAGCATGAAAGAAACAAGCATCACAACTCCAAACAAAGGAATAGTTGAGTCATAACACAGCACCAAGAGTCTGAGGAAAGTAAGAGCCCGCAGTGGTGGGAAAGCTTCCTGGGAGGGGGTTGGATCGGAGGATTAAGCAAAGATTGATTTGTGTTAGAAGAAGGGGGACAATGGCTTCCATAGTAACAAATACGCACAGTTTAGAGTAAATTAGATGTGTCTGAGGAAGCCCTGACAGATTCTCTCAAGAAGGGAAAGGGTTCACACCAGGGAGCATAGGAGGAAAGAGTTAAAAAGTAGTTTGGGCCAGACTAGGAAGTGTCCTGAATGATTGTCACAGGCGAAAGCTGGTTGGATTAATGAGTTCTCCTTGGAGGTGAAAACTTAACATGAGAGAAATGTAACGTAAACATCTTTGCAAGATGAATAAAAAGGAGCAGCATGTTTACACACACAAAAATCAAGAGATTTGTGCCAATGGCTAATCGATCAGGATACATTAAAAACTTAATTTATGAAATTTATGTTTGATTTACTCATATAAGTATCAAATATTTTAGCATATACTATGTGAATAGTAGGAAACATGAGTGTTTACATAGAGTTTACATTTTAAATGCTATTTAATAATATTTCTGTGTTAGAAACATACTGTGCATTCGTGGTACCACACAATAATTTTGTTTTTGATCACTGAAAGACACATGTAGTATAAATATTTATATAAGTACTCTAAAAGTTTAGGGCAAAGCCTAGTGCAGATCTCTCACATATAATTTATTAAAGATATTTTTCTTTACCTTAGATTTTGTTGTTTACTTGTTTAAAAAAATTTTTTCAAAAAAGTTAGAAGAGTTGTAAGTAGTAACCAAGATAATAGAAAGAAAAATGAGTATCAAGTATTTTGTAAATTTTCTTACGACTTGGTGACTAACAACCAATGACACTCAGCAGAGTAAATCAAGTTTTTCTTTTCTTGAAATAGTGCAAATCTATTTGTTTGTTGATTTTCCTATTTCAGACTGTTCCTTCATTGCCAGACTTATATTAACACACGTACGTCACATATCACAATAAGTTAGAAATGACAGGTGTAGAAAT
The DNA here is from genome assembly GCF_000181295.1 of Otolemur garnettii. Lineage (NCBI taxonomy): Eukaryota > Metazoa > Chordata > Mammalia > Primates > Galagidae > Otolemur > Otolemur garnettii. Next base: position 4,197,098 of record NW_003852537.1, on the reverse strand, counting down.
ATTAAAATAGATGTGTATACAAATATCACTGAGATAGAGACATAAATATATAAGATTGGAGTAAAATATAATTTTAATTTATATCTTTGGAAATCAATACTACTTCAGTTCCTAATTTCTAAAATATAATAGTATATCTGTTTATAATTTTATCCTCATCAGTACATAGGAAACTAGATCTAGATTTATAGTGAAAAATATTTCTTTGAGAATATTTAGGCAAATAAACATACTTATACTTAAATATACTTTTATAGACAAAGCTGAAGGTCTGAAGTGGAGAATATTCTAATCACATACATGCATATATATGTACATATGTATTTGTGTGTTAGTTCTTATATTTCACAAGTCTAATTTCACATTCAGAAGCAGTCTACATTCTAAACAGATATTGGAAATAAAAAATAATTTAGCACCTGAAACAAATCTCTTTCACAAACACATTTTGTAAAATAAAATACTAAATGAGTTTCATCAGCGTAATATTTAAAATTTTTGTTGGCAAGATCTTACTAAGAGAGATCTTACTAAGCTCCTAAGAAGTCTGGGTTTTTTTGTTTGTTTGTTTTTTGCTGATCAATTGAAAGATACAAGGTGATTCAATGATTTTGATGTGCTTTTATCAAGCTACATCAAGCCTAAAGTCAACTTCATCAAATGAAGATATATATATATATATATATATATATTTTGGTGACTTTGTATTCTTGGGATAAAAACAAAGCATATGACTTTGGATTTAAAAAAAAAAAAAAAAGAGCAAAGCCAAAGCAGGACAGTTGGCCTGCAGTAGACAGGTGAGTTGGAGGGGAGGTCCTGCTCAGGGACTCTTCCCAGCGGCATTCTATTTAGCTGTTCTAAGACTCGAGTCTCCTCCTCCCCCACCTCAACCTTTTTTTTTTTTTTTAATATTGTAGCAGAGAACAAAGGCGATCAGGAGGAGAAGCAATATAGTCATTAAGTAGTAATTGGTAGAAGAGGCTTTGGGGTTAAAATTAATAAAACCAGCATGATGTACATTAAGACTGTATAAATATTTAAGGAACTACAGCCTGCTTGGAGATGTAAACCGATTAGCAAAACTACTTAATCTGGAGATGCAAATGTTTCAGGTAGATAAAATAAACACAGACTGCTTGTGGGAAATGTGATCAGTCTTCATTCTGAGAGTGCTCTATTTCTTTAAAATTTCAATCGTCAAAATAAAGCACTTTTGATGCTTTGTGTAAAGGGTTTTATGTTGCATCTAACGCAATGCAGGAAATGGAATCACAAAATCATTGCAGATGTTTTTCTTCTCTTGTCAGGTCATGTATTATAGATACATTTCTGGCCTTTCACATTGAAATTAAAGGGAAACTGTGATGTAAGGAACCAGAGGCTCGCCCTTCAGCTTTTCTTTGCTGGTAATATTGGTACAAAAAAGCTTGCCTGCGAAAAGGGAAGCATTTAAAGGTAAAAGACTCATACTTCACTCCCAGCATTTCAAATGACAGTCGGTGTAGTTTAAAATAATTAACAGATAATTAAAGACATTAAGGAAAATAGTCTAAATAGCTGCTGTTCACTCTATTTTCTCTAACAAAATCTATAGAAATTTGATATAAATTCTGGTAATTAATATTTAAGATGTAAATGGAAATTTAAATATAGAACTCTTAACTACATTGGTAAATAGGTTAATGCTAGTAATTTACTGATAGTTCTTAATTTTTATTTGAACCCTTTTATATCACACAGCCTTGAACTTGGCAATGCTTATATCGTAGCTTATATTTGCATCACATCAAAATTCCTACAAGCATAAGGACATTTTTACCAATTATCAGGGTAAAACTCTTAATATGGAAATGCTCTCTTAGTTCAGCAATTATGTCATTATTTCAAAAAATTAGTTCTCATCAGGTTTACTGTGAATCACGACTGTCTGTATCGGAATTTCTCAACAAAAGTCTCTCTTTTTATGTTCAATTTCTATGAAAACAGTCTTTCTCCAGTAGAATGCTGAGTACAGAATAACACCCATATCAAAACCAGTACATTCAATTCCTATTTGCAGTTTTAAATTTGTATTTGTAAAAATACTAAATAAATGTTTTGAACAAGGAAAAGAATGATAGAGTCGCCAATAGTTGTCAGTGAATAAATCAAAGCTTCCCATTCCATTGACAGAGCACTGGGGAGACGTGCTCCTGACTGGGGGTGTAGTCAGAAGACTTTCTCTCTGATTGATACTAGGCGCTGTGTGGGTCGGAAAACAGGCTAAGACAATGATCCATCACGAATACCGTGTCCTAAATATGTCAGATATTTAAGTTTTGTTCCCCTTGTTCATGTTTTTCACATCTTCTCCCTGGCCTACTTTTCTTACTTAAAAAAATAAAACAAAACTATCAGCCGATAGCATTAATATTTAACTCTGGGCATTATGCAATCTTATACTATTTTTTCAACATTTCTGCCTTTTGAATACTACATTTAAAATCCTAATAGTTAACACAAATAGAAGATTTCAAAGTTCTCTATAAAATAAATCATCTTGTTGATTTTAAAGGGGAAATTTATATTGAGAATTATTAAAGCATTTTAGCTATTCTAAATTCTGCTTCCCACTATCTTATGCAGATGGGAGAATATGTTACTTTTGTGTATATCCAGGCTGAGAAATACACCAATTCGTGAGTAATCATTTGCATTTTCCTTTTACACGTTTGCTTGTTAGAACAGTCATAGATCTTTGCTGACCATAAAGGCTTTGTTTACTCACCCACTACTTTACAAAATACAGAAAATACGCAGTAGATCCTATAAACATAACAGCCTAAATTAAATGTGTAATAGGAACGACTGAGAGAACCTTCGTTAATTCACACAGAACTTAGGAAACCGGTTTGTGTCTGTCAATACCTAGTAAATGGTAGGGAGATGCATTTATTTCTATATTTCACACAAAAGCCAAATTCAGTAACTGTTCATCTCTAACATCCTAAAGTTATTAACAAAATATGTTCTACCACCTAAGACAAAGTGAATAAGGAGCTTCTCTTGTGTTACAGTAACATCAAACTCTGTGCACACTGCAGTCAGTTCTTTCCCAGCAAACATTCAGTGAAAACATTGGCAAGGAAAGACTCTGTGCACATACAATAGAAGTAGGAAACACCTCTATAACATTCCCACTAACACACTTACCTCTTGTCTCTATTAATTTACACCAACTCAATTTGCCCATGCCAGCCACTTTCAAAAATCCTACAAGGTATAAATGCAGAATGATAAGGTTTGAAAGCAAGAACTTGATAGATAGGACTCATGTGTCACTTGGACCAGACTTCTGTCTTTGATGCAAAGAAAGTGAGATGATTATCTAGCTAATTCCTTCAAAAATTTAATTTATGTGAAGTGAATAATTTATTTTTCATTCTTTGATACTTGGAAGAATCATTCCTCTTCTGTGGGTAGACAAAGATATTAAAATATAATTCAGTTACCATAGGAAAACAATGGAAATTTGTGTATGTTGTCTGCCACCATCACATTTTGCAATGCAATACAATTATCACTTCGGTAATAATACAAATAAGCTGAGATTTATTGAGCATTCATTATGTGACAATTCCAAAACAGAAACTAATTCTCCTAACCCAATCCAGTCTACATTAAGATAGGTAATGATAATAAAGTATTTCATAAATCTATCATTTTAGTTACTTTGTTTTAATGCCATGTGGAAGAAGTGCTGCCAGTTTGTGGCTTGTTTGAGTTACCATGTCATGGATAATTTTTAAGTATATGTGCTAAAATCATAGCATTAATTAAGGTTTCGCTAGTTAAGAATTTCCTGATTTATGATAATGGAGTCATAACAATATCACTAATATTTTTAATATTACAAAAACACTACAATTGTCTACCACTTAAAGCTTTCAGTGAGATCACACAAGCCTTTAGAGACCAAGAAAAATAAACATATGTACAAAATAATTTCTGCAGCTTTTCCCAGGTGTGTAGAGCAGGATGAGAACTAGAATGGAGAGTAAGGATTTTTGAGATGAAGACTTGACCTATGAACAACTGGGCCCAGGTGGCAGTAAAATCATATCACAGACCCCTCCACATAAAACACATTGAAGGCAGAAAATTTCAATGACCACAAATAAGACGGCCACAGAACAAAAATGGGAGGTGGAACCAGAGATAAGAAAGAATATTAGTAATTTTTTATAAATAGTTTATATCTTTTATAGTACAAAGTTAATAGATTTTCTCTAAAATCTGTAAACCAATATGAAATGGTTTAAACATATTTCATTATAGTAATATAATTAAATCATATTTATGGAATTAAATATTAAAATAGGAATAATTCAAAATAACATAATTGCACACTTAAGAAAGTGAACAGGAAAGAGGAAATTAAATTAAATTATGTCTTTTTTTAGTATTTCACAACAGAAATCCTACTGGTCCTATAACAAGTTGATAAACAAGGTTATAGATTTAAAAATATGATATGTAAAGTTAAGTTAAACAATAATAAAACTAACATAAAATCTAAATTTGATTGAAGCTTCAGACTACACCATGTGAAGTACAAAGTCTGGGATTAGGTAAAATAAGTCTCTTGTCAAGAAAAAAGAAACAAAGCTCTGGACGCCGGACATTTCTGACACATCCAAGAGAATTCTCTACCAGACATCAGCAGAGATGAGGCACATGGGAAAGGATAGAATTCAGGTGGTGGGGGGACTGGAACGAGGGAGTCACTTAGCAGACATGTCTTCTCTCATTTCCACGGAGAGAGGTGAAGGCTGAAACCCTGTTAGAAGTAAAGTTTCTTTCGCTTATCCTATCCGGTTGAAAAGGAGAAATCACAGCGCGGGTGGCGCCCATGCACCTGTGTGCTGCGGGGCTGGGACCGCGGCGGCCCCCGCGCCTGCGGCCTTCCCTGGTAATGATGAGGTGGCAGGATTGCTCTGCAGCACCCTGAGGGCACTGGGGAAAGAGAAGTAATAAGCCTCTGAGGGTCTATGTCCCTTTAGCAGTGTTGGAATTTAATATAACGGAGAAGGGAGTTAAAGCCAGAGATAGAAACAAGTCACATTACGTGGAGACGGAGGGAGACACACAAACCCACTTCTCTAGGGTTGCATTTTGGTAAGAGAATTTTCACCTAAAAATCATTAAGCATAGACTCTATAATAATAAATATAATGGGCGCCAGTTTGACCTTCACCTCACGATGCTACAATGGTTCCCAGGGCTGAATGAAATTGGCAATGTGATTTCACAGTTGTCTTCCGTGTCACGTCAGGAAGAACAGTGGTCAGCAGGCATTTCCATCCTATTTCGCACTGACACACCGGCAGTAATCGCAGACCGCGCACGCAGGCCCAGGCGTGAATCCCGACACCGCCTCTTCATGAGCTCGGCAGGTGTACAGTTCTGAGTTTCAGTTTCGTCATCTGTAACCGAGACAAGTCTGACATCATTTCCTCATGTCCTCCCACTGAAATAACATGCCGAAACTATCGACCCATCCATGGAAGACAGTAGTAGTAGAAAAGAGGAAAAGTAGAAGAAAAAGAAGACTGGAACATTAGTGGGTGGGAAGGACTGGGAAGAGTCGTCATCAGGGCACGTGCGCCGTGATTGTTTACACACACCGTAATGTTGACTCACTGTGTGTTTCCAGAAGCCATGTCTAAATGCAAAGACTCTGAACTATTTTACACGTCTGCCATCTCTGCTAGCTACCTACTTGTGCAAAGCCTCTGTCTGCCTTGTGGGGGGCATAAGGACAGCGCCTGTCTCTTAGAGGTTAAGGATGGACTAACTGAACACACGCAAAGTGCTCAGAGGAGGGCCTGGCATAAATAGGTGCTGCATGAATGTTGTAATTATCTTTTGTGATACTTTCTCCTCCTAATAAAACCATTCATTTTAAAGACACAAACTCCTTGCCACTGGAAGATGAACAGGACTAATGGAGAGCAGGAAGAAAAAGAAAAAGAAAACAAACAGCTGTGGTTGGAAAGGCAATATTCACATTTCAAAGTTGCTTTTCTTTCAAATTTTGGATCTAGATTTGCTTTTCCTAACCTGTACCAAATTATTTAAATAAAAAATAATTATTACATTTGTAAGACTTACTGAGTTCTAATCTAGGCATCTTGCTGAACACACTACCTGATTTATAGGGTTTAATCCCTCTACCACACAAGTACCTACCGTAATTCTCTCAATATTGCAGAAGAAAAAATTAAAACTCAGAGTGAGGGAATTTGTCCAAGGACACGGAACTAGTGAGTTAGGAGAGCTGAAATCTAAAGATAGTTACAATTAAACACTCCTCGGTTTAAGTACATGTGCTTTCACTCAGGCAATCCCCAAAGATCTCCAGTTTCCAGGAGATGATGAGATATCAAATACCCAACGCTCAGGTAAAGACAGGTTAGGAATTGTTTGAAGGAACCCAGAGAAGCACCTGACTTGCTCGTCCTTCTATTCATAAACCAACTGTATAGTTGGGTGTGAGCCAGTAAGAAGCCTGAAGCTATCTAAAAAATAATTTGGATCCCTACTGAAGGAGGTTATAAGATTTTTGCTTTTTCTACTAAACTGAACTAATCCCCAAATAAACACACTAATTTTACAGAAACTTATCAAAACCCCTTGAATTCTATAAGCATTGAATATATATTTCATAACACTACAATTACACACTTCAGTTCAATTCTGAATAAGTAGCTTAGTATAATATTAGGATATTATTTTTTTTTAAATAATCACTCTATAAAGAAGCTCTGGATTTCTGGTTTTAAGCTAGGAAGCAGCTTATCAGGGCCACTTAAAAGAAAGGATTGTATAAGAACAGGTGACAGAGAGGCCCTTTCCCCAAATCCCAGTGATAGAGTAAGCACGGAGCATTTGTATTAAGAAAGAAGGAGAAGCAATTAAGGATCTTATTTTCTCTGTTCTTCCTTTGGTTTTTCACTTCCACCTTTTCTGAACTACTTTCAACATCACATCATTCTAATTCCTTTTCCAGATCCATACATTTGAGAGACAATGGAAAATATTTTCAGTCCTTTTCCTTCCTAATTATAAACTTTCCCCTTAATTATAAACTTTTGTATGTCGTAACTAAACTTTGCATGTATATCTCCAAGATAAATACTATTTGTTATGAGACTCTCAAGTAATGATGATAAAAGCTAATATTTATAGAGTGGTCACTGAGTATTAGATATTTCCCTTAAAAGGTATCACCATTCTATTTTTTAACTGAGAATTACTGTATTATAATTTTCATGCAGTAATATTCATGCCTTTTCATGGTGAAGAGTTTCATGAGTTTTGTAAAATTTTTAAAATCAAGATGTAGACTATTTCCATCGCTGCTGGATGTCCTCATATTTCCCTTTGTGGTCAATTTCCCCTGCCACACAGAACCCCTTTGCCACCGCTAATCTGATGTCCAGCTTTGTTAATTTGTCCTATTCCATTTAAAGGTATGAAAACTCTTTCCAAAAGTAAGACGTTAATAGGTGGCTAAGAAGTGACAGAGTCCATATTCAGTTCCCGTCTGTCTGATCTGCAACTCTTACTTCTAACCTATTCATCTATGCCTTCATATTACAATGTTACCTATAAGTGCATGTGAGCTAAAGAACCTCCTCGACTCTGCTTATTTATATTTAAATAAATATAATGGGAAGTACGAAGATGTAGTGTGAAGTGAATCCGAGCATAATGGTAAAGTGTGGCTATAACTCAGCTGATTGCTAAAACAATTAGAGGTAGAGAAAAGCATGAAGTGAGAATCACAAAATTACAGAGTCATTCTTGAGATATCAATCTGGGTTTTCCTCTGTATTTTCTCTTTATCCCTCGTCGAGGTAGGAATATTTTATGTAGGACCCTTCCATTTCCATGGAGGATGTTTTACAGGAGGAATCACAAAAGAGATTGGAAGACTCCCAAGAGATTATAGCATGTGTCTGAGTAGGAGGAAAGAAAGTGTTTTGGTGGTGGCAAGATGAGAGAAAAAAGGACTTTTTTTTTTTTGACTGAGAAGACAGGAGTTGAGAAGTTTTAGAACAGCCAAGATTCATATATATGCATCACTTAGTGGTAGCAACTTGCAAGCTCGCAAGGCTTCATGGGTCATCAAAAAGACAAACTATTTGACACTGGAGCTCCCAATGACACCAATGAATCAGAAATGGTGCAGAAGTAGCCAAGTTGCCAAATTCTAAGTGGCCATATGAGTTGAAAAATTGGTACCTTGTTGATAACCTATGGATTGGACAAAAAGCCTTGACATACATTGCCCCTCCCCATGTGTTGTACAGGCATTAACATATTTAATCCTCACAACCCATGCTATTAGTATTAACCCCATTTCAAAACTGAGACAACTAAAGCAAATAAATGCCAAGTTCTTTGCTCAAGGTCACATGGTAACTAAGTGGCAGAGGTAAGATTTGAACTCTAAAAGACGAGTGATAGCTTAAAAGCTTATGTTATATTGCCTAGATCTACCTAAATTTCAGAGGCCTTCTTTAGACTGAAAGGAGATAATTATTTAATTAATTTATTTATTTATTTTATTTATTTTTGCAGTTTTTGGCCAGGGCCGGATTTAAACCCACCACCTCTAGTATACGGGGCCAGTGCCCTACTCCTTTGAGCCACAGGTGCCACCATGAGAGAAGATAATTGTTATCAACAAAGATTGCATTTTTACTCAAGTATAGGGTCAGATTTTTATTTCAGTTTATTAAAAAAAAAAAGAAGAATGGTGGGAAACAAATATAAGAGGGACTTTGTCTAACAAATGCAATCAGCATAGTCTGGTTTTTTTATACTCTCAATGAAACCCCAATAATAAGAAAAAAAAAGAAGAAGAATGTGGTATTTCTTAGGCCAATCCATAGACATAAATATATTCTAATAGATAATCAGTATGAAATTTGATACTTTTAAGGATCACGTAAGCATTACAGTGGAATTTTCTCATGTTATTAAAAATTAATCACCTATTACTAAAACAAAAATTTTGTTTCTTCTGTCAATAGTCAATATTAAAGCAAAGTTGTTATGGTTCCTTTAATTCATTCAAAATTGGAGAAAAACATCCCTACTTATGATAATGTGTCACAATTCAAATTAATAGAATAGATGTTTTATCAGCATGGCTGATGTAGGCAATTCACATATTCTATCCATGCCACTTTGCCTCAGCCTTAGGGTGGCCATCTACATGATTCTGCTTTATTATACAGTAGAACTCCTGTAAGTTGACCACCCAAGGGACTGTAAGAAATTGGTCGACATTTGGATGTGGTCAACATAAGGAACTAGGCCTACTGTACTGAAACTTACATGTGGTACATGTCTGATCTAATAAAAATTAAGGCAACTTAAGGGGGTGATCAATGTAGGGAAGTGGTCAACTATGGGGTTCTACTGTATTTATCCCCCTTATAATGGATTAGTGTATTTCTTCTGCAACTACAAAATAGCTTTATTTCACTCATATACTAAGGAAGTTATGGATTAATTTGCTCTTAGATGATCCTAAAAGTCTATGTGGATAGTTCATAATACTTCTGACATTCATATGGGTATTCAACACATAATAAAAAGATGAATATATGTTTATAACTCTTAAGAGTGTCTAGTCTTTATGAAGTGATAGATTGATAAATAAAAAGCTATAATAAAAAGTGATTAAAATTACATAACATAAAAAGGCAAAGTTCATTACTCATTCAAAAAATATTTATTAAGCATACACACACATATATGTATATATATTATATATATATGCACATACCTTATATATATATATATACACACACACATACATCCATAAATATCATACTGCTCTAGGGTGCCAGGAGACAAACAATATGAGACAATGGTGTCATAAAGAAAAAAAAGTATTGAGAGAATATTAGAAGTATTTAGGAAGGCCTTATGGACACGTAACTGTGAAGAAATGAAGAAAAACTTACCATGGGAGGGCTCATTCCTAAATCCTTGAATAGCCCCCAAGGAATCTGCAACTATGATGGACTCTTGGGCAGTTCTGGGAATGTGACCCACAAATGTTCTTTTTTACTAGTTGGTGATGTGTGTACACTCAGAGCAATGGGACAAGCTTCATCACATTGTTAAGACTGAATTGTTTTGTGCAAACATCCAAATTGATGATATACCTTGTTTTATTGTTAGAGTCCTGAATTTCAGCTATCACACTGTGTCACCAACCCTCCATAAAAGCTCTGGCCCTTGACACTCAAACACACTTCCTCGGGCAGAGATAATTCACATATGTACCTATGTGCCTAGCTACGTATGGGGAATGATCATGGGATGATGGTGAGATTGGAAGGGAGGTGCTTTTGTTATCTTTTTTTTTTTCTTTTTAAATTTTCAGAACTGGTACAATGTACTGTATTTATGGCATATGACAAGACGGGGCTCCCTAATTCCTTTCCCTTCTTCGAGGGGTCTGTGATAGAAACTGTGTCAAGGAGGGGGCATTTTTTGTGTTTTGGGACATGAATTAGGATAAAAAATTCCTAAAGCAGAGGGTCTAACTCAAGTTTTTAAGTGGCTGATTGTAAAGAGGCCACCTTGGAGGCCAAGAAAAACATAAGGTCCATTCCCTTTGCTGTAACTAAATTCCTTACAAAATAGGAAATGATTTTACAAAGGAGTCCTTGAAGGCAATGCCAGCTCTAGCATCAAAGGTGGTGTGGTATCGTACAGCTTGATTCTTAGTCAAGAATGCACTTTCTGGAGCCCTCCAATGTTTGCTTCATCACTTCTTTGCTTTCATCAGAATTGCCATCTTTCCCCAGATGGCAGATCAGATCTATGACAAATACGTTGGGCATGGGAACAAGGATGACCATGCCAGTGAGCTTCCCATTTAGCTCAGGGATAATCCTGCACATAGCCATAGCAGTCTAGTAGATACAGAGACTATGGGCAGTCCCATGGTCGTACAGCAGATTTCCAGAGGGGTTATACAAAGTCTTCTAGGTGGCAGTGATGACATAGAATGTGGTCATGAGTCTGTCAAATATGGTAAATTTGTCATGCATGATCTTGGGTAGAGGGCTAAGGTGTTGATGGTATGGGAGGCATTATTTGATAATCTTGAGGCAGTGGTCCTGCTTCTCATGGTCCATGCCCATCACAAACATGGAGAAATCAGCAAGAAGAGGCAGAGATGGTAACATCCTTTAAGTGAGCTCCAGCCTTCTCCAAAATAATTAATATCTGTGGACTCTACAATATATTCAGCACCAGTATCACCCTATTTGATGTTGGGAGGATATCACTTCTATAAAATGATATGGGCATTCCACTAATGACAAGCTTCCTATTCTCAGTCTTGTGCCATTGCATTTGCCATTGCTGGAATTACACTGAAAAATGCAGCAAATGCAGTTGAAGCCGATAAAGGAGTTACTGATGGCAATAGGGTGTACTTCTCGGGAGTTATCAGCCGTCTTGTTGACCAGGGATCCAATGCAGCCAAATCTGTTTACTGGAACTTCCACCCATCATATCTCAGGGACATGACTGACACTGCATGAGAATCTGCACCCATCTGTCAAACAAAGGGGAGCAGAGAGACAGAATCAGTGGTCAAAATGCTCCTACGGATGAAGGAATTTGATGAATTTTGGTGCTAGGCCCTGGGAGATGATGCATTTTGCTGCTGCACACTGTTGTGTCTGGCTTGCACAAACTTCTGTGTGAATTGATTATTACCTGTAGAATTGTTTTTCTATCATTCTGGGTCAGATTCCTAACTAACTGAAATGTTAGTTTGAAGTAACCATACCACTTCCCACCAGCAGTCATCATTGGTTAGAACAGTGTGAACATTGAAGTTGAAATGGATTTAGTTTAATTTTTCTCTTGATAATTACAGTTTAAGGCAGAGCCTGAGCTGTAACATTTAAGAATGAGGACTTATGTATAACCAAAACTAGAAAGAGTGTTTTCTATAAATGAAAGGAGAAAATCTAGACTGCAGAAAGAGAAAAAGATGTAAATGCAAAGACTAGTGGAGACGTGGAACCAATCAGCCTCAACTCCTGAAGCTCAGGACGGCAGAGTGGTAGCTCTTTTCTCACATGAGACCAATCTATGCATTTATCCTTGTATATTGTGAAAATTCTGTATCGTTCAAGAACATCCTAGTTTATTTAAATGGGTTTCTCCTTCTTAAAACAAAATGATCCTTAATGAGTTTGTATTCATTTAAAATGACTACATATACTGTGAATGACTGAATATACTCTACTGAGAAAGTTGGTAGAAAATAAATAATCAAAAGAAAATTTCTACAGAAATAAGATAATCCTGCTGACTTAAAAAACGAAACCGTTTTAGAAAGACAAATCCTAATGACAAAGTGGCAAATGAAGAGGATGGAGAAGAAACAAAGATGATCTACTTGAAAAACATTTTAGCTAAAATTATCAGGAAATAATTGTTTTTGTGCCTCATAAAATAATGAAGTTTGGAAGACTTCCTTTATGTTTTAGGCTAAGCATAGATTGTATATTTATTTTGAACACTCGAAACAAATTCAGGGTATTTTTTGTCAAATGTTTGCAGGTGTGAATGATTAAAATCCACATTTTCATTTGATTGTGTGAGCGTTCTCATGTCTACAAGTGATTCTAATCAACTTCACTGAACATGGGGGAACTTGTATAATTAACACAATTTATGTGCAACCCTTAGAGTTTAGAATTATAACTCATATTGCATTCCTCATCATTATTTGTATTCATTTGAACCTCCATTTCTCTTTAGGAATAATAATTAACTAAATGATAAAAATAGTTTTTGTTTATTTTTTATTTTTATTTTTTATTAAATCATAAACACAGATCATGTATACATTTATGAGGTACAATGTGCTGATTTCATATAGAATTAGGAATGCTTACATCACACTGGTTTGTATATATCTCATCTCATTTACTTAGTTTTTATGTTAAGACATTTATACTCTATGCTAATAGATCTAACACATACCCTTGCATTATGCACCATAGGTGTGATCCCACCATTCATCCTTCCTCGATTTAGAAATAAAAAAATGACTAGTGAAGTATTTCAAATAGTAAACTACACCCACACAAAATGATTGAATGGATAGAATAACACTTCAAGTTCTTTGTTCAAGGTCATTCTGTATTAGATTTCTTTGGTCATTTTGGAAGAATAAATTCTTTCTTTATCTCATGACCAATAAACTGTAGCTGAGAGCAGCAAGTTTATACTAGATTGCTGTACTAGTACTCAAGTTACTTTTAGCCATTTCTTCTATCTAACCAGCTCATGGGACTAGGTATAATATAATACAGCTCAATAAATAACAAAAACATCAAGCTTCAAATATTGACTTGAATTTCCAAGACTTAGTGTCATCATCTATAAACTGAATTAATAATTTCTACTTCATAAAGTTGTTGAAAATTAAATTTGGCAATACATGCAAAGATTCATACTGTATCTTAAATGCGTAGTTGCTATTATGATATTTATATAAATGAGCTTATCATTCTCTGTGAGAGATTTTAACACTAAAGGAGCTAAGGTAATATAATAAATTGCAATAATATTTCTGGAAATTATCATTTTATTTCAAATTGCTCAATATGAAAATATAAAATGGCACAGATAGGTCAAAAAATACAAATGCTGAATTTTGGAGGACAGGTAACACCAGGTAACTGACTAAACCTTATCAGTTTGACTCTAGATCCACTAGAACAATGAATCTCAAATCAGGAATGTTTTCAAGTCTCATTGCTAACATACACTAACTGTTCAATAAATAATGATAATGTGATATAATTAATAATAACTCACCCAAATGCTGCTATTTTGATAATTATGCCCAATGTGAATTGTACATAACTTGAATTTTTACTCTGATTTGTCATAGAGGATTGTTATTTTTTAAATTAGTTATATTCTGTGACAAAAAAAGGAAATAAGGCAAATCTATTTTCTTCAAAATATGAAAAAACTTGAATATATTATTTACTTAGGTTTATACCTATTCTCAGACTTTTTAAAAACATTAAACATTGAAACATTAAGACTTGAAATTAGAAACTAGTTAGTTCTTCTATGTGATTCTATATTCACTTCTCTGAAAATGAACTTTTCTATCTAACTGAAGCAAAACAAGAGGCTCATCTTTTGTTTCCTCCTGAAAACTAACCAACAAGCAGAGAAAGAGCAAACAGTTACCCCCGGATGTGAACAAAGCAACGGGTTCAAGTCAACTGAAGAAACTATCAGCAGAGCAGGCAATTAATCAGATACCAATAAGGGACTAGTTATCTGCAACACAACCAACCACAAAATCATTAGCCCAAACATACATTAGATTCGGCTGAGATACCAAAAGTTCATTTTCAGCGAATGAATGTTCAGTTTGTCTCCTGAAAGTGACCTTGTTATCCTTGAAGATAATATTCAAATTGTGAATCTCAGTGTTCTAAGTCAGACAATTTATTTAAACAGCATTTTAAATATTTGCCAAAAACATTAAAGTTTGAATCAGAGATTGGAAAGAAACTTAACGGCAGCTTAAACCTGCCAATGTTGCATATTCTTGGATAAATAACTAAATGCCAAAACTTTTATCTACTTATTTATTTTTGTCTATATGCCTCATGATGTTGTTTCAATATGAAATTTCAAAATTTCTATGAACTTAGTTCAAAATAATGGTTGAATAAACACCAGATATCATTCTCTTATTTTCAAATATAAGTATAAATTCAACCATTTGTGTTACTTTGAGATTTTCATTTTCCCATAGTTCTGTATTGTTAATTATGTATTTGAGAAAAACGTAAATTCAGTGTCAAAAAAATTAAGAAAAAATTTGGTAGAAATTCCTTTCAATGAAGGAATAAAATTGGGTGATTAACAGTATAAAGTTGAGCATAAGTTTCAATAAAGGGTTCAAATTTCAAGAGACTTCTGGTCACCATTCACCATACTAATGTCAATAGTCTCTCTTCCAACTAAATAATGGACATTTGGGCTTGTAAAGAAAAAAGGACAATCCCTAGAAATGATAATAAAGAAATTCAAGGCTGTATTTTGTCAGTAACTAGACTTAATAAATAATATAAGTTATCTGAACTTTTATTATCAGGTAGCATCTGGAAGATGACATGAAACCTCATAATGAAACCATTCTAATCATGTTTTCCCATTTGCCTTAGGGATGTTATAAGGAAGTGGTTTCTTAACTGTTAATTTAATGGAAGGAATAAAAGAAACATCCAGGAGAACTTGGAACTACAAACTGTATTGTTTCTAAACCTGAAGGCTAAAATCTTGTTATCTATTAGATATACAGAAAAATCAACCACAAGTGGTAGAAGAAATAAAGAAAACACTACAATCTATATGGGAGAAATAGCTCATCTTGAGAAAAGAACCAAGCAAAAATTATAGAAGTGAAAATAAAGTCATCAACATTAAAGAAAAAAAGTGTCAATAGTTTCCATAAGTAGAATAGACACAACTGGAGAAACAGTGATAGTTGTCAATCTAGAAATACAAACCAAAATAAATACCATGTACATGTGAAGGCTTAATGAATATTTTCAGACCAAAACAGGTAGAAAGTTTATATTTCACAGACTTTATTGAAAAAAATGACAGAAGGAAATAATTGAGCACGATCAGAACTAAGAAGGAATATACACATGAAAGAAACAATAGTTAGCAAATAAATGACTGAAACGTTTTAGTAAATTTTAGCCAGCATTTACCTCCAGGAAAATAGAAAATACTAACATAATATAGATTTACAAAAGAAAAATGAAATTGTCAGTGACAACTTGAAAATGAAAAAAAATAAAGAGGACCTTGTTGTGTGTATTAAGAATGCAAACACAAATTTCTTTAGGTTGAATTAGTAAATTTATTGTTTATATGCTTATACTAAAATGTTTAAGTGTAACCATTAAAATAAAAAACTTGGGATGCCTTTCTATACTTAAATATTATACAAAAATTGTACCAGAAATGTATTTCATTGGAAGACAGAATGAGGGGAAAATTATCAGAGGAAACCCACAAGGAAAATCTACATAATTATAATACATTTGCTTCATGTTTATATAAAATGGAAGATCGCAAAAACAAGCAAGAAGAAAATGATGTATAGAAGGGCCAGTCTATGTTTTTGATCTTTATATATAAAGACTGAGAGATCTCAAAAACCTTACAATGGATAAACGAGCTGTAGAAGGGTGGTTTATCATGGTACCATCTGATAAGAGACTTCAAACGTGACCCTGTTCTGTCTACAGAGTCCTCGCCAGTCACAACACACAAACACAACAATCTAATATGTCACTTGGGGATACAAATAGCGTGACTGAAAATGCTGCAACATGGATTCCTATCAATCTCAAGGTAATGACTGCTATTTTGAAGGAAGGAATGGAATAGGGCTGAGGAAAATTCCCAAGGCATTTTAAATATCAGTAACATTTATTTATTCAAAAATAATATTGAAGTTATCAAGGTAAAATTTTAACATTTATTAGATTGTGACATTTCCAAAAGAATTTCAGACTACTCACACATGCCTTAAAATCCTAGGTTTGCTTAGATCTCCTGGTATTTTGCCTATTTTAAAATTTCAGGTGTCCTTTCTCCCATGTTCAAGCAACTAGCAGTCCATGTCAAAATCCTTATTTTCTTTATATTATCTCAGCTCACTTGCAATCACCTTCACAAATATGCCTAGCAGCTTATGCTTTCTGGAGTCAGGAGATGCCAGCTCAAAAAGAAAGGCACATATTTTCCTAAATGAAAAATCCATCTATGGGAGTTTCAGAGAGAAGCACCATCATCCATGAAAGATGTACAACTCACTAGAATTAGGAGTGCAAGTGAAGGAGAAAGTTAAGAAACTATACTACATACATTTACAAGCAATAAAGGCTCAAATGAAATGAAATGTTAATGAGTCTGGCCTTAATTGAGTTTTACTCCCTCTGCTAAACTCTTTAGTAAAATATATTATCACATCATTTCTTTTATGACACATTAAAGTCTGTACTATATTAACACATTAGTTATTTTGATACTTAAAAATACAGCTTGCATCATTTCATAGTATTGTCCATCTGTCAAGTTCATTATCACAGCCTCACAGTTATTTGTCAGAATTCCTCACCCAGGGAAATGAGAGTTAATTTAGCTATTATATTCACAGAAATTGCCTTTCTTAATGCAAGATTTATTTGATTTTAATATAGATCCTTGGTGAATTTCCCAGTAGGATATTGATGATTTCTTTTACATTGTGCCAGAGACACGGATTCAATTCACTGCCTTTCTCGTGAATCCTTCATACCTATTGTTCTATTCCAATGACCCCAGAGATGGTTTGGGTGTGACAGTATGTCAGAAGAGGGCAAGTCATCCTTCATAGTTGACCTTTGTGAAACAACCGTACATCGGGCTCAACTCAGTCACTGAACACCACAACCCAGGAGACAATGAGAACAAAGAATCCAATGGGCAAAGAACAAATCAATGCACTCTACTGATCAGTAGCCTAAGAACTTCAGATTGGTTCATCAAAGCTCTGTGTGGGCCACTGAGACTCTTCTGAGGTTCTTGGGTTCTGGAGGATACTTACTTTAAATTAAAATTTGAACTTACTTTATTCTTCATAACCTATAGGGTATTTTGGAAATACGGCCTGGGGCATCTTTTCTCTTTTCACAATCTGTGGAATCTCTCAGAATTCTTTTAGCACCTGACACTGTACTGGCACGTAGGTAATCAAAGCACCAAAAAACTCATAAATAAATGAACGATTTACGGATGTATTTGTGAGTAATGAATAAGCATAAATGTGCCCAATCATGGTAGGCTTCACTTTCCTCAGTCTTAAAAGGTTGGGTATAATCCCCAAGTGGAAGGATCATTATTAAAAGATATATGTAAAGAACCTACTGCAGAGTGGAAGTGGGAGTGATAGGAACAGGGCTGAGGGTGCTTCTGTTGTAACCTGGCTGGTTATACACATTGATTCACATTCGATGATCCACAAGTGGTCCAAACGAACATGGCAGGGGCTAATGCAAATGATGTTAAATCACACCCAGTAAAAATATTAGTAGCGTTCATCTTCCACTGAACTTTGCATTTTGCTCTTCTAACCTCAAAACCTTGTCACTGTTGATATGGCATAACTTTCACAGAATGGAAAATACCAACCACTTAGTAGACATTACATTTGTGAAAACTCTAGACGGCTCAGGTCAAGTCTGACACTCAGCTTTGATTCTGTTACAATTCAAAATTAATGGCAAAAAGTCAAAAGTTCTGAAATACTGAGATTCATTTCTTGAGTCAAAAATATTGATATATTCATTTGCCCCAAAAGATAAAACTGGTCATTTTTCTCAGAAGTGGTGGCACACACAAATTTTTCCAGGGTTTGCATCTAGTACAAAAATAGACATTCTGAGGAAAGACATCATTTAATGTGCAGTCACCGGATGTTATATGGTACATCTTTTTGAGATTATTTTATCAATTCTTTGAGAAGGGCCTAAAGTCCCTGTTGGCATACTTCATGACTGCATGTTTAAAAACTGTGATCATTCTTATAAAACTTAAAACGAGAATAATGTTGTTTTACCCATAAATGACTTTGAATTCTTACTCTTCCTTAATAGAAATTATATGGCTTCTATTGCATTTTAAACTATAATAAAAATTTAGAGAAATGATTATGCTTCAGCTGACTTTTATAACATGGGAACAATTTTAATTTAAGTATAATATCTTTAATTCAGTCAATTTTACTTAACTCATACGCAATGTGACAACTTTCAATGAGAAACTAAATTCTAGTTTTCAAAACTGTGTAACAGGTGAGAAACAGATGAGAAATATTTAATCAAAAAATTCTACAATAGTGCAACTATTTTTTCACAAGGTTAATATTTTACCATATTAGAATGAAAAATGCTGAATGCCACATATTGCATTTTCTCTATGAAAGTGACAAAAACAACAATAAAAATAAGAAATTCTGCATTTCATTTATTTCAAATCACTTTCTCCCTTGTGAATTTTAAATAGTTTTCATTCAATTTGGGACAGTTATTGTAGGTAAATTAAGTTAATATTCAATTAAAAATATTAAAAATTGAATGTATAATTTGGAGTTAATGTGTATTGAAGAATGAAAATTAGTTTACGAAAGTCAATGTTAAATAAAAAAATTGGCAACTGACACTTTTTCTCCTCTAAAGTTAATTTCCTGTTAGTAAATAGCTGTAGGTTGGGGGTAATGTTAGGTCTCTGTCCCCAGGAGTGAGGTGCAGGGGCTGCAGAGGGAAAGTGGCCCCATTTCATACTTCTAATGGAGCTCAGGTGTGAATGGGCAGGTAATCGTGGGAAAACGTGGTTGAGCTGTGAATCGGCCTCCCGCAGCGTCTGCCTGACCGGACCGCAGAGGTGAAGGCTGTTGACATGTTTCCTCTTGATTGACCAAAGATGGAAAAGGAAAAAGGGTGGTGAGTTCTCATCCTCGCTCCCATCGCTCATGTCCCTATTACATTCCTAAAAGTCAGGATAAAGCCAAAAACAACTTTAAGAAAATGAAGGTAATATTTTTTTCCTGTCCTCTGATATTTTCTGCTCAGCTGCTCTTTATCTGCTGTGCTTTAAGACTCAGAAGCTTAAGAATAAAATTCACTGGAGAATTTCAGACACGTTTCTGCCTCCGGACCTGGGCCATCCTCAGGGAGCTTTTTCTCCAATTTAAGGTCCTCTGAAGAATTAATAATGACCAAATCCTGAGAAGAAATGTAAAAGATGGTGTTTCTACTCACCTTCTTTGCTGCCCTCAAATCCAGGTCGAACAACATCAAAATCACTGATGCATCAAGATTTAAAACAGCCCCTAGCCCATGACCACTTCTATTCTGGCATTTTCTATTCTCAGAAATTAGAGAATTTATCATGAACTTCATCACGTAAGGAGCTTGGATTATTTGTGTACATATAAAGTCATGTGCTTTCCACCTTTGTATTTAATACATGTCAGGCAAATATCTATTTTCAAGATCAGCTCCTGCGTCACATACTCTACAAAGTCTTACCTTCCCTCTCTCATTCTGGAACACGATAGATATGTGTTCGTGGGAAAAGGAATGAATGAATAAGTTGCTGTCTATGAAAGACTCTGCATTTATAAAATGCTCCTATTAACGTATCCTTTTACTAATCATGCATTCCTTTGACCCTCTCCATTACAAAACTTTAAATTCTTGATTTTTTAACCTGCTATCAACATCACTATTTCTATCGTATAATAGATATTTGTTAGTAGTTGGGAACTAGGCACTCAAGATATGTCTGTTTAAAATAGTCATAAATATATAATCTATTAAATTACAAAAAGTGTATATAATAGATGAAATGGATTGAATATAAAATGGAACATGAAAATGTGTATTATTTTCCCATTGGTGTATAACAAATGACCACAAACTTAAACCAACATATTATACATTTACTATTTCACAAGTGCCATGGTTCCAGAGTCCAGGTGAAGCTTAACTGGACTCTAAGCTCTTCCTCGGTTGCAGTGTTAGGCTGGCTGTCAGCTAAAGACTTCTCTCAGTTCCTGTAGGCAGTTCCTTGCTGGATAGAGGGGGCTAAACTTTCTCAGAGGCCATCTCAGAGCACAGCAGCTCATTTCTTCATGGCGAGAATGGGAGAGCCTATTTCTTCAGTAAAGGCTGGTCTCTATTTCAAAATGTTTCACTTGGTTGTCAGGCCCACTCAGGATCATTTCACTCTTAATTGATTGATAATAAATTTGTTTGGGGGGTTTAATTATATCTCCAAAATCTTTTCACCCTTGCCAGCCCAAACACAAGAGTATTATCTCATCATATTTAAAGATTCTGTCCGCTGTCAAGGAAAGGAGATGATACTGATCTTATACTTTAGGGGATGAGGATCTTGGAGTCAGTTTTAGAATTCTGCCTACTGAAAAATGTGACCATGAACTTTAAGGTTTGATTACATAGAATGTGACCCTCTGTCATAAAAGTTCTAGCTTTCCCCTGCAGTCAAAGTCTAGATTTGTACTTCTCTGCCAACCCCACTTTGAAGTTAAGTACAGCCATGTATTTTAATCTTGGCAATGCATGCGGCATTTCTGTGAGGAAGCTTTAAAAACCAGCAAACATTCATTACATTCCTCTCTTTCTGCCTCAGTCATCGTGAAAGCCTGTGTTAAGATGAAGCCTCTGTCAGCCTCGGTCTTGAGTGACTGTGATGGAGTCGAATACTTCTTCCTGCCAGCATTAGAAATTCAGTATGAGTGAAAAATGTTTATTGTGCTAAGCCACTGAATTCCTGGGCATAGTTGTTACTACAGGACGATTTTGCCATTTTTGAATCACGTATTAGCACCTGGAGTTCATGAATTAAGAGGTACCTTCATCTCTCAGAAGGGCAGCAAACCAGAGTGTTCTCTCAAAGGCTAAATTAGTGCTAAGCCTGAGAATATCCTCAGAAAGGAAAAAGATCCGATTGGACCAGAGATGAGAGGAAAGTACTGGACTATAACAATTGAACAAAGAGCATAAAATGGACTGTAAAGACAAGTATGTGGATGTAATTTGAGGATGTCATGGGAAGAGAGAGTCATTTGGGGACAGTAATATGTGTACAAGGGACACTGGTTCAAAGAAAAATGCAGAGGACATTACTATGGCTGTCCATCTTTCCATAGTCTCATCTTCAGCCTATTATTTCTCACCAAAATTTTATTTTATGTTTTTAAAAGGACTTTTTTTTTTTTTGAGACAGAGTCTCATTCTGTCACCTTGGGTAGAGTGTGCTGGCATCATAGCTCACAGCAACCTCAAACTCTTGAGCTCAAGTGAGTCTTTTGCCTCAGCCTCCTAAATATCTGAGACTACTACAGGTGCCCACCAAAAAGCCTGGCAAGTTTTTTCTATGTTTAGTAGAAACAGGGTCTTGCTCCTGCTCAGGCTGGTCTTGAACTCCAGAACCTAAGCGATCCTTCCCGAGTGCTAGGATTACAGGCATGAGCCACCATGCCCAGTCCAGAATTTTAATTATAAAATCTGTCAAACTATAGTCCTAATCATTTATTATTGTAAGTAATGTGATTAAAAATTTAACTTCATATGTTACAACCTGTTCATCTTTCTTCTAAAACTCTAACATGGCAAAGAAGTTGTTTTCTAGCTATGATTACCTAGAAAATAAACAGGGCAACAAATAACCAAATAAGTGCTCTGGGCGTCATTGGTTAAGGATTGGGGAGTAATCATTGCTATCTTTGCATAGACTAACTTTCTAAACAACAGATCAGTTTACTCTAAGTGATCAGCTCAATAAATGTAATTATAGCAATATATATTAAATGCTATATAATAGAAGAGTGAATAGGAGTTCATAACATCTGAATTCTGGGTTGAGTATTCTATTCTCACTAGTAAAAAACATATGATTTTATATAAAGTTAACAATTTTCACACACATGTTATATTCTCTATTTATGGTGGGGATATGATTTTTTGATCTTTCACATCTGAGTTTCTGAAGTTTATATAGATATAAACTTCATACATATATATGTGTGTGTGTGTTACAATGAACCATACTTTATTTGTTTGCAACTGCTAATGCCAGTAAAATGTATATATGTGTGTGTATATATTGGGGGGGTCCACATAAAAAAGGTTATGTGTACATACCCAGTAAAAGGTTATGTGTATATAACCAGTAAAAATACATATATATGTATGTGTGTATATATATACATATATATGTGTATATATGTATATATGTTTGTATATATGTGTGTGTGTGTATATATATATATAAAGAGAGAGACAGAGACAGAGAGACAGAGAAAGAGGTTCCACACAAAAAGGTTAGGAGAGAGTAAACAGAATCTGTGCCTGGAAAATAATTGAAAAAATTCAAATTACTTTTAACTTTCAGTACTCTTTGTTTTCATATCTATCCAACCTGGTTATGCACAGTCCTCCCAGGATCTTCAGAGTCTTTCATTTTCCTATATATTGTATGAATCAAAATCTTCTGTGACTGGCAAATTGAAAGGTCAATAATATCCCATAATAATAAAACACTGGCTCACAGGGGCAGATAACTCTTAGCTCTTCTACCTATTGACAAGGAAAACCATAAACTCATTCATCAACACCCATGATGAGAAAGCAGAACAGTATTAAAACTGTACAGACATCACTGAAGAGAAAAGTTATTATTGGAATTTCTACTGGTCGTTGAAGTCTTCTTTCTCAAAACACTGACTTATAAAACCTGTCAACCTATTCTATCCTGATCACCATCCATCTTTGTAAATCATGTGCTTCAGAAATTAGTTGTTGCTGTGTTCATCTCTCTTCCAAAACCCTGAGAAGAGAAAGAAGCTGTTATGTAGCTATGATTACCTAAAATCTTTTGCCTTCACACTGAGATATTAAAGTCTATGAGTGAGAAAGACCTATTTCTTAGTAAGTGATGATGATGTGGCTATGAAGCTAAGTGTCTGCTGTGTAGGTCAGGTGAGTTCAGGAGACCAGCCCAGCTTCATCCTCTGGGTTTCAGGAATGAACTCAGCTGATCTTCCCTTTTCAATGATGAGCTCCCTTTCTGGCTGGGCTTACTCCAAAACCGAGTCTTTCAAAGCATGTTCCAAGTTATTACATCTAAATCTTGAAATTACTGAATTGTCTTAAATGTACATGTTAGCTATCAGATGCTGGGAAAAGAAAGTTGTGTCAAGAAGATTATAACTGTGCATTACACTAAGAATTGCAGTCATTGCATATGGATCTCACATACTACCAAAGTTATATGAGTAATTATGAAAGTTCTGAGAAATGCAAAAATCAAGAAACACAAAAACTGGACAGAAATAAGTGAAACCCTCCTGCAACACCAAAAAGTCGAACACATTCAGACTTTCATGGTTGAATAGGAAAGGACACACAAAACTTTCACAGTGTACATACTTTGCTGGACCAAGGAGCCCATCTGCTTGTCACCCAAGCCAATCAACAGAGAAGTGTATCAGAGATCAACAGTTTCACTTTTATTTACAGAAAAGCCAGACATTCTGGAGAGCAGAGGGAATATCTCCCCCAAAGAACTGCTTTCCCGTCTTTCTCTTTGTTATTTTTTATTCTCGCAGTGAACGTACACATCAGCAGTGTTATTACATGTCAAACCGATTCCACCACGCAAAGTTAAACATCTTCCTATTTTAATGTGGTTGTATCTTCAAAGCACTTTTATTCCAGGCTAAAGTTATAGTTAGTCACTTCCCTGGGTGTGTAGAGTGCCCTGTGTCCTTGACCTGTCCCATGGCATCCAGTTCCCGAATTTACCTATGACTGTAGGCTTTGGGCCTGAGTGAATAATCTCCAGATGTCGGCCCATAGGCTCATCCAGCCTTGTTAGGACCAGACCAGCAGCGCCCTGCGGTAAGTAGTCTTCTAAGTTCACAGTGGTCAGTAATGCATAGAGGAAGCTACAAATGCATCCCAGTTTGTTTTGATACAACTATGAATAAAACTGTTCGTTAAAATGTTTTGAATGAGACAAATGATAAAGTAGACTTGATATTGGGACAACAAAAATAAATCCATTTCCACACCAAGTTGTCTCTTCCCAAACCAGACAGCAAAAGCAGTAAATTTTCAGCCTGGTGTAAGTCTCAACTCACTGAGATAATGAAAGCAGTCCTCCAGGGCAAAGGCTCAGTTCCTCTTTATCCTGACTTTTCCCTCTTCCCCCCAAAGTAGAGTAGTGGAGGGTGGTGCCTTGTGCTCAAAGGAGTAGGGCACCAGCCACATATACTAGAGGTGGTAGGTTCAAACCCAGACCTGGCCAAAAGCTACAAAAAAAAAAAAAAAAGTAGAGTAATGGATAATTGGGGCAGAGAGGTTCAAATGACCTTGAGATGGTAAGAGTCCTTCTGTCTGATCTGATATAAAATACTTTTGTTTTTCCTTGATAAATTTGGTGGTGGATTTCATTCTTGATGTCGTTTGTGGTTTCTGTCTAGGACCCCTATCTTGCAGTGCTACAGATCCCTCTGGAACCTCCTCTGTCCTCCATCTTTCCATGAATCCACGTTGTTCTTTCTAACTCCTGTTACAGAATAGCTCCTCTCCTTTAACAATAGATTGCACAACAGGCCCAGTGTCTTTACCTGATACTACAGGGGAAGCAAAGAAATTAAAAAATAAAATATCCTCAGGAATTTCTTGTGCTTTTGTCTTGTTAATAAGGCTAAGTAACAAATTTCTACTATCTTAGACATTTCTGGCTGCAGAAGTAGAATTGCAAGGTAGGAAAGATATAAGGAAAATAAAAATGTACCACATTAATACTTACAAAAGTTTGTCCCATTTCATTGAGTTTAAAATAAAGTTTACACCCTGATGTTCAACTTTATAGAGTGAGGGTCTTTATGTATTCCCAAGCGACCCCCTACTCTAATTTCGTGGGATAACACAGAGGGCTTTGATCTGCTTGAAGGAAGGCCTGCAAACATTTGCTCTCTATGATGCCATTTAGTTTAATAAATATGTAGGACAAAAAAATGATAATAAAATCTTTTAAGATAGTTTTAAAGCCAAGCTTTAAGACAAAAAAAAAAAAAAAAAAACCCTGTAATTCAATTCATATAAACCAGCTGAATTAGATTTCTTGAAAAATAGTTTTCAGATATGGCATAAACCAATTGTCTACATATCTGGACTCAATTAGTTAATATAAATTCAGTTTACATTCAAAATAAATTAATTTTCTTTTAACAATGCACTTTTATACAAAGCCATTTTATTTAAAGTGTCTGGTGTTACTGTATGTGAACCAAGCAGTTTCACTATATCATTTACAGAGCTACAGACAACTTCTTCTAACAATGGAATTCTTTGTGTGGGTATTTTGTACAACATTTCATCTATCAGCTAATAAAACTATCTGAAAAACCTTATGGTACAAGATACACATAAGCAAGAAAGATAAAAGGAAAGGTTAACACTTTTCCAGCATCTGTCATCACCGTCTCCTATTACATTTGATCAACTTTAAAGTCAATGCAAACACATGATATCATTTACAGTAAAAGCGAATGCCACACAGCAGCTACTCTGCTTTTATCCATTCCGCAGATCACTCATCACGACCGTCCTGGAGTAGGGGTGAGACGGCTGCTTTGTGGTGCATCTCTGCAGTGAAGTACACTGCTTCAGCTCTCCAAGGCTGAGCGTTCACCTTACAACTAACAAAGGAATCCACCTTCCTGTGTTTCCTGGAGTAGGAAGCAGAATAGAGAAATCACGCTCCTTTATTTTTTCCTTAAAACAGTAAAACCAAAAGCTAAGACAAAATATCAGCAAATAAAATGTGAAAAGCTAAGCCTGCCTTTGCTTTCTCAAGAGTTTGAATGAAATTTGAAGTGAATCAAGGATATTTTTGCCTAGAGCAATGGTTACAAAACTGTGGTTCCTCAACTAGCAAAATCAGCAACTCTATTAAAAACTAAAATTCTCAGGCACCTAGAAATCTGTGTTTTATCACACGCCCCAGATGATTCTAAAACACATGAGTAATTTCTGAGAATAGCTGGTTTAGGGAAATTCAGCATGGTACACATTGCAAGACATTTTCCTCCAACTCAACATTACAGTTTAATTACAAATAAAATATTTTATAAATATGGAACGTTTGGATTTATTTAGATAAGTAAAAAAATCTTAGATACTTAAATATTTGCATTTTATAAAATTTATCTAGCAACCTCAAAGTATATGATTTATTTTTCACATGCTGTATAAGTGAGCATTTTCATTTCATGTACAAGTTCAGTCACTTAAGTTCACAAACTCATCATCCTAGAACATGTGCTGCATGTGTCACTGCTGAATATCACTAGTCACCTTCAGAGCACTCCCATTGGCCATTGGTGACCATGCATAATAAGACATGGGATAATTAATTAATTAAAGGCTCTTTGCAGCTTACCCAGTCATGTGAACTTCACTGCACTCAAGAGTTCTTTTTGGCTCTGACCATCTTATCTGGGCCCTGAGGTTGCGAAAGAACTTCTATTTACACTCACTGAAATCTGGGAGTAGAGATACCTCCTCTGTATTCCTTAGCTAAGAATGAATGATTTGTCAAATTACTTACCCCGGGCCCAAAACACATCAACCACTCATTTTCCACTACTAGTCAATGTTACTATAGGTTGGCCTAGACATTTCTATCATGAGCAAGGAAGAGACTTGGTGTTTATTCAAACACTTAAATATAACCAGGAGAAACTTGGTGATTAGAAAATAGAAAACTCAAGTTCAAATGCAGAGTATGTGCCCTCATTGAAATATTAGTCCAAGTACAAACTTTACCCCAAATAGAAGTAATTCAAAGATTTCAAGTAGATCACTAGAATATTAACTTTTGAAATATAGCTTTCAGGATGTTTTTATCAAATAATGAGATCATCACAGTTGAGAGCTGGAACAGTAGCCTAGGAAATAAAAACCATACTTCATGGCACTGAACTAAAATTCAGTAAGAGAGAAGTTAAGGGTCCTGAAGAATAGTTTCAGAATATCACCCATAAAAATATTTTAAGATCTAGGAAAAGGAAACAAGTAGAGGCAAGATTCTAGAGAGGAGTAGCAAAAATGTAAGACTCTGAAAGTGCCTTCAAAACCCCTAA
>NW_003852537.1:4167086-4169204 GCF_000181295.1 Otolemur garnettii | reverse complement strand
ACAAACAAAAAAAAAAAAGAGAGAGAGAGAGAGAAAGAAAGAAAGAGAAGAAAAGGAAAGAGAGAGAGAGACAGAACAGGAGAGGGGAGGGGAGGGGAGGAGAGGAGAAGAGAGGAGAGGAAAGGAGAGGGGAGGAGAGGAGAGGAGAGGAGAGAAGGGAGTCAAAGAAAACCAGACTAGGTTTGGGATTTAACACTCCAACAGTGAAAATCAAAAAGAGATGAAATTAATTTATAGCTTCCTGAGTGAAAAGATTAGAACCAATAAATATTACACTGATAAACCAAAGGAAAACTATGCTCATAAGTATGCAAAGACTCAAAGGCCATTTCAACAGTGTGTTCAGAAAAAAAAATCCTCTACCCTTTACATGAAGGAAGAGAATAAGGACTATGGGTGGAGAATGATGCATCTTACAATGGATTACCATTATATCTAAATTGATGATAACAGTATGATTGACAGTCTGAAAAAATACGTTAAATAAGAGTTATTGAAATGGAAATGAATCTTGCGTCTGGTTTCACTGTGTTTAACTGCCGGTGGCAGAAATTCTGTAAAAAAAACTTTATTTTCTTGTTGCAAGAACTTCAGAAATCAGGGTCCCCTGGCTCTTTCTTGTAGATTGTTTTTGCAGTTGCTGGTTTGGGTTTTGCTGTCCCTTCCTGTCCATTTTGTCATTTTAATGAATGATGTCATCATCTCATAGTCATCAAAGGGCTGCTGTCAAACCAGCCATCACATCACAGAGCAAAGAAGGAGAAAAATAATGGTAATTTTTCTAATACACCTTTATCTTTTATCAGAGAAAA
This sequence comes from Otolemur garnettii, assembly GCF_000181295.1. Taxonomy (NCBI): domain Eukaryota; kingdom Metazoa; phylum Chordata; class Mammalia; order Primates; family Galagidae; genus Otolemur; species Otolemur garnettii. Next base: position 4,168,392 of record NW_003852537.1, on the reverse strand, counting down.
ATACCTTTCCCAGGCGCATGTTAAGAACCCTCCTCTAATTAGCCATTGGCCCAAACTGGATCATATGTTTGTCCATGAGCAAAGTCATGGCAAAGGGAATTAGGATTATCATTTTCTTAGGCTGACAAGGATTTATCCACTACATTTGGGCACTTTACCCTTCAAAAAATTGTGGAGTTCTATAAGCAAGAAAGAACTACCAAATGGTTGTTGAGTAAATTACCTGAAGATTTTTGCCACATATACTATTATATATAATATAGAATTGAAAATTTTTAAATGACACAAAAATTCAAAGCATTGGAGAAGATATGGAGAGTAAAAATGCAAAGATGATGGGATTTTAAGTCTCACTTGCTTCTATTTTTGGTGGGCAAGGGGAGAGAAAAATAAGGTTTCTGAAGATTTTTACCTGTCAGTGTTAGGGAAGCTACACAACGAGTGACTTTCGGGATGATTGTCTCAGTGTAGGGCTGTAGTCAGTATCACCTGGGCAAACCAGAAAAGCAGTAAGAAAATGTGCTTTAAATTTGATAAACTGAAATCTGATAAACATGATCGTGCCCTGCTTAGAGAAGCAAACTGAAAGAAGTGACCCCCTGGGTAGCTTTAAATGGCACTGGTGCTCTGCTGCCACAGTGGATGAACTGAATCTGAAAGGAGGGGGCGGGAGTGAGCATGGGTCTGTTTTTAAAGCTCTTTGGGGATACTGACATGCAACCAGGATGAATAACCACTATTTTAGAAGAAATTAAAAGTATAGCATAATATCTACTATAAATGTGATAATTTCCTTTAACAATCTTATTTTGAGTACCAGTTTATGCTGGGTACTGCTCCAGGTACTTGCAATAAAACAGCAACTTAATAAAATTCTTGTTCAGAGGACTTTGGCCTTCAAACAGGAGAAAAAGGTAATATCCATGTTATGCATCATTATAAATAATAATACATCCTGACAGAATGAGAAAGAGTATAGGAGGTGGGCCCAGAAACTTGTTCTCTTTGAAAAGAGAGACTTGAACAAGGCAGGATTGAAATGAGGGAGTGAACCATGAGGACACAAGGGAGAAGGGGGAAGAGGGCTGAGGGAGAAAGAGGACCAGGGCTGAGGGAGAAAGAGGACCAGGGCTGAGAGAGAAAGAGGATCAGGGCTGAGAGAGAAAGAGGATCAGGGCTGAAGGAGAAAGAGTATCAGGGCTGAGGGAGAAAGAGGATCAGGGCTGAGGGAGAAGGGGGAAGAGGGCTGAGAGAGAAAGAGGATCAGGGCTGAAGGAGAAAGAGGATCAGGGCTGAGGGAGAAAGA
>NW_003852537.1:4145672-4166419 GCF_000181295.1 Otolemur garnettii | reverse complement strand
AGAAAGAGGACCAGGGCTGAGGGAGAAAGAGGATCGGGGCTGAGGGAGAAAGGGGATCAGGGCTGAGGAAGAAAGAGAATCAGGGCTGAGGGAGAAAGAGGATCAAGACGGCATGAAGCATGTGTTCGACTATCCATCCAGCACTCTCCTCAAAACCCTGATGGAACATCATGTAAACAAAAAACACTGTGATTAATTCCACAGTCATTCAAAGGTAAAGACCAACAAAAGTGTGAAAGTTTAGAATTTTACTGCTTCTCGGTGCTCTTTCTCAGAATGTCTAAAGTACAATATATACTAACAAGGGAAGAAAATGAAACCCAGAAGAGAGGAAAATATTTTGATAAACATTCAGCCATTATTTTACCTTAAAACAATATTAATTAATAAAAAATTAATTTAGAGAACAGAATAAAAAAGGGTAAAAGAACAACAGTATATTGAAATCACATGGAAGATTGGGAGAGGAAGCTTGGAGCCAGAGTGTTTTTTATGTCCTTGAGTTGTTTATGAGAGAGAGGACGGCGAGTTTGATGAACTTCAGATTTCAAGTCAAGTATATAAACAAAATTTTTATATATTCTCACTAAGAGAATATAAATAGAATTAACGACTTGCAAATTCATTTAAAATGCAACAAGAATAATATGATTAATCAGCTAGATTGTATGAGGAGACAAAAGCTAGAAAGAATAGGCATCAAATCTGTAAAACAAAGATGGGAAATTATATCTGACTTGTGGATTCATGGATTTCGCTTCATTATATCTTTAATTTGTGTCTCTGAGAGATATTTTGTGGTAGATATAAAGAACATAAAAAATAATTATGAGAAACTATAGCATTATTGGTACTAAAAAAATTTATTTATTAAAAATAAAATAAAAAGTCAAAAGACTAAGTAAAACAGTATTGCACACTCTTAAATAAAGTAAATAGACTGGAATATATATACAAACTTAATATGCAATTATGTGATACATCAAGGCAATGGGGGAAAATGGCTTAATGATACTGACATAAGAAATATCTAAAATGTGCTGTGATAGGAGAATGGGGAAAACTTGGTAAATGTAAAAGTGTGCCCAGAACACCACTGCCCATACATAAAAAATGAGCATACTTACTAAAAATAACAGTGGGAAGTGTGACCTTGTTTACATTTTTACAAATCTCTTTAACAGTCTGATTTAAGAGAAGATAGATTCTCATTGTAATATAATTTTTGCATTGACATTTTATCATGAAACCAAAATTTTAAAAAGCTTAAATGTAGGTACTTTCAAAGAAGTGAACATTAAACTAGTGCACTAAGGTGAGAAAAAACATGGCGGACACTGCCCTGAGCTAAGCACTTTCTTTCCATTTAGGAACCTAGGCCCGGTAGTATTTATTTATTATGGGCCCATAGAAATTTTAATTTGTCTGTTAGAATTGAGCAGCAAGTATTTTATTTTCAGAGTATTGTGTGGTTTCTTGCACTTGGAGAACATTTCTTAAGAAAGTAACACAATGGCCTAACAGTCTGGCAACTGGCCTCTTGCCAAACGCGGCAGCATTTGGCCCTGCGCGCTTTGTGGAACCCGGGCATCTAACAATAAAGAAGGGTGGGATGAAAACCTCCAGTAAGCATCCTTCAGAGCAAGTGAAAGTGGCTTTGTGGGCTACACATTTGCAATTGCCTTCCTTTACAACCTCTGGAGAGCTCTTTAGCATCACTTGAATTAGGACTTTGGGCAAAGAGCCTGCTAAAGTGAAACTGCTCTGGTAGCTACTCTTGACCACGGTACATTGCTTTTCTGTCCCCAGTGCCGGGCGCTCCAGCAGCGTGAGCAGCCAGGGAGCGCTGCTAACAGTACAGATAATAAGAACTATGAGAGTTCCGAAGCAGATAAAAAAGTACATGTGCATTTTCTCCATTTTCAAATATAAAATTGGAAAGAAGACAAGCTCACTGGAACTCACATCTTTTGAATTTCAGAGATATGTCTGTAAACACCATATAGTTCTCGAACAAGGCAATTTCCTCACCGCTTTGTTGTTACGTTTCCCATTTACGATAATTTGGGGACACATTTCAGAGCATGGCTGTTTATTTCTATCAATTCTATAAGTGTATGTTGATTACTGAAGTGGAGAACTGTGGAAAACATCATTAATTTAAGGACAGGCTTCTGAGCTTGTAGTTAGCAGCTAGTTCCCTCACTTCACAGCTTTGCCACTAAGGACATTTATTGGGGGGATAGAGTTAAAGAAAGTGGAAGGGTTGTTTTTTTTTTCTTTTAATTTGCATATCAATTTTTGTGGATGATCTTCCCAAAGAGGAATCTGTTTAGGTTTATGCCAAAATCCTGGGCCATTTGCAAATTAATGGTAACTGTTTTCTTCATATATACGCCGCCGTTCCATCTCAATGGCAGGCGACTCCGGATGACTGCAGCCCGTTTTCTAGTCACCTTACATGCTCCCTAACCACTTCCAAATGATTACAAGTTCCCTTTTGCAGAATAACACCTGTACCTCCGTTTGGGGCCATACCAGACAATCTTCCCTGTACCACCTTCCTCTTTTTTTAACCACACTTTTATCCAGTACTTGTTTCAGCGTAAATTCAAATTATATGTGAGAGATTCATCAAACACGTCAGACTCAACGTCCAGCACCTCTTCTCCTCTGTATCGCTCTAGTCTAGACACACACTCTGGACTTTGCCACAGTCTAGAACTTCTCCAGCTTCAAAACATAAACTCCAATGGCCTCTCTTTTATCATATGCAGTGTTTCCTCCCCGACCTATACCTTTAGCCACACAAAGACCTCTCTACCTATCAGTTCACTTTTGGCTTCCTGTCACTCCCTCCCAGAAGTCTCAGTTACTGACTCTGCGCAGTGAAGTGGTTTATTGCGCAAACTCTAGAGTGAGTGGGACAGTTGCCTCCATTTATTAACCTTGTGATCCTGGAAAGACACCAAACCTCACTGACTCTGATTTCCTCATCTGTAAAACAGAGATGTTAAGAGTATAGTTTTCAAAAAGAAAATACAGTTTTAGATTTTTTTTTAATAAAAGAAAAGTTAAAAGAGCATATATGAGAGTTAAAATGAACCAGACAAATAAAGGCCGATAATTGGAAAAATATCTTACATAAAGATAAAATTTACCTACAAATGCAAATTCTAGGCATTTTAATCCTGTCTTCCATGTATTATTGAGATTCTATCCCTAGTGTCTCCCTCTTCTATATAGGTTAGCACAAACTTTATTGTTTTTAAAGGAACTAAATTAGTCACAACATTTTTTTAAAATCTGGGCATATACATTTAAAAGTTTATCCCAACTCTTCCCTGTCATCGTTTTTAGTTACCCTAAACCACCAGGAAGGGGAAGGAACGCACCCAGAGACATCGTGACTCCAAACATCGCCTTTCCCGACGGCACTGCCATGTCTCTCTCATGCATAGTCAGGAAGGAGGACTGGCACGGTGTCAAGACCTCCAGAAAAGCTCAGCGTTTCTCCACTTTTTCTCACTCTAATTTAGCCTTTGGCAAAGAAAGCTCAATCATTACTTCAAGAGGAGGGCGGGCAGGAAAACAAAGATTTCCAAAATGTACTGTTTGGAACATGGCAGTTCTGTGTGGATATTTGCTCCCCTCTGGAGTAGAATATTTTCCTAAATCCTATCTTTACCTGAAGCCTTCCAGGGCTACTTAGAGCACTGCGTTCCCCACTCACCCCCTCGGGCTGACAAGACGGCCTCATTTCAAGGAGAGTAGGAGTGAGAATTATTGTTTCAAAAACAGCCTAGTCTTGAAGTCTTCCTGGAAGAGAGTTCCTCCATAATTTTCACACATTAAAGTGATAATGAAGTGGATTCAGACGTCCATTTTTTTTAACTCAAAAGTTGAAACCAACTCATCTTAAATTCTCAAACTGAACTACATTAAGGAATTTGGAGATTTAATTATACTTGACTGTAGGACATTTTATATTCCAAATCACACGTTTTAGACTGGTAGTCTGCTGCTCCTGATTTATTGCAAGTTGGGTTTGCTTGTTGAGAAACCATTAGGTTATGTGTAAAGAAGCAGATAATCTGTTTTGTTTTTCTATTTTTTTACTCTACCATACCAAAGCCTAGTTGTGAGCTATGAATAAATTACATAACCTTTCTGTCTCATTGTCTATCGCTTTAGCAAATAAAGATGTGTTTTAGTACATTCCCATTTCACAAAGGACTTCTGTTGCTTGGCTTATAAAAGACTGACGACTGTTTTGTGGTTCCTGATTAAAAAAATAAATAAATAAATAAATAAAGGCAGTTGTGGAAGGCATAAGCTGTTCAGCTAAGAATCTATATTAATTATTTAAAAATATTACCAGAAATCATTTTTAACTATTTAATGTAACAATGACAGTATATTTATATAATGTATACTTTTATTCTTTCTCTTCAAATAGCTATGAAAAAGTTAAAATGTCATATTTTAATGCAAACATACACAAACATTGATATCAAATTCCATATAATGCCATGAATTATGGAGAAAAAAGCCTGATATAACCACAAATTCTTTTCAAGCATTGCCTTCTATATCAAAAGCAATTCAGCAATGACTTATCCTTTAGACTCCACATGTGTGAGACAAAATTTACAGATGTTCACATTTAAATAATTAATCATGAGCATTTTTACTATACGCACTAGCCATGCTTAAAAGATTTATGTGTGGGCATTTGAATGAGTGAGATAATAGGAAAACGCTGAGTACAATAGATATCTACAAGGAAATATTTTGAAATTTAAAAATCATGGAAGAAATTACTTTAGAAAATCTCTAGGTCTTCTTCATATCTTTAACTATGCATAAAGGGTGAATTGTATTGTAATGACTACCAGAAAAAGATATTTCTGGATGCTCACTGATATGTATTACATTTTTATTCAGTAAATTACTCTTAAAATTTAAAATCAATTTTCTCGTGCTATCCTTGTTCAGACTGGTGGTGAACTAGTCCATCACATGTCACAGTCCAGAACTATTTCATTTTTGACATCTGAATTGCAAAGTGATCTTGATCTGATTTTAAAACCATTCATACATATGTTTCATTTCTGAAATTCCTCAGACTTGACCACACTCATTTTGTTAATAGAGTCCTTAAGAAATTACTTTCATCAAATATGTAATTTCACCAGGGAGAACCAAAATTCTTAAATTTACATCATAACTGATAATGATAATAAAAATATACTGCTAAAGTAGTATCTGCTTTTTACTTCTTAAAACTCATATTCTGCTACGCTTTCCCTCAAATTCTTCTCCATTTTGTGCATATTCTTTTGTTCTTTTTGCATGTGTACTGAGATTATACTTCAGCTGTAAATGATGCTTTATTAAAATAAAGAATTACTAAAGCCAGGTGCAGTGGCTCACGCCTGTAATTCTAGCACTCTGGGAAACCAAGGCAGGTGGATTGCTTGAGCTCAAGAGTTCCAAACCAACCTGACCAAGAGTGAGACCCTGTCTCTACTAAAAATAGGAAAAATTAGCAGGGCGTCATAGTGGGCACTGTATTCCCACTACTCAGGAGGCTGAGGCAAGATGAGGTAAGAGGATCTCTTGAGCCCAAGAGTCTGAGGTTGCTGTGAGCTATGATGCCATAGCACTCTACTCAAGATTATAAAAAAAGAAGGAAGGAAGGAAGGAAGGAAAGAAGGAAGGAAGGAAGGAAGGAAGGAAGGAAGGAAGGAAGGAAGGAAGGAAGGAAGGAAAGGAAGGATTGCGAAAATGTATATTTGGTAATATGACACATATAGTACCTGATTGATGAAGGATTTAGCGACTAAAATTATTTTATTAAAGCTCAGAAACACACTCCACAGAAACACTAGCCAGCTTTTGTCTTGCTGTCTGGATTACCCTGAGATCAGGCCTGTTTAATCTCGGGATCAATACAATTCTCCAACCACTTATTTTCTCCCTGAGGCTGTCACTGAGAAGGTGCCCATCCATCCCTTTGACCACATTCTCTATCCGTCTTCAGGTACCTGAGCACACTGGACACCTCCACATGACAGGAAGTGATGAGGCCACTCACCGCCCCTGGGCAGCGGAGGCTGAGCCCTGCACGGGGGGTTCCTCCTTCCCAGTCATAAATGCGAAAGGAGTCAGGGGAAACCTTCCTTCCGGCTTTGGCATATTTACTGTGTATTTCTAAATCACTCTTTTCCCCTCAAGGTTAGTCCCCAAACGAGGGAGAGAGAGAGAGAAAAAAAAAGAAAAGAAAACAGCAAAAACTCAGTAGTCTCCCTTGTTATTTACAATGCTTTCTGCAGTCCTCCTGGTAAGAGAAAAGATGGCTTTTTATTCTTTTATGTCTTTATTCTTTTATATCTTTCTTATCTTGGCTCAGCCTCAGATTCAGTTTATTTAGCAAAAAGATGTATAGGTGTGTCTCCCTTCACCTTGAAAGAAACGATCTGTTCTCCAGCCTTGGCCCACAGCATGTTATTTGGAAGCTACAGGAATTTAGCAAACTCTTTCTCCACAAAGCTTGGTTTGAGCTTGTCTTGTTTTGAGCTCATAGTTCATGGCCCTCTCTAACTGCGGGGTCCCAAAGGACTCCCCCAAATAAGGATATGAGAGTTAGAAATAAAATACAATTAATTGTGAAATCAGGCAGAATACCAAAACATTTGTGAAATATTATCTTTGTTATCTTCAATACAATACATGCAGTAGGGTAATAATTTGTTGATCATATTGACCCCATTGAATTATTTCTCTTTATAGCATTTGAAGTATTTTTTAATAAACTACAAAATCTTTGACTTAAAAGAATAGAACTTATGTTATGGAATAAACAAAATGTGGTGAACGAAACTTACTGAAACACAGACAGGCTGACAAACACGTGCTTACGCTCTGCAATCATAAATAAGCATTATCACAAAAAAAAAAAAAACAGAGATAATTACAATGTGTTAAACTTTCAGTTCCAATCTCATATTCTCATTACTGAAGAGCGAGACCAAAGATGACTAAAATTTACTTCAACTCTCAAGTCAATGTGATTTGCTAGTTGCTTCTTGGAGAATCATTGAAGAAGGAAGTTCCCCATGGAGCATCCTGACCCATGCTGGCCTGGAGCAGAGTGTCCTCCCTCTGTCCTATCCCGGGACAGGCCAGCCAGGTGCGACTCCCGGAGGGTCAGTCAGTGTCCTCCCCTTGCTTCTCATTCTGTAAATCCTGATGCTACGCCACACCTAAATTTCCTGCTGCACACTAAATATTTCAAAATCTGCTCTTGTCTCATTCTCACATGAAAACCACAGCATCCTTAGACTAAGTTTGGGCTCCTTTATACTTGAGTCTCAAAGTCACAGAAATGCACGACTTCAAACAAACGCTAACAGTAACCCCGACTCTCTTACCCCTATTTAGCACATTCTCCACATTGCTGCTATTGCACAAGTGCTGGGAACTCAGAAGCTTATCATTGAATGCAAATACGTTCTCGTCAGGCCTTCAAAAGAGCTTTTACAAAATGCTTTCTGATTATCTATACCTGCTTCTATGGTACTGAAAGGTTTTATGGCATTTTCCATTCATTAAATATTTATTGAGTGTCTAGTATATGACATGGAATATTTCTACTTTAGTCTGTGTGGTCCCTGAAAGTCTCCAAATTCATATAGCCATACTTTTCTCTGTCATTTTTTCTTTTTTTTTTTCTCTCATAAAATATCCTTTCTAGGATTGAAAATTTAAAGTATTTCACTTGAAAGAAACTTCTGCCTTGGGAGGATTTCAGTTTTAGTATTTTCTACTCAGAATAATAAAAACTGAACAGTATTCTAAATTTGAGGAATATTTTGTAATCATTTAATCTTCACCAATAAAAAAAAATAGCTTTTTCTAGCTTGTTTGATGAGAATATGATCTCTAATTTTAAGAAATCTATGTCAGGGCGGTGCCTGTGGCTCAAAGGAGTAGGGCACTGGCCCCATATACCAGAGGTGGCGGGTTCAAACCCAGCCCTGGCCAAAAAAAAAAGAAAAGAAAAGAAATCTATGTCACTCAAGATGCACCACAAGATCTTGACACAACAAAATATGATTAAGGAAGGGAGAGGAAATCAAACTTAGAGTTTTAAAGTCCAGAAGTGATGATCCACACCTCCTTATGATTGGAAATAAATATGCAAAATACAGTGTGAAATTCCATTGATGTGTTTTTCTGATTATTTCACACTCGAGAGTCAGACAAGTTATATTGAGAGGAACAACACAATACAATGAGCTAAGTCGTGATGATCAAGACTGCAGCAATGAGTTGGAACACACATATGCACATGTCCCATAGAAACAAGTGCCCACATGTGCAATAGACAATTGGTGATTCAAAACAAATGTTTTGCTTCCACCCACAGGCAGACGAAAGCAGTGACTCCAGTCGGTGCAGTATTTTCCTTTTCATCACCTGAAAAGCCGGATGTCTATGCCGAACACAGAATAGTGTGTTAGGCACGTCCTGCTCTTACAGTCACAGATTATTTAGGGTGGCTGAGCAGATGGACTACCTGTGATGATGGCTGAGCTCAGTGCTACGATAACTTCATGGTGTAACTTACATACATAAGAAAAGCAAGGCTATAAATTCTTTCTTATCCAGGCCCACAAAAGTTGCTCAAGGTAGCAAATATCACTGTGTTTCTTTAAGGTGAAACGCTAATATGCCTATAACACTGAAAATGCGTGTTATAAAAAATTATGCCAACTTGCTCAAGTAGAAGATGCTAAAACAAAAATTAGAGAGTTGTCTTAAAGATGAGACTAGCCTTATCAGTCAGACTAACCTGATCACGTTTGTAATATAGAACCTTAAATGATTAGTGAGTACACAAGGTAGAAGGATAACTAACTACCTGAAATATTGGTTAAGGAGATTAGATGCAATTAAATACCTCTTGTCTCATTATTATATTATTATATTGAACATAGAAATGCAACAGGTGAATGAATATTTTAAGTTATGACTAGAAGTAAATAAACAACAACCCATAAGTACTGTTAAAATGTGACTACCACTCTTTTGAATTAATGTATTTAATAATTTATAGTTTAGAGTGGCGCCTGTAGCTCAAGGAGTAGGATGCCAGTCCCATATGCCGAGGGTGGCGGGTTCAAGCCCAGCCCCAGCCAAAAAAAAAAAAAACCTGCAACAATAATTTATAGTTTAGACTTCTCAAAATGTCAATAAAAACTTCAAATCAACTGTGCTTATTGCCTTCTTTGTCAAAAATATCTCCAAACTACATACACTCTATTACTCTATTTTCCTTCTTTTTTTTCTCTCTCTCTCTCTTTTTTTTTTTTTTTTTTTTGAGACAGTGTCTCTCTTTGTCTTCCTGGATAGAGTGCTGTGGTGTCATAGTTCACAGCAACCTCAAACTCTTTGGCTCAAGTGATCTTCTTGTCTCAGCCACCCAAGAATATGGACTATGGGCCATAGTCCAGATAATTTTTCTATTTCTAGTAGAGATGGAGTCTCACTCTTGCTCAGGCTGGTCTCAAACTACTGAGCTCAAGAGATCCACCTGACCTCAGCGTCCCAGAGTGCTAGGATTACAGGCCTGAGCCACTGCACCCAGTATACACTCTATATACCACTATTCTTTCCAAGGCATGTTTGTGTAGTTAGCTTTCATTTTCTTTCCTTTTTTTTGACTCTCTGATTATAGACATTTTTGTTTATTTTAGTTTTATAAGAAACTAAGAATAGTTATCAACCACAAAGCTAGTCTTATGTTCCACAAGTCTTATGTTCCTGCGAGCGACGTTGACAAGATGTGTTAGCAAGTTTCCCTTTGCTACCCTCATCATCCTGTAACGAATGTATGACTTTCATACCACCAGTCACAATATTTTATCTGTTATTCAGAAAAATTCCATGATACCAAAAGAGCAAGTATTTATATAGATGATAAAACTTTGACCCATATAGACTAAATAATATCCTAGTTCTTCAGCAGAGATAGGACTGAACACAAACCACATTTTGTTTTATTTGTTATTAAAGTAAAAATGAGTTGTAAACATGTACAAACCCACGTGTGCAACAGGCAATCTCTCAGACATTTTAAAAATATTTATCTGTTTGTTTGTTTATGTATATTATTGACACAGATGGCTCACTCTGTCACCCTGAGTAGAGTGCTGTGGTGTCATCATAACTCACAGCAACCTCAAACTCCTGTGCTCAAAAGATTCTCCTGCCTCAGCTTTCAGAGTAGCTGGGATTACAGGTGCCTGCCACTATGCTGGGCTGATTATTTTATTTTTAGCAGAGATGGGTTCTTGTTCTTGCTCAGGCTAGTCTCAAAAATCCTGAGCTCAAGTGATAGCCCTGTCTTGGCTTCCCAGGGTACCAGGGTAATTAGAGCGAGCCCCTGCGCTGGCCTCTCTCAGACATTTCAGGTTAAAAATCATAGCCCAGGTGACGTGAGAACTTTGACTGGAGATCTGGCACACACAGTTACTCTGTTTGTCCATCACGGACTTCATTGCACCTCATTTTTCTCTATCTTCCTTGGGTCTCTACAGTCCCTCACACCCCTACTTCTTATTTCCCTTAGGTGTGTTCCCCTAAAACAAATCCAATGTTTGCTTTCTGTCTAAAATTGCTTAATTTTCATCAAATGGATTGATACTATGATTACTGTTCAGCAAAATTATCATAATGACATATCCCAGTACTTTTTCTTCATTTATTATGAAAACTATGGGAGTTTAGACACGTACAGTGGTCTAGAGGGAACTTCATTTTCTGTGTCCATAAAATTTGGAGCCATGCCATGTAACATAGTTATTAAAAGCCCAAGTTGCTGCAATTCCAGTATTTGGGTGAGCCAAGATGGTAGAATCACATGGCCAGGAATTCAAGACCATCCCGGGCCACTCAGGGACCCCATCCTCTGTACAAAAAATTAAACAATTAGCTGGGCATAGTGGTGCACACCTGCCATCCCAGTTGCTTGAGAGGATGAAGCAGGAAGGATCGCTTGAGCCTAAAATTTTGAGATTAGAGTGAGCTCTGGTCACACCATGGCAGTCTAGCCTGGGTGACCTGATGAGATTCTATATCTTAAAAATAAATACATATGTACATACGTATATACTTTTATGAAAAGCTGAATGAGTTTCATCACTAGTATAAACTTGGGCAAGTTATTTGACCTCTCTGTAGTCCACATTCTATATCTGACATCTGTAGATTTACATTCATGAGGAAATTTAAGTTAGTTAATTGATGTACAGAACTTAAGACATGACCCAGCACGTAATTATTACACATTGCATGTTGCTGCTGATAACTACCTTTCTCACTGATCTTCTTTTATGCCTCAGAAAATCTCCAGCCCTCCAAAATATTTTTCATTGCCATTCACTGGAAAATTCCTAGCTCAGAATAATGTACTAACTCCAATTTAAAGAAAGTCAAAAGATTTTTGAAGTTTAAAGATTTTTTTTATCAAGTTTCAAGGCATTATATTTTTTGCCAAAAATATTCTCATTCTCTGTAATGGCATAGTGAAATACACACACATGCTAGCTAATTTATAAAAGTTCAATTATGTAAGACCAATGTAAATATTTCTCTTTTTTAAAATAGAAATACTAATAAAGCAAATTATTTATATGTTAGTCTATGTTTGGAAAATTTATCAATTTGTGGTTTACTGGGTTTGAGTTTTGGCCAAGCACATTTCAAAGAGACTTTCTAATGAGTTTGTCTAAATTGATACCCAAGTCCTCATGTGATTTTTCTCATTCTCATAAATAAATTACTCTATGGCTATGTATATACAGAAGAATGCTATATATAAAAAAAAAATGCTTCAAAATCCTCTCCAAACACTTGGCATTACACCTATAAATTCTCATTTAAAGAGCAAGGGTTTGGTAAGTGGTGGCGAATCTTACTGATCATACACGAGTGTTATGTTTTAAATGGGTCCTGGAAAAAGCAAGTATTGAAAACTTATCCTGATGTGATAGCATAGGGCCCAATAATAGGTGATTAGGTCATGAGGGCTCTGCCTTCATGAATAGGTTAATCCAGTTCCTATGCTATTTCAGGAGGGAGTTTGCTTCATCAGGAAAGAGTTTCTCATAAAAAAAGACTAGTTTAGTCTACTTTTTGTTCTCTCTTTCTCCCTCTCTGCTTCTGCCATGGGATAACACAGCAAGAGACCCACACAAGTTGCAACACTATAATCACTATAATTGAGATTATTTGGGCCATTTTCTTCTGTTTCTGGTTACTCTAGCTAGATGTCCATTGATTTTCTTTATCTATTTAATGAGCCAACTTTTGGTTTACTGATCCTTTGTATTGCTTTATTGACTTCCATTTTATTTAGTTCTATTTTTATCTTCTGTATTTCCTCTGCTAGCTTTGGGTTTGGTTTGTTTTTCTTTTTCTAAATTTTTTAGGTATGACATTGAATTGTTAATATGTGAGGGTTCTGTCTTTTTGATGTAACCATTTAGGGTTACGATCTTCCTTCCTAACAGTGCTGTTACTGTATCCTGTAGATTTTAGATGCTTGTTTCATAATTGTTGCTCAACTGGAAAATTCTTTTGCTTTCCATCTTAACTTCAGTGATCTGCGAATTATTCAATAGGAGGTTGTTGTATTATACCAATTATGTGTAGATTTGAGAGTGACCTTTGGGGTTAATCTCTGGTTAATCCACTGTGATCTGAGAAAATAGAGGAAATGATTTCGATTTTTCTGAGTTTACTGAGACTTGTTTTGTGGGCTAACATGATCTATCTTGGAATATGTCCCACGTGATGATGAATAGAATGAATATTTTGCAGCCTGGGTAGACTGTTCTGTAGATGGATGTCAGTCCATTGGTTCTAGAATCTTGTTCAAGTTCAGTGTTTCTTTGTTGATCTTCTGCCCTGATGATCTGTCCGTTCAGTGGAATGTTGAAATCCTGAGTGCTTCTGATGTTGTTTATTTACTTGCTTAGATATAGTAGCTGATTTATGAATCTCTGAGCTCCTGTGTTAGATACGTATCTATTTAGGATTGTTTTATCATCCGTCTGAATTGTTCACATCCTTATTACATAATGACCATCTTCATTTTTTTAAACCATTGTTTAATTAAAGTCTATCTCACCTAATATGGGAGAGCTACTTTTGCTCACTTTTAGTTTCCATACACGTGGAATATTTTCTACCATCTCTTTACTTTGAGTCTCCGAAGCTCATTTCAAGTTAAATGAATTTCTTGGAGAAAGCAGATAGTTGGGGTGTGTTTTTAATGCATTCAACCTATCTATATTTTTTGATGGAGAATTAAGATCATTTACATATTAAATGTTAGCATTGACATGTGAAATACTGTTCTATCCTTCATGTTGAATGATATCTAGTTGCTTTGATTTTTCCCCTGTGCTACTTTTTTATAACAGTGGTGAGTTTTAACTTCCGGGTGTTTTTAGACTGATGGGCATCAGTTGTCGTTTTCGGTGTGTGGAGCCCGTTACGCACTTTCTGTCAGTCAGATCTAACGATGACAAGTTCCCATTCCCTTAGTGTCTGTTTGTCAGTGAAAGACTTTATTTTTCCTTCACTATGAAACTTAGTTTCACAGGGTACACAGATCTTGGCTTGCATTTATTCTGTTTGTGAAGACTAAAAATGGAACCCTAATCCAGAGGGCTGGTAGTCTGATAGGTTTTCCTTTGTGAGTTACTCCCAACTGCCGGGATTTCTTCCTTCACTTTGCCTTTGATGGGGTTGATGACTGTAAGTTGTAAGGATGTCCTATTTGCAGGAATCTTCCAGGTACTCAATAATCATCTCGTGTCTAAATATCTAAACTTCTAGGGATACCAGGGAAATTGTCTTCTATTATTATCTCTAATAGATTTTCCATGTTTATTGCTTTTTTTCTTCTACCTCAGGGATACCTATAATTCTTATATTATCTTGCTTTGCACAATCTCATAAGTCTTGGAAGGACTTTTCGTTTTGTTTGTTCTTTTCAGCATTTTATTACTGACCAAGTTACTTAAAACTCCTTGTCTTCAAGTTCTGAAATGAATTCTTTCTTCTGCCTGGTCGCATCTGTTGTTAAACCTTTCTGATGTATTCTGAACGTCTCCAGTGGACTCTTTCATTTCCTCAGCTTCTGTTGTCTCATTTCTAGTGATAACTCTTTAGTAAATTTTTTGCTCGTGTCCTGAATTCTTCATTTTTGTTCTTTGTTTCTTTGAGATGGTTTTCTACCATCCATCCCCTCAGCGCCATTCATCTTACTTCCCATCTACATTCTGAATTTCATATTTGTCAATTCAATAATTTCCTTTTGGGGGGATTCATTGTTGGAGACCCATTGTTATTCTCTTGGGGTATTGAGACAGGCTTATTTTTGTTACCAGAAAAAATGGGAATGCTGGTTCCTTCTCATCTGGGGCCACATCTCATAGATTAAAACAGAGAGTAGATACGCTGGACTGTTCTCTGCGATGACCTCTGCTGCATGGAGAAGAACAGGCCCCCTCCTGGAGTGGAGCACTTGGTTGGGTGCTACTCCCAAGCCGCCCAGGCAGACAGGGGCCCCTGAGCCTTCACAGGGCCCCTCTGCTGCCTCTCCCTTGCTCTCCTACCGTGTCACTAGGCCACGTGGCAGAGCTGGCCTCTGGTGCCACATGCCCACATGAGGTGACACTGGCTGTCGGGACAGGGCATGGATACAGGTGGAGGTGGTTCTGGGGGCATGTCGTGAAAGCACACAGATCTAGGAGCCTGTGGTGCCAAGGGAGGTCCCCGCAGTGTGTGGCACAGGCTACATGTCGCCTGTCCTCGGGATGCAGCAGCCCCACCAGCTCCTGGGGCACCGGACAGAGCAGGTAACTGGGTGTAGTGTGTAGTGGCTGGTGGCTCACAGCTCACACGTAGAGTGAGGGGGAACACTCAGAGCGAGCAGGTTGTGGGGAGGGGTTCGGAATAGGACAGGCACTCACGCACAGGGGCAGGTCCCTGTGTAGGGCAGGGCAGGTCTTAGTGTACACGCTGCCCGGATCCAAAGACCTGGCTGCCCTGGGTTTCAGACACTCAGGGCGTTTCAGGCAGCGGAGTGACTGCAGTGCAGCTGCCCGGGCAGTGAGGGTGGGCGCCAAGGTCTCTGCGGGGGTGCGCTACCCGGGTCCAGCCCGAAGTGCTGTTGTGGGAGAGAGAGTGCCAGGCCAAGCAGCGGGCACCAGGCCAAGTTACCTGCCCTGCCCAGGGCCCCTGGTCAGTGTCTGTGCTGGGATACCTGTCACTTGCCTCAGGGTGACCTTAAGTGCCACTCCCTCTTTACTCAGCAGGGGAAAGGGAAGGGCAGCGGTCAGGGGTCTGACCACTGGACGGAAGTGGCATTCTGGTGTCCAGATGCCCTGTGCTTTCCCAGTCCCTCTCTCCAGAGCATACCGCGGCCTTCAGTCAGGCCCCTGCCTGGGGACGGCCGCCAAGGGGGGTCCCGCCATCGCTCGGGTTGCAGCGTCCCGGGAAGCGCAGCCTCGGGTTTCTCCCCTGTCGCCTTCCCGCGCAAGTGGGGTGCGGCCCGCGACCACCTGCAGTCCTGCCCACCCCTTGGCTGCCCGGCTGCTCTTCACTCCGCCCCGGAGCTGCAGCCCCGGAGCCGGCGCTCGGAGGTCAGTCGGGGGCGCGTCTCGTCGCTGCTTCCCCCGGGAGCGAGCGCCGGCCGGCTGCCTCCAGCATCCCGGCTTTTATTTTATTTGTTTGTAGCGCGGATTTCTGGGGAAATGGAGGGAAGTCACCGTGCGGAGCAGGTCTTAGTGAGAACCCCACGCGCCTCTCATGTAGATTCTTTTACCGCTTCAAAAATGTCCTACTGTGCGGGCTCTCTGAAAGGGCTCGTTCCCACGCGACACGGTGTTTTCTGCTTATCAATAGAGAGGTTGCCTCTAACGTTATATTGTTTCCTTCTAATGCTAAGTAGCGTGGCCTTGTAGGGCTATATCGCAATACACTACCGTTCTCTGGGACTGAGCATTTGGAGAGTTCTTACCTTTTATTTTAATGAATGGAAGTTCCAGCGTACCAGTATTTGTGCACACGTATGTTGTTATTTCTCTAATGTACAACAGCCAAGCCAACAGCAAATGAGTGCTGAATTTCTAAAGAAACTACCGAACTATTTTCCAAAATACTTTTACTATTTTATAGTAAAAAAGTACTCCACCAGCCATATATGAAAATTTCCCTTCCTCTAGATCCACAGAAACAGTCAGTATTGTTAACATTTTTAATTTGGAGGCATTCTAATGTATGTAAAATAGGACTTTGTATCACTGTGGTTAAATTACTCGCCATCATACAGCTTCTTCTTTTGCAAAGTTATTATTCGCGTCTACTCTTCCTACTTTGGTGACTTGCTTTCTAATTATGGGGTTGTAAGATGTTTATAGTTATTTTGGATACAAAGTCCTTGTCAGATAAAGGTATTGCAAATAATTTTACCTGCCTGTCTTTTGCCTTTCAATTTTTTTAAGGATTTGATTTAAAGAACAAAAGGTTTGAATGTTTTTGAAGAGCAGTTTTTCAATTTTCCTTTATAGAACTTGCATTTGAGTATTATCTAAAACTCTGGGCCTGCCTCAAGGTTGTGAAGTTCCCCGTATTTTAGAGTTTTCATTTAGACATATGACCCATTTTGAATTTAATTTCCTCTTTTATTCTAGTTTCTCAGTTCATAAACTTAGATAGTTGTTATTTAAACCTTTGAAAAAAATCTTAGTATAATTATATGAGACTATAAATTTCACTGCAAGCACCACTTTATATTTCACAAATTTGGGTATTCTGTGCCTTCATTTTCTTTCAGTTTGAATATTATTATTACAATCTTTTGTGATTTTTATTTGCCTGATATCTGAGTATTTTCTTTATTTTTAATTTAATTTAATTGTCCCCAGAAAGACTGGGCACCTGTAGCTCAGTGGGTAGAGCGCCAAACACACACATGGGAGCTGGCAGGTTTGAATCCAGCCTGGGCCTGCCAAACAACAAGGACAACTGAAACAAAAAAATAGCCAGGCATTGTGGTGGGCACCTATAGTCCTAGCTACTCGGGAGGCTGAGGCAAGAGAATCACTTAAGCCCAAGAGTTTGAGTGATGTGAGCTGTGATGCCATGGCATTCTACTAAGGGCAACATAGTGAGACTCTGTGTCAAAAAAATAATAATAAAAAAAATAATTGTCCCCAGGGGATATATCCTGTCATCAGCTCAGCACCCAATTTATCTTGATGAACTTTCACTACAGATGTGAAAAGAATATGTACTTTTCAACTATTGACTGTAATAATGTATAATTTCATTTAGGTCAAATTGAGTTTTTTAAAAAAAAATGCAACAAGTTAACAAAAGTATAATTTTATATACTCCATGTCTTTTGTGCTGTTACTATTTTGTATTTTATATACACACACACATAAACTGATAGTTTTCTTTTAAAAAATATGAGCAAAAAGAAAATTTAGGCTGTTCTATTTACCAACTCACTTGCCATTTCTAGTATTATAGATTTAAATTTCTATCTAATCTCCTTTCAATCTGAAGAAGATCCTTTATTATTTGTAGTACAGAAAGATGAAAAAAAATTCTTTCAGTATTCCTTATCTGAAAAATTACTAATTTTACTTTCATTTTCACTAGACATGTAATTCTGTAAGGACAGAGTTGTTTTCAGGACTTTAAAGATAGCCTCCCTTTCCATTCATCTTCAAGTGTTCTGATATACATTGAGTTGTCATTTTAATTTTTCTTTCCTTTAATACAATGTTCTTTGGTTCCCTAGATACTTTCAACATTTCCTCCAATCTTTGCTTTTTGGCACTTTAATATGATGTGTCTAAATGTAAGTTTCTTATATTTACCCTGCTCGAATGTAACTGAGCATCTTAATCTATAACTTAATGATCCTCATCAGATTTAAAAAATGTTGGCCATTTATTCTTCAAATATTTTTCTGCCCCTTTTCACTCTCCTTAGGAGACTTTAGTCCCACATACGAGTATGTTTAACTTTTTAATATTGTTCCACAGGTCTCCCAGGATCTTTGTCCTTTGTAGTTAACAACTGTCTTTCTGTTTTTCAAGTTATTTTTTTTTTCTACTAGAATATCTTTAAGTACATGGACTTTTGTCTCTGTCATTGCTATAATATTGTTATGCCCATCCTATGAATTTTTCATTTCAGGTGTACTCTTTAGATCTAGAATTTTAACCTAGCTATTTTTCCCCTTTTCAAAAAATGTCAGAATACCATGGGGTTACATATGTTTTGGTTACATGAATTGCTTTTGTACAGTTTGAGTCCAAGGTGTAAGCATGCCTCATGCCTCTCATCAGATGGTGTGCGTTGTCCCCATTAGGTGTGAATTTACCTCTGCTCTTTTATCCTCTTCCACCTGCTTGGTTTCTGCTGAGTTCTACTACAGGCACATGGGTGTAGATCAATTAATTCCAGTTAAATAGTGAGGACATGTGGTGTTTCTCTTTCCATTCTTGTACACATCACTTAGAAAAATGCTCTCCAGTTCTTTTGCAGTTGTTGCAAAAGATATTATTAATTCACCATTTTTTAATAGATGATTAGTACTTCATGGTATATATACGCCATGTTTTATTAATCCACTCATGCATTGATGGACTTGAATTGGTTCCACATCTTTGTGACTGAATTGTGCTGCAGTAAACATTCAAATGCATGTGTCTTTTAAATAAAGTGATCCCCCTCCCTTGGGGTAAACATCCAATTTGCTGGATTGCTAGACCAAATTGTAGGTCTACTTCGAGTCTTTGCAGTATCTCTATCCTGTTTTCCATAGAGTGTGTATTAGTTTGCATCCTTTCAACAGAGTTAACACATCCCTTTCACTGCATCAGTGCCAGTATCTATTTTTGAGGATTTTTTGAGAAAAGACATTCTCACTGGAATTGGGTGGTATCTCATTGTGGTTTTGATTTTCATTTCCCTGATCATTAAAGATATTGAGCATTTTTTCACATGCTTCTTGGCCAGTAGTCCTTCTTCTTTTGAAAATCTTCTGTGCATGTCTTTTGTACACTTTTTAATGAGGTTGTTTGATTTTTTTCTTGCTGACTCGCTTGAGTTCTTTATAGATTCTGGTTATCAGGCCTTTATCAGATGTACAGTCAGCAAATATTTTCTTCCTTTCTGTAGGTTGTTCATTCACTCTGTTGGTTATTTCCTTGTCTGTGAAGAAGCTTTTCAAATTAATCAGGTCTCATTTATTTATTTTTGTTATTGTTGTGATTGCCTTTCAGGTCTTCATAAATTCTTTCCCTACGCCAATATATATAAAGATTGTTTTCAACCTTTCCTTCTACAGTTCTTATAGCTTTATGCCTTTGGTTTAAGTCTTTTATATATGGTGAATTAATTTTGGTGAGTGGTGAGAAGTGTGGATCTTGTTTCAATATTTTACATGTGGCTGTCCAATCTTGTCAGTACTATTTATTGCACAGGGGTTATTTTCTCCAGTGTATGGGATTATCTATTTTGTCAAAGATCTGATAACAATATGAAGATGGTTTTATCTATGCATTCTCTGTTCTGACCCATAGATTTTTGTCTCTGTTTTTGTGTAGATTTGGTTGCTATAGCTTTGTAGTGTAGCTTGAAGTCTAGCAAAGTGGTGCCTCCCAATTTGTCCTTTTGAATTAAGGTTGCTCTGGCTATTACGGCTCTTTTTGGTTCTAGATGAAGCATAGAATCATAGGCATTCCTCCAGGGCAAAGAAGACAATACACAGGGCTGGAAAGCCTCTTTGAGGGAATACAGAGTACATGAGGAAAATCACTCAGCTATTTTTTATAGTTTTATGGGATTTGGGGGCATATTTCCCTATTTATGCATTACATCTGTATTTTCCTTCAATTTTTCAATTTATTTTCCCCTGGATATATTTTGGCAACTGCTTCAAAGGCTTTGTTTGCTAATTCCAGTAGTGAGCTCTCTTCAGAGTCAATTTCTATTTTTCTAATTTATAAGCCATATTTTTCTTTTCTTTTTTAGACATCTACTAATTTTTGGTTATACATATAATATTGCCAATATATGTTGTAAAGACCATAGATTGGGACTTTTTTCAACTTTTTTATTTTTAATTATTATGGATCCATAGCGGTTCTGTATGTGTATCTATGTGGCACATGTGATGCTTTAATAAAGAAATGCAATGAGCATCAACGAAATATAAGAAATCCGGGTATCCATTATCTCAGGTATTTATCATTCCTTTGAGTTAAGAACATTCTTATTTCACTCAATTTGTTGTTTTAAAGTGTACCCTAACTTACTGTTGTTTAGAATCACTTCACTGTGCTATCTTAGATTTATTTTTCTTAAAAAGTGTTGACTTTCAACTGTGAAATAGGCAGTTTTATTATTGGCTGATCATTTTAATCTTGTTTAGGTTATTTTTAACACACTTTTAGGGTGCATCTTTGGAATACCTACATGTTTATCAAACTCCTCTAACTTTTTGGAATGCACCATCCAAACTGTCTTTCCTGTACATATTATTAGGTTTGTTTGCAGAATTTTTCATGGTTATCATAGAGTAGACCTTATTCCCCACAAGAAAAGTGTTCATATTCCCCATGCTTAATCATTGTATTCTTTTA
>NW_003852537.1:4111273-4145158 GCF_000181295.1 Otolemur garnettii | reverse complement strand
TAAGGTGTAAATGGAATAAATGAGTAAACATTTATGCAGTATGCAAGTATGTAAGCATTTGTGAAAGATGCATTTATAATTGGTTAAAAATGCCTTTTATATACAAAATAATTGATATTAGAAAGTAAAATTACTTCTACTACTATTAGACAAAATACTATAATTATTACCCAGAATTATTATTGAAATCCTAACAGTGATAATTAAAGAACATACTACCCATATACTGACCTAATTTAATAATTAAATGGTTTATAGACACATATGCATATATTAATACTTAACTATGTATATGGCCTCCAGTAATATGGTCAAACAGGTTGTGAACAATTTTATAGTTTGCTCATTATTAACTAAAGTGTTAATTTTTTTTTTTATTTCAGGCTCCTTTATTCCATGAATATCTACAGAACATCAACTATAGGCAAAACATTGACATAATCATTGAAGATAACAATTTTACGAGGAAACCAAAGCATTATCTACAAATCAAT
This sequence comes from Otolemur garnettii, assembly GCF_000181295.1. Lineage (NCBI taxonomy): Eukaryota > Metazoa > Chordata > Mammalia > Primates > Galagidae > Otolemur > Otolemur garnettii. The sequence continues at coordinate 4,144,664 of NW_003852537.1, read as the reverse complement.
TATGAGATAAGGGTACTCATCGCTACCACTCCTAGTAGAGTTGAAGATCCTAGGTAATACAATTATGATAACTTAAAAATCCCAATGGTTTGTAAAAAAAAAAAAAATTTCATTACTTCTGAGTTACCAAGTTACTTGCAAGTTACCAAAAACGATAGAAAAACTTAGCAATGTAGCTAACTTCAAAATAACTATACAAAATCAATTATATTCCTATGTAAAAAAAAGAATAACAAAATAATATTAGAAAAAGAAAGACAGCATTGTATCATCAACCAAAATAGAAAGTACCTATCAATATAGCTTTAATAAGAGCTGTGCAATTTTTTTGAATACATAATCATTTACTATTTATTTGTTACAGAATACACAAGACAGAATACAAATAGCAAACAAATTATTTTCCTTATTATGTTTTTACCAAAGTCTAAAAAAAAAATAGATAACTAATATATACAAATAAAAGTAAAAAATAACTTCTGAAAAAAAAAGCAGATTATGCCCGGTCTTATAGACAGTAGAAATAGAAATCATTCTACTTAGTCTGGATACCCCTGATAGTAAAATTAGAAAAAATATATTATTATAAAGGGGAAATTACAGACATACTTCACTGATGAATCAGGATGCAATATGATAAACAACATATTGACATGTTGAATTAAAAATTGATGTTTAAGTAATATACATTGATCAAAATTAAATCAAGTTTGTGTGAGAAAAAAAAATAATGACTAGAGTGTTAATTCTTAGTTATTTTTGTTCAAAGAGAACAATATGATTTTGAAATATGATATAACAACATGAATAAAATGCTAAATACATTACAGAGTCAATTTACAATACCTTTGCACTATTTTAATATTTAACTCTTCTAAAATTTGTCTAGAAAGTTCTTTAAATGATCACTGAAGCATTCTCTTAATTACATAAGAAGCTGAATGGTTGGTATTAATCTTATTCTCAAATTTAAAATATAATAACTTTAGGAATAAAACAGAAAATTCTGTCACATAATTTCTAGACCTGTTTTCAATTTAATATTAATTTATTTAATAAATATTTAGTGAGCACTCTGTACATTTGTTTCATTGGGGACAAAATAACAATATGAACATTGTCTCCTTCTTCATGGGAACTGTAGTTTGATAGGATGGTCACTACTTTAGAATTTATAAAATGAGTCAGGTTGGCATTGTTCAAATATAAACATGCACATATTTACATATCCATATCTATGCATATATATCCTCATCTGATTCTCATGCTAACTCAGTGAAGTCTGTTTATCACCACCATTTTACAGATGAGAAAATGAAGAAACATTTTTATCAGTGTCATATTACAATACTGCTTAATTTTGTTTTGCTGTTGTTTTTGTATTTGTCACAATGCTTGCCTGTCATAAACACTGTAGAACATTTTTTGTAAAGTGCCAACTTAAAAGCATTACTGTGAAATTTTTGGTTTCATGGGGCCTACATTGAAATAAGGGATAACTACAAAGAAAAAAGAATATTATGTTGGCTGTAAATCGCCTCATGGAGGAATACTGCTTATTTTCATAACGTACTTCAATTCTTACAGTTTTTAAGCCAGTTATGTTTTCTGACAGTTTCCATATTTTCTCTGCATTGAATATTGAGCTGTCAATGACAAGTTTTAGCTAAAATTAAAGTTGGTATAATTTTCTTTTCCTTCTCTCCATATCAAAATTAAACCGAAGACAAACTCAAAAAAAGTAGTTGTGGTCATGCCCTCCATCTCCTCTTCCATGCCCTTCATCTCCCTCTGCCGCAAGCCCCTCCTCTCTGTAATGGGCATCCAGGCTTCACTAACCACCCTCCTTTTGAGACCTTGTAGATAACTCAGGCACAGTTCAGTCTGAGGTGTCCCAGACAGAGATTCCTAACTAGCTCAGTACTTTTGACCTGTGTTCTAACTGAAGAAAAGGAATGTCCCCTTGAAGTTTCCTTTTTCGTCTTTAGGTTTCTACTGAGAAATATCTACTAGTTGTTGAACCACTTTCAAGCAGCTTACTTCTATTTGTAGGAAGCCGAATTTTTAGTGCTTATTTGTCAACTTGATGTGTGACAAGAAAGTGGAGCAAACAACAAAAATAGCAGCCATTTCCCTGCTTAAGGTACAGATATGCTCTCTCTCACACATACAAACACACGCCTACCTGCTTGTACTCCCGGGAAAATTTAGCTGAATCCATGTTTATTGAAGCCAAGCATTATCTGTGTGGCTTCCCACCATGAGCTCACAGTAACCTGCTGTCTCCCATTCTGGCATCCTCAGGCTTTTGCTCTTCCCTGAAGCAGTCACATGGCCACTATGATCCTCTCAGCTCGATCCCTGATTCTAATCCCTATTAGCCCCCGGTCTTAGAGTTTTTTGCTTCTTCCAAGTATTACTGGTTTGAAAGTCACATTTATCCCTAGTTCCTCCTTCCAAAAGTGTTCCTTGTGAAGAAAAGGTTTGAAATGAGTTGCAAAATATAGTCATTTATTTTACTTACTCTTTGGAAACAGCCAAAAAACAATAGTGTTAGGCAAACACGGTGACATTCATAGGTGTAAATCTTTAGAAATTTGTATGTTCATTGACAACCTAGGAATTGCTGGGGTTCTGCCCTGGGAGCAGGGTCCTTTAAAACCTGTGGAGATGGGAGTAATCAGCTGAAGAAAAATGACTTTAAAAGCAGTGAGAGATAAAAAGACAGGACACTCAGAATAGAGTTTTCAAAAGTGGGAAGCATAGGGGATCACTGCTAGCTTGTGGGGTTCCAGTGAATGCCCCTGAGTGTTCCATTCAGCTTTAGTTGAAGGCTATTATCTCATTTAGCCCAGAGGGTAAGCTGAGGAAGGGAGCAAAAATGTCAGCAATGTCTCTGAGTAAACATGGTAGTTCTTATTCTATCTATAATCATTAACTATAAGGGTCTAAGCAGCCTTGAGAAATCTGAAACCTGAGGCTTGTGTGGGAGCAGGCTCCTGTCTGTGGTTTCCTTAGGGGAGGTTAATCCCCTTTAGTTGTCTATGGAGCAGATATCCTGATGGCATCAGGCACCTCTGAAGAACCAGTGGAACAGAAGAATTGTCCTCTGATCTCCACCCTACAGGCATCTTCCTCTGTTGATTAGAGTACAAGCCCTCTTGCCCATATTTCAGGCCTCAAGCTATTCCCTTGATCTCTGCCCTAGCCATAATACAAATCCCCACAATGGATATTTGTTTTGACTATTGACTGGGCAGGGACAGCCTGGTTAATGTCGCCCCTAGGCCCTGTACCTAGACCCTCTGTGGCCACTCTCTTATTCAGAGTGTTAACAGACCCAGCAGCAGGGTTTACAAACTGTATCCCTTATTGGCCAGGCTTCTAGCAAAAGCAGGAACTGCTCAGATGAGTAATTTAGCTGCTGGTTTAAAAGTAAACTAGCTAAACTGTTTTTATTCTGCCTCGCTCAGCTTATTTGTCTGTTTTCCCCCTTTTTCTGGGTGTTTTCCCTTGCTAAGAATGGGATCTCCAGTCCCCATTCTGCCTGCAACAAATGACATCCACTTGGTGACATTTAAGCTCAGTTACAGCGTATTACTTGTGAGAGCAAGATTCAGTGTTCATTCAGATATGGATAAGGTAGTTTCTACTTACTCCACAAGTAGTATCACCCCTAACTCCTTCCACTCTCATATTAGATATATATCTTTTTCTCATGCTATCTCTAGTCACTAGCTAAGTAATAATGTTTGTAACAGTATTGCTAGAAGTATTGTTGCCAATCAGAGAAACTTCTGGGTTCATCTACTTACTATCACAGAAATATCATCTCATCCTATACGTTCTCTGATGCTCTTACTACACATGATGGTAACTTGATACCTAATAATAATTAAGAAAAGTTGGAGGGTGGCACCTGTGGCTCAGTGAGTAGGGTACCGGCTGCATATACCAAGGGTGGTGAGTTCAAACCCACACCTGGCCAAATTGCAACAAAGAAATAGCCAGGCATTGTGGTGGGCACCTGTCATCCCAGCTACTCGGGAGGCTGAGGCAAGAGAATCACCTAAGCCCAAGAGCTGGAGATTGCTGTGAGCTGTGACACCTTGGCACTCTACTGAGGGGGACAAAGTTAAAAAAAGAAAAGAAAAGTTGGAACGTAAAAATCTTGGCTATATCTTATTTCAAAAGTCAGCCTATGTTTTATTTATTGATTGATTTTAAATCATAGCTGTGTACATTAATGCAATCATGGCTATGTTCTATTTAAAACTGAGAAAAGGTTACATATATTTAATACCTTTATTTATGGTTTATTTAGTAATACTAAATAAAATACAAAAAAAAAAAAAGAAAAAAAGCCAAAATCTTTCCCATGTTTTGTGAAGAAACCAAATAAATGTCTATTTTGCATCCACTTATGGTAACCCTGCCTTCCTCTCAGAGTCTGCTTAAATAATGCTTCAGTAACAGTTAACTTACAAAGGGGTTGCCCTGGATATTCTGAGAAGCTTCTTTTACTTCTTACTGCTGTCTATTGGCCTAATTATTGACTTTTAACAAGAAAAGGTCAGCTTCTCATTCCATTTCCTTCTAAAGGTCTATTCATTAATTCAGTGTTTCTTCTCTTTTAACTTTATATGTTCATTGCCAACATCACCCACAGTGACAAGAGCCAAGTCATCAGTGTCTACTTGCAATTTGATGTTAGTTAAAGGAAGATTTGGATAAGAATATGAATAGTTTAATCAACTCATCCCAAATCCTAGAAAATTCAAATGGCATGTCTTGCTGAGGGCAGGTCAGTTATTTAACTGTGAAATACAAAGCTAGCACATACACGATTGCAAAGAAAGATTGTTGTATGTACTTCTAGATGTTTGATTCATGTCCTTTAACTCTAAAATATATTTTTCTGTTCACAGTATCCTCATATCTTCTAGATTTTGACTGTAGCAGTTTCATTATAAATCCATCTCAGAAACAACAGCAGCAACAAATCCCTCAATGTTCAGTTCAGTTTCTTCAGGGCTTTCCAGTTAGGAACATAATTCTTTTGAAGTGTAACCACTGAGTTCTATTCTAATGTCAACAGAAACGAGAACTTACTCTTACATAAATGGTAAATATAGTCCCTTGTTCATAACTTGCATTTCATTCCAGGAATCAGAAGGTAAAACCATGATAGTCTGTTTGTTTAAATGTGTTCAATTCCAGTAGCTGAATAACTTCTACTCCTAGTCCATAGCCCAGGATTCCAGGAAAGAAAGGGGGTGCTGAAAAGCCCCGATCACCCCTTGCCATGACGATCGTTCCTAGTTGATTTATAAACCTATTTTAGAATGAGAAGAGAGAAATGAGAGTATGAAGAGGAAACTAAAGCAGGTGTACATGTTTTTTGGAAGATATCATAAGGTTGATGATGTTCATAATGAGAGTGAAGATAGGAAAATAGCGTGTTGAGTACTTAAAAAAAAGATTTTAGTGAGAATTAAAACTGTATTAGAGGAGCACTATGTGGTAGCATAGCACTTCCTTTACTTCCATTCAGACCAGAGAGGTGGAGAAGTGGTTACCTACATATCTGACAGCTCCATCACACATGGAAATCCAGGCTTTGGAATAAAATGCCAGATAAACAAGTATGCTTGGGTTCAGAAAATAGTACCCCCAAATGAAACCCTCAGAAGGAGCTTCATGGAGCTTTTGAAGGAACTTCAAAAGTTTTTATCTTACCTTTTGGGTCTTCCTGTCTCTCAGTCTCATTCTCCCCAAAGGCTAGCCATGAAATTAGAATCCTTCTGCCCCAAGGCAAGTCACAGAAACTAATAATGGCCATTATACCTAAAAATGTTCTGTGAAAAACTGGACAGAAAGAAGTTAACCTGACTTGCCTTATTTGACAAAAGGGTGTAATAGGGCCCAGAAGGAATGAAGGGAGGAAAGCTCAGAGAGACCAGAAACAATATAAACAGCCAGGCCCCTGCAGTTTGCCTAACTCAGTCTATTAGCATTAAACGAAATTCTTTTTGTCCAATCTTATTTCCACACAGCTTGTTGGGGACCAGCCCCAAACTATACTGTGAGTTCTTTCCCAGTGATTGGTGGAGATGAAAGGATGAGGGAAAATGAAGAGTCAAGACATAAAGAAAAAGGGGTTTTTAGGAGCTGGGGCAGGAGACTGACCACCTCCAAGCTTGAGGACCAATGGCAGCCCTTACTCAGGGCTAATTCTGTTTTTATTACCTGCATTAAACAGAGGGAGGCTAAATCCTTATCTCATGGTTCTTGCTGGGCTTGAATTTTCTAACCAAACTATTTCTTTAATTAACTACCTTAATTGTACTGATTTACTTCTTATTTTTATCACTCTAAGTTATTTTTTATCCTAACACAAACAGACCCTGGGGCAGAAACACAGTCCAGGTGAAGGACGTCAAGGCAGACCCCAGTTGGACCATGCAAACAAATCCCGAGATAAGCAATGAAGTCTTGTGAGTGGTTTGCTGTGCCACATGGAGAAATGGCATTTTTCACTCACCTCCCTGAGAGACTTTTTCTCTCCTACCGAGATCAAAGCATTTGTGCTGTTTCCAGTACGCCTTCTCTCCTAAACCTTTCCAACTCTGAAAGAGCAGTCCCACGTGCACAAGCCTGGCCTCCAAGTGCTCGGAGACCTTGGAGCAGTCCCACCTGCACAAGCCTGCCCTCTCAGTGCTCGAGTCCTTCGAGTTGAGTCATGCAGGGGGAGGGATGAAGCTCCAGTAAGACCATCTCCTGGTTTTAAAGGGCCAGGCTTCAAGCTGTTGCTCTTGGAACAGACTTTGGATTTCTCAGTATTGAAAAGTCTGAATGTGTACATGCTTTTTTCTGATCCACTTCTCTCCTGTTTCTGTTACCTTTGCTCATCATCTGCAGTCATTTTCTTAATTAAATTCCTAACTTACTTACAGTAAGTGATTAAGGATGATTTTCAAACTTATTAAATCACTATTTCTAGAAATGCAACCAAATCAAGAGATGACTCTTTCCTTAAGTACATACATATCCACCTGCACAGTGGACTACGTTAAGTTAAACTTAAACATAAAGATGGACAATTTCCCCTGTATCTTTGGGTTTTTGTTCTGGAGGCTCCTATGTATGTACATTGAATCAATTTGTATGCCTTCCTCCAATAATCTGTAACTCGTCGGTAATTTTTGCACAAACTTTCAAAAAGTTAAGGGTCACTTTGGCCTTTAGAGACACAATGATAAAGCAGAAATGGACTAATGCAGAGGGACAGGTAGAGAAGGAAGGGGTTAGAATCAACAAAAGTATGAGTCAGAATAACAATATGAGACTGTGCTTTGGAAACCTGGTAATGATAATGCTAAGGAGCCAAACAGCAGTCTGGAAGGGAGAGTGGAGGTGCCTCATCCAGAACAAAAGAAATTCTCTTACAACTACCTGCAGGGATGAAACAGATTAAAGTATAGAGTAAGCCCTTGAAACAAAATGAGCAAATAATGTGGATCACTAAGGTCTTAAAGGGAACAGCTTTAACTGAGACCTGTTACTTGGGAACTTTTTTTCTAACCTATATTTGTCTCATTTTGATCATTTACTAAATAAAGATAATAATGATAACACTATCGGAAGCCATTGGTTTGTTTTCATCTATATAACAAGACCATCTTTCCTAACCAAGCCTACTCTTCTTTAGCCCCCCAATTCTCATGCCACTATAGCCCTCTTTACCTATGTACCATCCCACCCAGAGATCTGGGCCACCATTCTTTTTGTACATTCAAGATGGCGTATGACCTTCTGCATCCCATTGCAGGCCTAGGAAATCACTTGGTGATTCTCCCTATGCACATTATATGTCTTTCTCTTCTCAACCTGTCTTTTTGTGAGTTGATTTTTTGATGGCAAAGGGAAAGTTTTGCTTTGGCCCTTACACTATGTTGTAGAAAATTAAACCTGATTTATGTGTTTGCAATGTGTTGACTAATAAGCTAGACTTTAACATAATAGTAATAATAGTGTTATGTCTGCCACATAAAACCCATATTAAGTACATTTATATTAACTAAAAAAAAGAAATTTATATGCCTTTTTCTTATTAAACTGTCTTTTGGTATAAGGGCCTCAGTCACGAGTCTTGTGATGAGAAAGTGGGCTAGAAAAAATTTTTCTGCCCATTCTTTTTTGTCAAAAAGTGTTCACTTTTGAAAACTTGTAATTGTACATTCTTCATCTGGCCCTCTGAGGGGTAACTCTTCTAAAAAGCAGGTGTGTCTCTCTCAGGACCACAGAGACATACCTTTGAAACATAGCCAGAAAAAATAAGATCCCCTCTCTCTCATTCTCTGTTGGAGAGAAGAGGCTTAACTTTCTAAGGGTCAGTCCACAAACACAGACGGTCTAACACTTGACCAGCCTCTCCACAAATGTCAAGTACTCATCTGCTTTTTTACTTCTCCACCTTTTGTTTCAGTGGAACTGAGTTCCATTTCTCTTCTCTGTTGCAAGAGTGTTGATCCCAACTGCAGTCGCCTTCAATAAAGTCTTTCTTGTTTGTTTAACCCATTCAGGGCAATTTTTCTTTCACAGGACTGGAAATTTTGATGTCTGTAACTTCACATGTTGAGCCCCCCCTTTTCTAGTGTTCTTTTGAGTACTGCCAACATCTGATTCATTTTCTCCCCTTCTTTTCCTCTACTTTAGTAAGTATTTCTCAACTCCAGTTTGAATTATCTGAGGAGTATTTAACAATACTTAGTACTAGGCCCAACATAGACTCTGATTTAATTCTGTGAAGGTAAGGCTGGGGCACTGCTGTTGTTTAAGATTGCCCCAGAATACATTAACTCTGAGAATTTTCCCAGAGGGTAATGCTTTTTTCTTTTACGCAATACTGCTTCAACACATAAACCAAATTGATCATATTTTCATCCACCAAATTAAAATTGCCTGTCATCTCTGGTCTATATCTAAATTATCTTGATTGTAGTTTGGGGGCTAGCCAAACTCTTCAATGAAACACTTATTGACAAACTTTAATTGTTGCTGTTATAGGAGATAGATGCCATTCATTGAACCTATATACTAGTAGTTAATTCTTAACTTTAATTTCTGAAATGGGGATTGTAGAAGACCTGATTTGTCTTCCCTTTTTATTTGACTAATTTCATTGCGTTCATCAATCTCATCTGAAATGTGATACTCTTCAGAACTTTTCTCTATTGCTACTCAAGTGTTTTCCATGTTTTGGGAAAACAAAACAAATCCAAAACAATCCAACAAAATTGTTTCCAAAAACAATCCAATAAAACAAAGACCTCGGAAGTCAAGAAAGGTTTTCCTTTGACCTTTTCTTGGCTTCTGGACTCTCAGTGCCATTCTTCTCGAAAGATATACATAGAAACCAAATTCCATCTTCTCAAAGATGTGCATGGAAACCAGAACCATTTTTCCCCAATGCCAGCCATAAAAACCTAACTTTATTACCTATCTTTCTGTTTAAAACTTGGCCATAAGGAAATTATTTTCCCCCCATTTTTTAAATGTAAGTTGTAAGACCTCCAAGGAAGGAAGGCCACAAAGAATCTAGATGAACAGGCCTGATGGGTTTCCCCAATTCAGTCTGTTAGCATTACATCATACTCAATTGGTCCAATTACATTTCTGCACAGCTGACACTACTTTGTTGAGACTAAGCAAAAACAGGATAATCTTCCTTCTCTTTTTGAATCTTCATTCTGAAGGTTACTATGTAACAAAATTTGTACTCCTTTTCTCCTATTAACATACCTCTCGTCAGTGAGTCTCCGTGAATCTCACAAGAGCAAAGGGGAAGATTTCCCTCAGCCTCCACACAGAAATGGTCCCATTAGCACCACCTGAGAGCTTGATAGACATGAAGATGCAGAGGACACATTCATGTGCTGAATCCGAATGGCAGGTGCACCAAACATATGAATGTATTTCAGAAGATATCTGTGTAACAAAAACATCTGTACTCCTATCCATATAACAAAAACATCTGTATCCCTTTACTATTTTGAAATTTTAAAAAAACTACCCAGGTGACACTGCTCTTCTGACATAGTACAGTTGGCTTAGTTGTTTGTCTGCCCCATAGAATGGCAGTCACTGGGCAGTCACTGGGCAGTAGAAGCCATATGTAATTAATTTTTATGTTACTAGTATCTAGAACAATCCCTAATATTTACCAGGTATTCAATACATACATTGAAGGAATTATTGTTTAATTATCCTTAGTCTTCCTAGTTATTCCTCCTTAATTTTTTCTCTTTTTAAGTTTTATTTTTAGAATCTTATAAGTAACATATCAGATGATGTTAATAACAGAATATTTACCTAATAGAGAAATAAAAATAAGGATTTAATATAATTTTGAAACAATCCATTTCTAAAACCCCTGTTCTGTATGTATAGTTGAGATCAGGAAATAGATATAATTTTAATACTATTTTTCATTTGATATTACACAATAAATATCTTGCTACTGTTTGATTTGCAAAACCTTCTTTTAATGTCTAGTTAATAATTTCAATGGACATTTTAGATCATTTACATTATGACCTCAGGCCATCCTTCTAGTTTTAGCTCCTAATATAGGTCAATATATATCCACCCTCTGCTTCCCCTAAACTGGACATATTTTTGTCTTTGCCTTTTTTAGAGTCCTATTTTATTTCTGAAGAAATTTCTTTCTCATGACCACATTTTCTGTATAACTCAGCAGAATAAATCCCTATCCATTGTACACAATTATTTAAATACAAACCCCTCTGTAAAACTTGCTCGTGTAAATTCAATAGATGTCTCTCCATTTTCTAAACTCCTTTAATTTCATGTCATTTTTTTCCCGTTACCATTGTATCACTTACCACAAAATCTTGGTATTTTTTCTACCATTTTATTCACACAGAAATTTAAGAACCCTTCCTAAATATTGTGATGTCACAAATACCATTTCATTTGTATTTATAATATATACAGAGACTTGCTCACAGAAGATGCTTGAAAACTGCTCAGTTGTCCAGAGTACAAGATCTTTTACTTCTCCCTAAGAATCTTACCACACCTCAATCTTAGCTGTCTTTAATGGAACTGTCTTACATACCGTTGCTTGGCTCGAAAGCCTTGCATTCTTCATTGACATCTCTACCTTTACCCACAGGCCCTGACCATCGCAAGCAGTGCTGTAGATTATTTGGCTCTTCAGCTCTTGGAACCTTTGTTCTAATACTCTAGTCCAAACCAACTTTAGGTCTAATCTCTAATCTCAGCTTCCAATCTCGTCCTGATGAAAAAGTCACCTTTTAAAAGAGTGATCAGTGCTGTCACTCCCCAGTATTCACAATCCACTCAAAGCTTCTCATCATATAATGTTCAATCTTCTCAACGTGGCTTACTAATCCCTGTCTGATCTGGCCACAGAATCCCCTTTCTGAAGCATTTGTAAGCTTATCCTGCAATAGCCATACTTATCTTGACCTGCGTTCATCAGTAGAAGCTCCTTTCTCATTTGCAGTCCTTAAATATGCTGTTTCTGTTCCGTGGAATATTCTTGTTTTATATATTTATAAGGTTCACATTGTCATGTCTTGCAGATTTCTGCTTAAATGATGCTTTTGAGAGTAGCTTATCCTCCTCATTTCTCCTGGCATTTTTCCCCTTGCATTTTTTTTAATGTACTTGAAATTTTATGACATGCATTTGTTTATTGTTAGTTTTCTCCATTGAAATGTGAGCATTGTGAGGGTAAGGACCATCAGTGTCTTGCTCACTAACTGACATAGTTTTTGGCACGTGGAATATCAACAGATATTCATGGAATGAATTCAAGAGTGAATGATGTGACAATTCATATACATTTTATCCCACATTAATTAATTTTTCTGAAACATTGAACAATAATTTTAAGCTAAAATTTACACATGAATCACAATCCTGTTTCCAGAAGTGAATACAGTCAGCCCTCCACATCCAAGATTTCCAAATTTGCAGAGTCAACCAAGGGCAAATCAAAAATAGTCAAAATATAAAAATAATAATACAACAATAAAAATACAGGATAACAACTATTTACATATTGTTCGCATTGTATTAGGTACTATTAAGTAGTCTAGAGATTATTTAAAGCCTATGGGACGATGCTCATAAGTTTTATGCAAATAAAACACCATTTTCTATATGGGACGTAAGTATCCATGGATTTTGGTGTCAGTAAGGGTCCTGGAATCAGTTCCCTGTGGATACAGGGAATATATAAAATATGGCTATACACAAAATATTGCAGTGATTTCTTTCTTACTCCCTGCTTAGTTTGACAGAGTAAGTATAAGGCCACAATATAATAATATAACAATGAGAATCAGAGGAAAACCAAAGATTAAATTTGCATATAGCATCCAGGAATCCTAATCCTCCATGTCTCTGTCTCTCTATGTCTCTGACACTCTCTCTCTCTCATTCTCTCCATTTTCTCTTTTGACTAAGAACTTGGACTTTTTATTAAGGAAAGTAAAGGTAGCATCACCAGGATTCATCATGGCAAGAAACAGCTTCAGTGTTTTAAGGTATGAGCACCTAGGAACAGGGCTCCTAGGAGTAAGAGAAATGTTAAAGATTTACAGGCCTAGGAAACTATTCTAATGGCTTCGGTGTTTCATTATTTTCATAAAAATTTTTCAGTTTACCATGTCAAAAATTTCTGTGCCAAAAATTATTTCCAAAACATCTTTTTATAGAGGCACTATTAATTCCCATCAAGTTGAGTATTGAGTTTTAAAAACTAAGGTTAAGTTTAAAATCATTTCTGTGAGTTTTGTTAGAATACTGGACCATAAGTTAGGTATCTCTAGCCATATTCCTGGAATGCACTCTGAATGTATTAAGATATTTAATACCATTTTATAAGGAGTTTTTAAAAAGAAAAAATACATTTTTTGGATAGTGAGACGCTTAGCTTAGTAAAATACAAGTGAATTTCTGCACATACAAACACGCAATACACAGGGTGTCAAAAAAGTATACATATTTTAAGAAAAGGAAAAACTGTATTAAAATTATAATACTCAATATGTACTGATAAAAGGATGGATAGCAGTCATATTTGAATACCTTTGTAATTGCAGAAGTCAAATATGACTTGAGTATCACAATTTTAATAGTGTTTTTGTCTTAAAATGAGTATACATTTTTTAGTTTCCTGTGAATACATGTACTATGGTCTGATCCACTTTTTAGAGTAACTAAATCAAAGATGACAAGTATAAGTAAATAATAAATGAACAAATATTTAATTATTAGAAATATCTACATGATGTCTAATTTCACTTAGTGTGAGAACTATTAGGATTTTAATGCTTCATCCTTGAATGTATTTTTCTAATCTGATAATAGAAACTATGAGGTTGAAGATAACAAATGAGGCAAACACTAAAGTTAAATGCTGGTGAGCTATGACTTTGAAACACAAAGGTTGTGTCGATGAACCTCGAATCATCCACAGTTCAGTGTCATTTTAAGATTCAATAGTGGAGAAGTAATAGAAGGCTAATTTAAAAACTCAGTCACTGATTGCACAGATGATGATAGCCCACTATATGTACATATTGAAATATAGGAGTAAAGAATCTTCTGCACTGAATTAATAAATAATCTTAAAATATACTGGGAAGGATAGAGACCTTGATACCTGACTAAACCTTGCTGTGGTTTGAACGTGTGCCTTAGAAGTGCATGTGTTGGAAACTTGATCCCTCTGACATTGTGAACACTTTAGTAGTTAAGGAGAGCTCTGTCCTTATGAATGGATTGCTGCTTTCGCAGGACTGGTATGGTCTTTGCAGCAGTGGCTTCACTGCCAAACAGCTGTCTCTGGCTCTCTTGCTCATGCCCTCCCCCCAGCTCCCGTCCCTCCCACGCCCCCGCCCTGGTCACTATGTGATAGCCTCCTCCGTGTTAGGGAACAGTAAACAGGCCCTCACCAGGTGCCTGCGCCGTGCTCTTGGATCTCTCACCCTCCAGTACCATGAGCTAAAAAGCTTCTATTCTGTATGAATTATTCAGTCGACATCATTATAGTACAGCAACAGAAAATAGACAAAGATAGACCTCAATTTTCTGAATTTCGGTTGTTGTAAATCTCTTTTTCTGCTGTGGGATTCTAAGATTTTAAAAACCTAGTTTAAAAACAATAAGAGACTTTCTAAAAAGGGCTAGAAAATCTTCATACGTTAAACCGAAATAAATACTGTCATTTTCTGATATAAATTCACATGGCCTGGCGCTAATAGTTGTGAGAATGAACTTTTTTGGCACAATCTTGGTCTTTAGAGCTTTACAGCTGATGATAAAACACAGAAATAAAATCAAATATAGAAAAGACATGTCAGTTGCAGAATAAAAATATTAAATAATTACATAAATAAACAGACACATGATACCTTTGAATCACAAGAGAAGGAAAAACAATCTAGAAACAGTAGAATCATGATTGTTTATTTTAAAGAATAATTTATTCCACTAGTAAGTCAACTTCTTTAGCTGAATAATCCCAGAATAATGGGTGTTTAAAAAATAATAATACTCGTATGAAAAAAAGAGCATGCTTTGTTTTATTTTAAAAATTGCATACATTTTGTTGATTTTAGACAACATAACAGACCAAGCTAATTCTTTGAAAATCTAACTTTTGAATAATAGAAATATAAAAATGTCTACAAACCATACTTTTAATTTCATATTTACACTTTATTCATTTTAGGTGCCATAACACACAGCAAAATTCTTACTTAGAAATAACTCTTCCTGAAAATATTTTTCCTGTCTTCATCATCAAGGCCTTTAAGAAGTGGATTTTAACTAATTTGGAGATACAGTTTTTAAATAAAAAAAGACTCAGGATTTTTACACATGTTCATTAGTTAGCAAAGTATTTTTTGTCTTACTGATGAGATCAGAATCCATTACTTATCAGTAATTGTGAGTTCTGGTACCTTTCCAAGAATGCCACATACGGCTTCCAAGCACAGGAAATAATTCAGGGTATCACTAAATGTTTTCAGAAGTCTATTATCCTATCTGGATATTAATGAAATGTTTTATGTTGTTAGAATAGCTATAGGTATCAAAGTCAGATTTAAAGATTTTCAACATTACCCCTCCCCCCACACACACATATCAAAAAAAAAAAAAAGAGCTTTAAATTTAAGCAGTGTGTTCAATCTTAAAATATGTTGTCTCCTGCAAGGGAAGATTGAGTTGTCTATATGTGTATGTCCTGAAGTGAGGCAGAAGATGACTCAGAGAACTCTATGATTAAATATTTTTACCTCCTTTAATTTTTCTTTTTTCCTGAATTTCTCCTTAATGAACTTTTATCAAAAAATAACCAGGCGCGATGGCTCACGCCTGTAATCCAAACACTTTGGGAGGCTGAGGAGGGAGAATCGCTTGAGCTCAAGAGTTGGAGACTCGCCTGAGGGAAAGTGAGATCCCAACTCATGAAAAAAATGGAAAAACCAGTCGGGCACCTACGTGAGCGCCTGTAATCCCGGCGGCTTCCAGAGGCTGAGGCAGCAGGATGCCCACAAGCCAGTCTGAGGTTGCAGTGAGCTGCCAAGCCACTGCTCTCTGCTCAGGGGCATAGGGTGGGACTTCTATCTCAACAAAGAAAAAAGGAAAGAAATACAAAATAAGCAATGAAATAAAAAATTTTTAAAAATCATTTTTTCTGGTTAATTAACAATTATAGAAATTAACTTAAAATATGTTCTGTGAGTTATATTTTTCTTCCTGGTGAAAACAAATCAAAATATCCAATGACATTTAATGATAGGGAATATGTCTTTTATATTGTTATTTACTGAAAAGGTTTCCTTAGGTCTTGACAACCAGCACCTCTGCCCCACTGACTTGGGGGAGTCATCTTTTTCTTTTCACTCAGGACACACTTGCAACGTCTATCACCCCTGCCTGGCAGGCAGCTAACAAAGTCAGAAGATGAATTTCCAATCTACTCCTGGCCTCTAGCTGCTATTTCAATTCTGTTTCCATGGAAATTGAAATCAGATATATAAAATAATAATAAGAAAAGAAGTGCTTTTATAACTTGAGAATTTTTCAAGCTTTTGATTTTTTGATACAATACAGTGTTCTTTTAAAAGTTAAGGAATCAAATATTTAGTAGTTTCTTCATGAAACTTTATTTTTATTCCAGAAACCAAACATTTAAGATGACATGGATGTCCTTTGGAAGAAAATAAAGATTACTGATCTTGACATGACTGAGACTATAGTCTGTGTTACCTTTATGATATGCAAAGCAACCAAACATACCCCCACTGGCTTCTGGTGAGGCTCTAATAACCTCAGGAAGAAGACATCATTCACCTTCGTTGGGGTTGGTAGGACCTGGAGGGATGGGTCTAGAGCCAGTGGAGCTACTGAAGAAGACAAGAGAAAGAATAAATTCCAACTCAAAATGTGCCCGAGTACAAAGTGACACTTAAAACATCCGAGTGACACTTTCAGAAGCAGACAGAAGAATCCCAGCTGAGTTATGAAGAACTGCCCCCATTCTCCTCCTCTGATTGTAAGAGCCTATCTGCCATGGACTGCTATTCTCTTATCACACCTAAGCCCCCAAAGATGGATATCAATTTAATGCATACTTTTTATGCCTAAAAATTAAGTATTTCATTTTTTTTCTATCATGTTAAGTTATATCGAATACCTTCAACTCTTCTACAATGTAATTTATATCTTTGCTACTTTTGGCAAGTAGATTTATATTTTGAGACCAATTCTATCTTCTTGTGAATAGTATAACTGCCTCATTAACTTTGTGATGGAGGTCACAATCTAAAATGCAACCATAGATCTCTATGTAAGGTGCTGGATGTAGTTACTGTTTCCATCCACTTTTTGTATTTATGTAATAAACAGAGTTCTGATGTACGCTTTGCCATTTGCATGGTTTATTCAAGGTAGTAACCAGATATATATTGACTTTGTCTCTGTTACAACATTGTAGCGCCTGTACACTTGCACACACACATACTCACCACACAGATGCTTCTTTAAAACACAGGGAGGCCAGGAATACATTATGTAATAGAACTCAGCGCCTCTCTGGCTCCCATGATCTGCACAACATCCAGGCCAACTTATGCATTTTGCATTACATTTTATTTGCGTTCAGTTCACGTCTTTTGATGTATGCTGTTTTTCCCCATTTTCTGACATTCTCTGGCACATACTGAAGACTACACAGAAGAATTCACAAATGAGGGCAAAGTGGTTGAGAACAGGAGACTGAACTTCTTGAACTCAAATTCTAACCCCTTTATTATTTGCTGTGAAAAATTTACTGGGTTGTTATTAAAACTCATGAGGACTCAATTTTCCAATCTATCAAATAAGAAAAATAATAGTTCCACTTAGGATTGATGTGAAGATTAAATACATTTTATACACAGTAAATATGTTTTATAATTATCTAGATTAAACAAAAGATATAACAGAGATTAAGTAAATAGCATAGCCATTTCAGTATTGTCCGACTTCAGTCACTTTGGAGAGTAAAAAAAGTTGCTAAAATAAGCTAAATATGTGATATTTGAAATATATATGTCCTGATAAATTGTTATATATTTTGATGGACCTCTACAATACTTAAATGCAAAAATCATCCTTAAAATAAATTATGAAAAGTAGAATCATTACATTAAAACAAATTTTAAAACTGGCATTCATTTAAAAATCACATGTACACACATTTAATCAGTCTAGTCTTGTTGTTTCTGTCTATAGGAGAGTGTTGCAGTCCAGTACTCAGCCCTGGGCACCAACACTGGTCGTTATACTGAGTAGGAACTTGGAAAGCCTGGATAACTTGTGTCCCAGTGTATGGTCTTACCCCCAGGTGTCCTGGATGATATCATTACTATTTCTTGGAAAGGGAATCTCATTTTGTTATACTGTGACTAAATAGAGCTGGGAAAAGAGAGAAACATTATATTTCTATTTATCTTTCAAATTTAACCACCTTTGTCTTATACTGCTAGTTGAGACTGTGCAGAATATGAATGCACATTTGCCCCATGACCAGTGTGGAGATGAGGGGTGCTGGCCCATTTAGCAGCTGAAAATCTGCTTATAACTTATAACTTCTCCCCAAACTAATTACTAATGGTACGCTGTAGACAAGAAAACATACCGGTAACAAATACCATCAATTATTCAATTAAAACCTATTTTATACATTATAAGTATTATATATAGTATTCTTACAATTAAGTAGAGAAAAGTGTTACTAATAAAATTGTATAGAAGAGAACATATATTTACTATTCAGCAGTGGAAGTAAATGACCGCAGATGTCTCCATCCTTCTCATCTGCACACTGAGGAGGCTGAGGAGGGGAAAGGAGGCTGGTGGTTTTGCAATCCCAGAGCTGGCAGAGGAGGGGGAGGTGGAAGGGGAAATGGGAGAAGCTGGGATACTTGGTGTAATTTTACAGAAATGTATCATAACTTCTAACTTTTTGCTTTTTCATTTATCTAGAAAAAGTTTCTTTGTGCTACCAGATTGTCTAATGTCAAACTGTTTTCTGGCATGCTTCCTCCATATCTCCTCTCTCGCCATCTGATGAAACTCTCACCTCCATCCAGGCATCTTCTGTTACTTCCTCTGCTGTGGTACCTATTAGCTCTGGAGTTTCTTTAAGACCCATATGTGGAAACCTTTCACTCCTACCTTTTTCAGTGTATCCATAACATCCTTCATTACTTTCTTGAATCACTCTGTTGTAAATCTTGAGAATTCATGCACAATGTCTGAACAAAAGTTTCACAGCAGGAAATTATTGTCTGGGCTTAATGGCTTTTCCAGTTTTGTCTATAACAACAGGAACATCTTCAGTGGGTAATCCTCAGACTCTGAGCATGGTCTGTTAAGGTTCTGTCATAACAGTGACAATTCTTTTGGTAGAGTTCCATGAATAATGACAGGACCTTTAAAGGTCCTGGGACCCACATCCTCCAATCTAGAGGTTAAATTAGAGCAATAGAGATGACTTTGACCCCTTCAGTGTTTAGCTTAATGGGGCTCTGAGAGGCCAGAGACTCAAAGAACTTTAAAAGATGGTCCCTCACTAAAAAGGAACTTCCTGTCTTGAGGGACAAAGCATTAATGGAACCAATTTAGAAAAAGACTCCTATTATCTACATAAGTCTTCTTGTTATACAAAGAGACGGGCTGCTGGAGTTTATCTTTTCTCTTCAGGGTGTGAAGGTCAGCAGCCTTATGGGTGATCCTGCATGTAAACCCAACTGCATTGCACAGAACAGTAAAGTTAGCCTACACCTTTCTGCCTTAAATCCTGGGGCTCATTTCTCTTCCTTACTAATGTCATTTTTTTTTTTTTTTTTGCAGTTTCCGGTTGGGACTGGGTTTAAACCCACCACCTCCGGCATATGGGGCCAGTGCCCTACTCCTTTGAGCCACAGGCATTGCCCACTAATGTCATTTTTGACAATTTTTTTTTGCAGAATAGGGCTCTGTTATTGGCATTAAGAACCTGTTCAGACAGGTATCTTTTCAACCTAGTGATTTTCTTAGAGGCAACTGATTTTTGTCATCAGAAACTTCATTTGTTATCATAATTTTTTTTTAAACCAAACCTCTTTTTAAAAATTATCAAACCATCCCTTGCTGGTTAATTTCTTCATGTGCCTTTTTAAAATAGAAATCCTGCTTCCAAAAGGCTTCATTTTTTAATAGGAAATAAAAAGGTATTCTGCTCAAAGCACAAGATTTTCCCATTTGGTGATGTAGCTGTATGAACAACTTCACAAATTCCCTTCTCTTTTTTACAATGATACTTACCCTGGATTCATTTATCTAAGAATGGCAGGTAAGCAGAGCTGCCACCCTCAGTCTACCCTACACAGTCAGTAATTCAACTCCATCTGGTAACGGTGGCTTTGCTGCTTCTTCACCCTCATGAGTGACACTCTGTGTGAGTCCAATGATGTTACTCAAGGTTTACAGTTTCTTTTCTTTTTTTTTTTTTTTTTTTTTGTGGTTTTTGGCTGGGGCTGGGTTTGAACCCACCACCTCCAGCATATGGGCCTAGCGCCCTACTCCTTGAGCCACAGGCACTGCCCAAGGTTTACAGTTTCATGCTAACCACAGTGAAAAATATTTGAGAACCACAGAGATCGAGTTTTACTGACATACACATTTTATTGGAAAGATGAACTGCGCAGGACCAAGTGATTCATGTCACATTTTAATCAGATACTCCCAACCCTTGAACTTATCTCAACAGCAACAAGCGGTGGCTACAAAATTACAACGGTCATAGAGAATGTGCTACAGTCAATTTATGCCATTGTGATTTAATTCTACATGTTTCACATTTGCTCACATTTCTCTTGACTGTGGGCTGCGCCGTGTAAGGTCTGTGTTTGTGTATGTACTTTTTGATAAATTGTAATTATTTTTAAATTGGTGTATGTTTTATAGTAACAAATGATAAAATAGACTAGCATCTACATATATTTTATTTATTCATAGTATATGTAATTTTTTGATATTTCTCAATTATGTATTTCATCTACAAATTTCATCAAATAGTCACAAATCTCCAAAAAAAAGTTTCTAATACATTTATTGAAACATCATATAAGTGGACCACAGTTTAAACTCATGTTGTTCTAGGCTCAACTATAAAATTACTTCCATGCAACATTTTGGTATAATTCTTTGTTAATTAATGAACAATTTGGGCAAAGGCTAAGCCAATCGAGAGATTGGGACAACAATTTTGACTCTTTCTGTCCCAGTTTAATTCTGTAATCACCTAGGAATATAATACTGACAAATTGTAGGTAGCTTTGTTTTGGCTTTATTTTAATGTCAATTATTACAGAATCAATAGTGTAATAATGTGTTGGGAAGCAGACTCAGACACACTATGGGTTCTCTTCCAGTGGCTTGGTGGAGCGAAAGACCAATGGAAGTTAATATGAAAAATATAGAAAATAATACACAAAGACAAAGAAAATAGTTTTTAAGAGCAGTGAGGATTCAATGCTTTGCACTAACATCTAGAAATTTTCCCCAAATCAACTTTTCTCCCATTTCTGTTTACCTTTTATCCATTCTCTGCAATCCTATTTCTAATTTAATTTCTAATCTACTTACAACTAATAATTGAATATTGGTTTCAAGTTTATGAAATCATTATGCCTGGTAATGCAAGCGCATCAAAACATGACTGTTCCCTTACTTATTCTCCCATGCAGTTTTCAATAATGTCACCCAGTTAAATATTTTCTGAAAATCAAATTATTTCTGTGTTTAGATACTAATACATAATTCATTGCAGTTATTTTTTTCTTACTACTCACATGACTTTGCATACCTCCCACAGGAAAAACAAATACAAATACAAGTGTGAATTAAAATATATTAATTTTTCTACAAGAAGAACATTATAATAAATTGGCAATTACCTAAATGGTGTATTTAGATGTTAAACAGAATAATTAACTGATCCAGAATGACATTAGGGACATTTTGACCTCATCTTGTCCTGAGGAATTAGCTATTAATGCTTCTGAACAGCAATGAACCTTGTTCTTTGTTGCTGTTTTTGCTCTTTGTCTGAATCTCAGCTTTAAGTTATTTTTTGAATGTTTTCTTTCTTTTAATCCCTTTGACTTAAAAAACTATCCACAATTTTGTCATTAATTAGGCAAAAGGATAAACTGGCCTTTTGTATATTTCATAATAAATACTACAGAGAGAAAACACAAAGGAAATTTGGTAAAATATTAATGAAAAAAATTCAATGCCAAGTTTAGCTAAGTAAACTGAATAGGGAGAAATGGAAGTTTGCAGAGATAATTGAAGAAACAAATCTCATCCCTAGTCTGTAGTAATCAATACAATTTGATATAAAATAAAAGATTCACAACTGGAAAAAATTAATATGAAAATAAATTGAAAAGAATTCATTCTAACTAAAAACAAATCCTAAAAACATTCAAATAGAAAAATTTCTGAAATTATTTATCTTTATTGAAGCAGCCCACAAATGAAATTTGCTTGAGGGTTGTTCAGACAATTATTTCTGAAGGCAAGTTTATCAGTATTTCTATGATTTTGATTAAATGTTTATAATCACAATTCAATGAGGTTGAAATACCAGGATGAAAATGGATAAACTGAAATAACCTCTATGCTTTTAGAAGACATTTTTTAAAGACCCACTAGGAAAAAAATCTTTCAAATATACTGCTTTTCCAATAGAAAAGACTAATTTTAGAACCTACTTTTATTTTATTTCATAGTTCTCATGTGCAAAATATGATACATATTATATATATGCACACACAGATACATTATAAATCAGAAAATTAATAATGCAAATAGCACTATCTACTCCATACTGTAAGAAATTATTTTTAAGCCCTGTGTATTAACTGACTGCATAAATCTTTTCCTCTAGTTCATCCTAAATTTTTGGTTAAATATGTTTCTCATTATCAGTTCACCATGCCTGACCTACATTAGCATATTGTTAGGTCTATTTATT
Source organism: Otolemur garnettii (assembly GCF_000181295.1). Lineage (NCBI taxonomy): Eukaryota > Metazoa > Chordata > Mammalia > Primates > Galagidae > Otolemur > Otolemur garnettii. The sequence continues at coordinate 4,122,025 of NW_003852537.1, read as the reverse complement.
TTTTAACATTACATGAGTAGAATTATCATTTTCTTACTCTTCTGTCACTTTGTTTTACACCAAACATTGCCTTTTAAGATGGGTTCATGTTGATTGGAGTAGCTTTATTTTCATGTTGTATAGTTTTAATATTATATAAGATTCTGCCAATTATTAATACTTTCTATTGATGGAGGATATTTGTGAGTTTTCTTCCCCCACCCCCGCAGATGGTGCTTCTATGTACAATCTTATTCAAGACTGCCAAAGAGTGTGTGTGTGTGCGTGTGCAAGAAATGTCTCTAGGGAATCAACTAAGTAATGGATTAATGAGTTTACAATATGAGTATCTTTATCTCTACAATATCATATCAAAACTATGCCAACTGGGTGACACCTGTGGCTCAGTGAGTAGGGCTCCGGCCCTATATACTGAGGGTGGCAGGTTCAAACCCAGCCCCTGCCAAACTGCAACAAAAAATAGCCTGGCATTGTGGTGGGCACCTGTAATCCCAACTACTTGGGGGCTGATGCTAGAGAATCACCTAAGCCCAGGGGTTGGAGGTTGCTGTGAGCTGTGATGTCAATGTACTCTACAGAGAGCGACAGAGTGAGACTCTGTCTCTACCAAAAAAAAAAAAAACTATTGTCAACTGTTCATGAATGTTTGGTGGCTTCATATCTCACTGATGACTAATATCATCAAACTTCTTTATTCTCGCAAATCTTTCAAGATGGAAAATTAAATCTTTGTGGTTTTAATTTGTATTCCATGTATCAATGAGTTTGAACAAATAGTTATATGTTCATACTTACCGGCCAATCTTGTTTCTACTAGATTGCTTGTTTTCTCTTTGTTACTTTACAGGAGTCCCTTTTATATTCTAGATACTAATTCACTGTTAGTAATATAGTAGTTTTCCAAAGGGTGTTTCAAGTTTCTTTTTAATTCCTTTAAGAAAAATGGTTCATAAATAATAGTTCTGTTTTTATATTCAACATAGCAAAAAGTCTTCCTCTTTTTGATATTTTCTATTTCACCTATCTTTCTTAACCAATCTTTCTACTCTGAGATTATGGATATAATTTCAAATGGTTTTTCTAACAGTTTGTAAGTTTGTCTTTTATATTGAATCTTTGATCTTCCTTTTTCATTTCTTTAATGAAGATGGAATCTCCTTATGGTACTCAGCTGGTTTTGAATGGCTCAAGCAATGCTCCCACCTCAGCCTGCAGATTTGTTAGAATTAAGGTGCTGGCCACCACATCTACCTCAAATCCTATGTATTTCTACAACTGATTGCTGTGTATGGTATGAGTTAGGAATATATATTTATTTCTATTTTTATCTAAAGCAATGGTTCTATTACATATCATGTTACCTTTGTTTTTGCTTATAAGGAATATAATGTAAATAAAGCACTTAGAAAATTATTTTTATTCTTACCATATTAATTATTTTTATAATTTCAAAATATTAAAGGGCTACAAGTGGTTTTATTATTTGTATATATAGTATAAAGGTAAAGTCAGGCTTTCCTTGTGCTCACAACCAGGACAGGGTTCACCGAATCTGATAGGTAGTTTTTTGTTTGTTTGTTTTTTGTTTTGTAGAGACAGAGTCTCACTTTATCACTCTGGGTAGAGTGCCGCAGCATCACAGATCACAGCAACTGCCAACTCTTGGGCTTAGGTGATTCTTTTGCCTCAGTCTCCTAAGTAGCTGGGACTATAGGCACCTGCCACAATGCCTGGCTATTTTTTTGTAGCAGTTTGGCTGGGGCTGGGTTTGAACCCACTACCCTCAGTATATGGGACCGGCACCCTCTCCACTAAGCCACAGGTGTCACCCAATAGGTAGTTTTTATTTATCTTTCAATCCCCTTCCTGCCTTCCCCCTTCTGAGTTTCCAATGTCCCATTTATTTGGGGTGCCTATTTATACTCATCATTTAGCTACCACTTAGTAGTGATAACATGTGGTATTTGTTTTCCTACTCTTGATACTTCACTGGGGATAATGGTCCCAATTCCATCCATGTTGCTGTGAGTAACATTATTCCATTCCTTTTTCTGACTGCATAGTACTTCATTTCCATTTCTTTGTCCAATCACGAATTGATGGACACTTAGGTTGATCCCATATCTTTGTAATTGTGAATTGTGCTGGGATAAATATTCAGGAGCAGATGCATTTTTGATAAAATAATGTCTTTTCATCTGGGTAGATGCCCAATAGCAGCATTGCTGGATTGAATGGTAGGTCTACTTTTAACTCTTTCAGGAGTATCCATACTGTTTTGCACAGAGCTGGTACGAGTTTAAAGTTCCACCAACAGTATATAACCATACCTTTTTCTCTGCATCCATAATAGCATCTGATTTTTTTAAATTTTTTTTATTTTCTTTTTACTTTTTAATCATGGCTATTTTGCAAAATAAGGTAGTATCCTGCTGTGGTTTTAGTTTGCATTTCCTTGATGATTAGTGATGTCAAATATTTTCAGATGTTTGTTGGCCATTCCTCTCTCTTCTTTTAAAATAATTCTGTTTATGTCTTTTGCCAGTATTTTGATGGGCTTGTCTTTTTTTTTTGCATTTTATTTTTAATTTCAGATTAATACGAGGGTACAAGGAATTAAGTTATAATATTTGCATTTGTTAAATAGAGGCCTCATTGTAGTTGTGTCCCACACCCTAGAGGTGTACCATATACCCTTACATTGTGCTATTAAGTGGGAGCACACCAATCCCCTTCCTCCTTATCTCTCCCCTCCTCCCATTATTTTTTCTTTAGAAAGGTATTCGTAGATCCCTGAAATTAGCCCTTTATTTATGCATCATTTTTTAAACATTTTCTTCCATTATGTAGGTTGTCTTTTTTATTCTGTTGATTATTTCCTTTGCTGTGCAGAAGCTTTTCAATTTAATTGTCACATTTATTCATTTTTGTTGTTGTATTATCCTTTAAGGACTTAGTCATTAATTCTTTGTCTAGGCTCATGTCCAGATGATTTTTTCCAGTGTTTTCTTCTGGAATTTTTATGGTTATATGCCTTATATTGAAATGTTTAAACCATCTTGAATTAATTTTTGTATATCATGAGAACTGGGGGTCCTATTTCAATCTTCTGCATGTGGATTTCCCATTTTCCCAACACCGTTTGGTAAATGTGGTGTCTCTTCTCTAGTGTATGATTTCTGTCTGCTTTGTCAAGGATCAGTTAGTCATACCTATAGGGTTTTATCTATGAGTTTTTTATTCTGTTTCATTGGTCTGTATCTCTACCTTTATAGCAGTAACATTTTGTTGTTACTATAGCCTCATGGTAAGATTTGACGCCAGGTAATGTGTTGCCTCCAGATTGTCCCTTTTAGCTTAAGACTGCTTTGGCTATTGGAACTCTTTTTTTCATTCCAAATGAAGCTTAGGATTGTTATTTATAGAGCTGTAAAATAAGATATATTTGTATTTTTAATTATGTCTTCCAAGCCTCTTTCAGATAAATACTATTGGAATAAATATATCATGCTATATATAATCTTTCATACTTTTCACTGAATATGTATTTGAAACATTGTACTACATTTGCATTCAGTCTTCCTAAATATTATTTGTATGATGCCATATGACTCTACTATGTATATTTACATCACTGTGTTATGGGTTGAATGTTTGTTTCTCCCCCAAATTCACATTTTGAACCTCTGACCTTAAGTGGGGCTCTATTCAGAGATAGGGCTTCAAGGAAAGTTATTAATGTTCAGTGTGGTGATTAAGATGGGTCTCTGATGCAATAAGATTTGTGTTCTTGTAAAAGGAGGAACCAAATAGCATTAGCTTTCTCTCTCACTCTCTCTCTCTCTCAACACTGCATGAGGACACAGCAAGAAGGCAGCCATCTTCAAGCCAGGAGGAGAGCTCTCATAAGGAACCAAATGGGTCAGCACCTTGATCTTGAACCTCTCAGCCCCTAGAACTGTAAGAAATAAATTTCTGTTGTTCAACATATCCAATCTGTGGGTATTTTGTATGGCCACTCAAACAGATGAATACATCCTTTTAAAAGATTATTTTAGTTATTTTTAAGTTTTTTTTATACAATAAGTAACGAGACAATAACTGCATCAGAGGAAAGATATTTTTGGAATCCATGAATTACATTTTATGATAATTTCCCAAGAACATATTTTGCCATATGGTTTTCTCTAGTAATTATATTGTTGTGCATAAGTCAGTAGAACTAAAGCATATTATTTTTACATGATATTAATAATTTGGAGGTTTTGTCATAGCTCTGTTTTGATATGATAATGAAATGAGTATGATAGTGCCTCAATATTGCTTTAATTTTAAATTTAACACCATAATCTTTAGTTTAATAACATAGATACTAATCTGTGACTCAGCAAAATATCTCTTCTTTAATTAAACCTCTATACATGTACATTATGTCAGTCATAAGAACATTTGCAATTAATGAACCAAAAATTATATACTTTTCTTATACAAAAATAAATTTAAAAAAATAAATTTACCTAGTAACTTAAGTGCCACTTACTCAGAAAACTTAGTGAACAAAAGTTTGCATTTTAAATGACATGTAGACATGAAAGGTAATTACAGTGCATATATACTATATATGTATCTATGTATGTGTGTGTTCATATATACACACACAGAAACAAAACCATTAAAAACTAAAATCTAGGCTCGGCGCCTATGGCTCAACCGGCTAAGGCGCCAGCCACGTACACCTAAGGTGGCGGGTTCGAATCCCCAGCCCGGACCCGCCAAACAACAATGACGGCTGCAACCAAAAAATAGCCGGGCGTTGTGGCTGCGCCTGTGGTCCCAGCTACTTGGGAGGCGGAGGCAGGAGACTCGCTTGAGCCCAGGAGTTGGAGGTTGCTGTGAGCTGTAATGCCACGGCACTCTACCCAGGGGGACAGCTTGAGGCTCTGTCTCAAAAAAAAAAAAAAAAAAAAAACAAAACTAAAATCTATAGAAAGAATGGATTAGTGCACTGTTTCAGAAAATAAACATGAACTTAATACCTTATCTAAAAACACACAATGACTAAAACTAATATTCAGTGATTACTTCAATAGACAGTTGGTCTCTTTTCATTACTCAAGATACATTTTTGGAAATATGCATTTTAAGCTTTCAGTTTGTAGATTTCTGAGTCAAGCTAGCATGAATCAGAAAGAACCAAGTAGGGCAAAGCAGTGGCATTCACAATTCTTTAATATTTTCACTAAGCTTATTTCTGCTGCAAGCAAAATAGCTGCTGCTATTTGCTCAGAATTGGTGACCATGATTAGATTGGCTGCCAGAAAGTCCCTGTCTCTGTCAGTAACTTTAAGCTCGACTGAACAGTGGAGCTGTGGAGGAATCAGTATGCAATATTTAGTAGCATTCCTGGCACAACTTGGGGATAACCTCAATGAAACTTATGAATATCACTATGCTAATTACAAGGAAAATGCTAGCTATATTTATCTCTTTCTCTTTCTCCCTCTTCTTTTTCTCTCTCTCTTTTATACAGTCTCACCCTGTCACTCTGGGTAGTATACTATGGCATCATCATAGCTCACAGAAACCTCAAACTCCTGGGCTCAAACCATTCTCTTGCCTCAACCTCCTAAGTAGCTGAGACTAAAGTCACCAGCCACGACAACATCCAGCCAGTTTTTTGTTTGTTTGGTTGGTTGGTTTATTAAAGGCTGGGTTTCGCTTTTGCTCAGACTGATCTTAAACCCCTGGGTTCAAGCAGTCCTCCCACTGTGGCTCCCAAAGTGCTAAGATTGCAGGTGTAAGCCACCCAGCCCAGAGTTTTCTTTCAGTTTTTGTATTGAGTGGGTTTAATAAACATTTTTACTTTGGTTACAATTTATTTGTATAAACAATATCAATGACTAGCAGATGTTATTCTAAAAGAAAAGTTGGAATGTTTATTCTATAAACAGAAGAAGTAAACTTAAAGAAACTATGCACCACTGAACATTTCTAAAAGACAATCAAAGTTTTGTCCTGAGTTATTTTCACAATCTTTCCTTAGATGTTTCTTTTACAGGGGAGTGGAGGGGGGAGGGTGAATGGAGGGAGGGTCATTGGTGGGACCACACCTACGGTGCATCTTACAAGAGTACATGTGAAACTTACTAAACGTAGAATATAAATGTCTTAACACAATAACTAAGAAAATGCCATGAAGGCTATGTTGACCAATTTGATGAAAATATTTCAAATTGTATATAAACACAGCACATTGTACCCCATGACTGCATTAATTTACACAGTGATGATTTAATAACAAAAAAAAAAAGAAAAGAAAAGAAAAGAAAACAGAAGTTTCTTTTACATACCCATTTACTTCACTAAATAAAGATAAATCTAAAAGCAATCTTGACAGCTCTTCAACCATAATTCCCTGTGTAGGTTTGTGTAATCATCTGTTCTAGGACCTCTCCCTTCACTGATACTGTCTTTATGAGTTTAAATGATCTTAGACACTAAATTTAAAAACAGACATTTTACTCCTGTTTCCTTTAAACTTTTTCCCTAATCTGTATTTCTTGACTGTTACCTCTGAAATAAATGTATACTTCACCTATAGTCACTTTTTTGAGTATTTTTCTTTTCAGATTCTGAGAGTTCCTCTTCTTCTCTCCACTTGATAAATTTTGAATTCCTGAGGTTTCTCTTCATGGAATTTATATTATACCCCAATAATTTCATCACCTTTTTTACCACGACATGGAAGAATTCACACACATATACTTTTCTTATATTGCTCTCCTAGCAGTCTAAGCTATATATTTAAGTGTCATTTAGCGTCTTTACCTAAATACTGACCTGCATCTCAAACTCTATATGTTTTGTAAATCTGTTTTGTGGTACATACTAAAACTGAGTAAAGGAATACTTTAGACCCAGAATTCCATAGCCTTATCTAACTTCCAAGGAAATGTTCATAAATGGACACCGAAATATATACATATATATAGCATACATAGAATGTTCATGGTATCATTATTAATGATTACTTTTAATTGATAAATCATAGATAATGGTAGAATAGATACATAAATTTAGGTAAATTAATGCAAATGGAATACTTTATGGCCCTGAAAACACATCAACCACTGCTAGGTTTACCATTATCAACTCATCTTGTGAACAAATTCTGAGAGAAAAAAGTGAGCATAAAAATATGCATAGTTTTATTTATAGACAGCTAAAATGGAAAAAATAATATTTGATGTTAAAAGTCTGGGTATTTTTTGAGGAGAAAGATGGAAACCTGGGGGAAATTATAAGTGTCATTTTGTGGGGCTGACCATGTCCAATATACTCTGTCTTGATACAAATGCCAATGCTGTTTTTAACTTTTCTTGAAGTTATTGTTATAGCTTCCTTTTTAAGTTTTATGTTTAAAAACTCAAATACTACTCTAGTGTAGTCCACTTTAACTTCATGAAACATTTTATCCATTACATTCTTCTTTTAATGTATAAAAACAAATGTATCAAGAACAGAAAATTATTTTTCATAGTTCATTGCATTCTTCTATCATTTGCTAAGCACATCTTCTGTAGCACCCACTCCAGTAATTACTGCTTCTCTTTTTAATAAAGGGGAAATAGGAAATTGCACAGAGGCTGGACCACAGGTTAAATATGTATCTTCTACATATTAAGATTATATACACTAAGAACAGAGGAACAGAATACTTTGTAAGATTTTACAGACTACAGTATTTATTACCCATTTGAAAACTGGGGGGGAAAACAAAGAGAGTTCTCAAGAAATTGGTGTATCTATTCACTTTCCCTATTCAAGGTTTTCTGAAACTCTGAATCAACCACTGCAAATTAAACTTTTATCAATAGCTTGAAGTGTAAGTTAAATAACACAAAATAAAATAACGTCCTATAAAAAGCATCCAAACAGCTATCCATAAGGACATAGAACCCAGTAATAAGCACATCAGCATGTATAAGTAAATATATAAATGTGGGCTCATGAAATTACTATAATCAATTACATTTTATCAATACAATTACCCTCCAAGTTTGCTCCTACATAGATTATAAACACTTAATTAAAAAAAAATAAAAGTGGAAAGCAACTGGAAGATATGAAAATTTTCTTCCCTGGAATTAAAGGAAAATAATCAGATAAAAGGATTATTTATATTATTCACTTTTTAGTAATTATTAGAATAACATTCCATGAAATTCAGTGAAATTTAACTTTGTAATGTTAGAATAAGTTAGTTAGATATATTAATTTTAGAATGTATTCAAATATTTCAACTTGTCTGATAAAAGGATTCAATCCTTTTCTGCCATTTAATCATACATATATTATTTATATCATAGGAACAACAGTGTCTATCCTAAAGAAGAGCTCTGCCATTTAGAGATAAAAATTAAATGTGTTTGTAGTATACACACTGGAAAATCCATAAATGTTAACTATGAGGATTTCTACTAGAATGAGTGAGGTTGAATAGATTGAACTATAAAATTTAATGAAATCTCTAAATTCAGAAATCAAATATAAAAAATGTGTAGCTCCTGATGATGTCAGCATTTTTATAGTAGATTCTCAACCTTTTTCATTCACACGCTAACATCTATGTATTCTGTTACTGAATTTTATTTTAGAGTTCTACATATTTTTAGAATTTGTCTCAAAATATGGGTGACTGTTGTGTAATAATGAAATCAGCTGGCCTTTGTCCCTGACACCTCTGTGGAAGCCTCAATATCCTTGGGATTCCCTGAGCAATAGGAATGTCTGAGTTATTCAAGGTGGGACTAGGGGGCCACACCTGAGTTTGTCTTTTTGGCTGGCCCCTAGATCATTTATGCTAAGGATAAGACTCAGGATGGGGACAAGTCACCCTGGGAGGACCAACCACGCAATTAGCAGATCAGTGGGTTAGGACTTTCAGCTGAGTGATGTCCTCCTATCCTCTTGGGAGGGTAAAGGGCTGAAGATGGAGTTGAATATGTGGCAAATTATGCAATAACTCAAATTTCCATAATAAAATCCTAATCAAAGCACTGATGCTAACAGTAGAATGAGTTTCCTTGTTGGCAGGACACAAGGATATGAGGACACGGGAGCTTCTCATTTGAAACGCTCTGAGACCTCTCTCTATAAATCTCTGCTTTTGGCTGGCCCTGATTTACATCTTTTGTAACGAAACTACTATCCAGATTATAGCACCTTCCTGAGTTCTGTGAATCATTCTAATGAATTACTGAATTCCTCAGGTTGAGTGGGAACCCTCAAATTTAAGCATAAGTCCTTGTGGCTGCTGTCTGAAGTGGAGACAGTCTTGTGGGAAACCCTATCCTTACCTTGTGAAATTTCATTTAATGCCAGGTAGTTGGTGTCAGAATTGCATCACAATGACAAACCAAAATGCTTGGCTAAGGGAATGCGACATAAAGAAAATGATTTTTACTATGGTAAATAGAATAGTACATACCTGGCCTAAGGGAAGTAGCTTCTATGCAGGACTGTGAAATCAACATCTCCAACACTTCTGATTTAAAGGGTGAATCTCTATGTGAAAGACCATGGTTTTTAAAATGTTGCATTAAAAATAATTAATTAAAAATATGTTTGGGGCCAAATAAAGCAAAACTTGATGAATGTTGAGCTTCTACAACCAAAATGTGTCCTCAGTCTTAAAGGTCTTGCACACTATGAAGTTTAAATGGAGAGGAAAGAGCTAGAGGGAAGAAAGCCGGGAGGGAGGGGCGCAAGAAGAAAAGGAGGAAGGAAGGAATAAAGAGGGAAGAGAAGGCGGTGAGTTCAACTGATGGGGGGAAATGGCTGCCCTAGAAAACCTGGCAGATTTTATTTAAATAGTATTTCCAGGGTAAATATAGAAAGACCTGGAGGTTATTACACTTGTTGTTACAATACAAAAAAAAAAAAAGCTGGGCAAATTGAAAACAATTATGTTTCTGTACATATCTGAGACATTTCCTCCAGGAAGCCTGCCACCTGAAATCTGCAGAGAGAGGAGAATATAGAGTCACTGCCAAGACCTGCCTTGCTGGAACTGAAGCCTCTGGTGACACAAACTGGTAGGAAAACTTAATGAATGATTATTTTGATGAATTTCCACGGACTGAGTTTGAGATTCCCAGAGGCTGTAGTATACAGGATCTCCGCAATTTCATATGGTATAAATGAAAAGCAGGAAGCTCACCAGGTTCTCACGATGGATTCTACCTCCAGCAGGTGGAGAGGGAAGTGTAAGTATGTGTGCCTTCTTTCAAAACATCAAAATATATGTGGAAAAACAGACTGCAAAGAAAAATAAACCAATCTACTATTATAGACTTCAGCATTGCCCTTTCAGTCATTGATAGACTGGTAGAAAAATCAGGAAAAATATCATTGACCTGAAAAATATATTTTGATTATTCAATCACTCGTGATTACTTGTGCTTGTATTTCTACCATCCTTTCTCTATAGTTTCATAAATAATATAGAATTATTTATTATAGAATTATTTAATATAGAATATAGTAATATAGAATTTTAAGTGACTATAAGACACGTTAACCAAACAAAAAATATAAAACCTGTTTTATTCTTTCTTTGTTTACCAAGACAGTGGCTTTTAGGGGAAAGTGTATTAAAAAAAAGTATCTTGATAGTTTTATAATATGTCAAAAATGAGCTGTCAAAAACATAGAAGAAATAGATGCTGAATATTCTTTTTTTTTTTTTTT
>NW_003852537.1:4107202-4111105 GCF_000181295.1 Otolemur garnettii | reverse complement strand
TGTTTGGCGGGCCCGGGCTGGGGATTCGAACCCACCACCTTAGGTATATGTGGCTGGCGCCTTAGCCACTCGAGCCACAGGAACCGAGCCGATGCTGAATATTCTAAATGACACTAAGATGTTACAAATGTGTCTTTAGTGCATTTAAAACACAGTTATTGTTCACTTGTATAAGAAAAATAAATTGTTATTGTAAGTTTAAAATGATACAATCTTCAACTGATTTGTAATTCAATCAAACAAATGTTTGATTAAATCAACAATCAAAGAAGTGCTTTTAAAACAATTTCTGCTATTTGGAAATGTTTAGGGTAATTATTAATCTATATTATTCAGGATAAGTAATAATGGTGCCATATTTGATGGCCTCAGTGGTTTAACACAGTAGGAATTTATTTTCATTCTCATTTCTATCATATTCTGAGGTAGATACAGCAGTAATCTTAGAAGACCTTCCCCAAAAGGTTACCTCAGGATCCAGACTCTATCCATCTAATAGTTTTCCTGCTAGGTGAATGAATTTGGAGAGAGAGAAAATGGAAGGTTATATGTGACTTCAATAATTAAATATCATTCATGCCCATGTCCCTTTGGTCAGAGCTCAAATATTTACATGGCACAATGTTGGATTTACCATCATTGCCTCTGCCACAATCAGAAAAATATTCTTAAAAAATGTGGGTTCATCTATAAAATGTCACTGTTTTCTCGTATGGTCAACCAGAATCTATAGTTTCTACGAGTTTAAAGATGTGAAAAATTCCAATCACTTTCAAATTACCAAGGAATAAATTAAAAGATAGAATATATAATTTGAAAAAGTGTAATTTAATCTTATAAAAACTGCATCACAAAAAATCACTGCCTAACATAAATTTGATTACATAAATTTTGTGATATGTTAGATAATGATTACAAGCTTCTTTCATAATGCAGCAAACTAGAATGAAAGACAGAAGTACCTGTGCCAATGTTCTCCCCTTAATTTATGTGTAGGCCCCAAGAATTGACCATTTCAAACTTGGAAACATCTGTAAATATTAATAATGTCTTCTTTTGGTAAGAATTTTTATCTTTAAGTTTCTTATTTCTTATCTCTGTATACAGCATTAGTTTGCAAGTATTTGTTAAAAGCATTCTTTGATTCAAAAGACATTTATACAGTGATTGATAAGTTCACAGCCAAAGGTTTAGATAACACTGTTTTAAAAATTTTTAGAAAGCTTTTCTAAATTTCTCTAGCTCATGTAAGTTTGCTTTTTCAAAACTAAAATCTGTTTTCACAACATATCTATCTTTAATTTTAGTTTGAGGTTTTTTTCTAATTTTTCTTTTAAAAACTGTGACAGCAAAAAATAAAATAAAATAAAAAATAAAACTAAAAATTATGACAGCAGTAGAATATGTTGAAAATGTGTCCTATCACCACTTATTATAATATTCTCAGGGTATTTACAGGTAAATCTTCCAATCATATTTAGATATTGAAATAAAATGTTATTAAAGGAAAATGATGTTTTCATGTAATTGGATTTAAATGGGAATTAACAGATAAGAATTTTGTGCTAGTTAAATGGGTGATGAACCTGTTTTAAACAGCCAATATTAAATGAGTTATCCAGTATAAACAAAACACAATCTGATTGTCTGTATCTCCATGATCTGGCCATTGCAGCATAAGAATAGATAATATTAAGGGGTCAGAGTTAGTTTTCTTTCTAATAATTTTCATGGTTTGCTGAGAATCTCTTACAATGCCATTTAATATAATAGGATAACTTGATTATCACATTTTTATTTAGTAAATCAGTAATTTTACTGTTGAACACACAACTTATGTATAAGTAGTGAAGAATTGTGTTAATATTGGCACTCATTTCAGTTCATATTATAGAACTATTGCAAGAGAAAGGCAAAAAAAAAAAAAGGAAAAGAAGTTTTACAGCGATTAGAATTGAGATGCCCTTCAACTTGTTAAAGAGTTCATTTTTCCTTTAGTTAAAAAGAAGCATTTGAATAAAATACATACATATTAAAAAGGCAATTATGGTTTGTTACCAGGACGACAGAAATGAAGCACATGATAAAATAATGAGAATAATTTACAGCTCAGTGGGGCAACCGTAGAGACAATAACCTAATGGAAAAGGCACATTTATTTAAAAAGAAAATAAGACGTCTTATCTAAGCTCATCTTTCATTTCAACACGGCTACACCAGGTGATAGTGTAGAACCCCACATTCCAAATCTTTCAAAGACATTTACCGTACGTAATTCATGGGTGTTTGGGAAGTAACTTAACTACTGCACTTCAAGGCAAAGACATTCTTCTGAATAAACTAGCAATTCAATTCTATTTAGGATGAAAATGTTTTGCTGTCCTGAAATTCCTGTGCTGTGTAATAAATGATGAGTCTATGCAAAATTATTTACACTGTAGGGAGAGCTGAATCAATGATTAACATCCCACAGCTATAGTTACACATATACAGGACAGACCCCCCAAAATAATAACCTCTGCAATTAGAACCCCAGAAATTTGAAAATACTTTCATTCTGTGTAAAAGCATCCATTTAAAATTGGTTTAATCTGCCATGTCTTCTGAAGATAGCTAATAAATATTTTGAATAAGAATCTAGCAGTCTGGTAAATAGATTCATTTATAATTCAAGACCAGATGAATATAACATAAAAGTAACATCAAAGATAATTTTTCAGAAACTAATAATAGTACTATCTAATGTAGGCTTGTCGTTTTAGTCAATAATACACATCTAAATTGGGCTCTGGCCTTTTAAATAATGTTGGGACACAATTATATGACAAAGACTTGCATCCTCACATACCTTCAGTGGCAACGGTAACATGACAAGCATCCAAACTCTGGACCTTGAGGAGTTTACTCAGTTATGAGGGAGGCCAGAGTATTAGTATTAGTATTCTTCTACTCATGAGACAATTAATTACCTTTTGATTGGATACTAATGGCTATCCAATTTTCAAGGCATTAAGAACTCATAAGGAAGGAAGCTAGCCAGAGGACAAATGCAGCTGGGGTCATAAGTACAGAGAGTTGGCACCAGGGGGAACTTTTATTTCAGGAACGGACCATGTCAGATTATCTTTTGGCTTATTCCTGGCTACCCACAGAGAAACAAAGTAGGTGAAATGAAAGATGGCTCTTTCATCACACGTCAATTGAAAAAAATGAGCAGAAATCTTAATTCTGTTTTGTGGCCTTGTGATGGATTGCAACATAATTCTACAGGGTGGAGTTTGGTATTGGGAGAATATGTTCTCCTACTTCAACTCAGTATCTATGTTTATAAAAGCATCTTCTACAATATCAGAATCACAAGAGAAAGTCATCTGGATGGCCAGATTGTTGACAGTCCATCAATCAGCCTCAGGAATGACAGAGGACATTAAGGTGGCTGAGGCCAGGTCACCCAGAAGTGGCAGACAAGAATGTGACCATGATGGAAGAAATGTAAATTGCAACCTTTAGAGATGCCCTGTGAAACTCTGAAGACCTCTTGGAACCAGAATGGAAGTATGTAAATGGCGTGGGTTTCAGATCCCTGAGAACAGGAGCAAGCTGTTAATATTTAAACTTACCTCTGTCTCCAGCTTCGTGTGGCCAGCGGCAAGAGTAGCAGAAGACAGAACTCTCGCAAAGCCACTTCCTTTCTTGAATATTCTGGGACTTAAAAATTTTGGATAAGTTAATCTAAACAACTACCACCAATGCACAAATGCAAAACTTATCGGGAATCACCATTCATTTTATTAAAACACTTTCAATGTACATTATAACCTTTGATCTTGATAACACTACTTGTAGAATCGGTATCATTGTCCCTGCTGCCCATAGGAAGATAAGAGAAGTCAAGTACTTGGT
>NW_003852537.1:4076011-4107158 GCF_000181295.1 Otolemur garnettii | reverse complement strand
GAAACCTGGAAGGCAAATTCATCACTGCTTTCAAAAACCAATGTTTACCTTTTCGCATGAATGCATAGGCAGGACATAAAGGAAAAAACTATTTTTGCTCAAGACATAATTGTATTTCCTTTTTTTATGTTTTCTCATCAAAAACTTGAAATGTGAGAGAGAACAGCTAATACAATCCCAGTTGACCTCAAAATCCTTTAGGACTATTTTGTGATTTGACTTTCATGAACAAAGAACCAGCGAAAAAATACTATTATTTTAACCAACACACCCGTAATAGTGCCGAGAAGCATCTTGCCTGGCTCCCTACCCTTAGGAGACTGTCATCCCGTTTCATTGTCAGTTTATAAACAGCATCGCTAAATGGAAAGCAGAGATAATTCATTCAGATCACTTAGGAAAACCTTGAACTTCAGGTCACCTAAACTAAATCTGTTTAAATTTCAGAAGTAATGAGAGAGCAAACATGAAATTATAGAAAATTCTAATGCTATTTTCATCCCAGGGAGTTCAGAATTACATTATGCAGAGAATATAATTAACTCCACTGAATTCTCCCCTAAGTAGCATGTTAGAAATGTGGGATTTATCATTAGCATAAATGGAACCAAAATGCAGGCCTGAAGTAAAGTATCCGCAACATTGCCATCAACAGCCAATGGGAAGGGAAGGCTCTTGCAAAGGCGTGACAGGTCAAAGGAAGTGATGAAAGCTATAATTAAAACCATAAATTGTAAGTAAAAGAGCATGCAAACTACAGAGCCATTTTGTCCATGGGTGAAAGAATCCAGAATAATTACATCAAGCTAAATGAAGAGCTACTGCTTTCTTGCCGGCTCAGAGCAGAACAAAAAAATGAAGCTTCAGAACTGGAGTCAGGAAATCTTTATTCTCTGCTGAGTCTGTTCTGATTCACTGTTTTGATTTCTTGTAAGAATTTTAAACTTCCTAAATTTCTCTTTCCCCTGTCTGTAGCTTAAGACCAATCCTAGTTCCTTTACAGATACATTAAAAAGACAAATAAAATAGTTTAAGAGATGTTTGGAAGAAAGAAAATAAAATATAACTACACAGTGTAAACTGCTCAGAGTCTAAAGGGAAAAAAAAAAAAACAGCTTTTGATCTTATCATCCTGTTACTAGCTATCAATCCAGAAGAATAAAAATTATTTTTCCAGAATCATTTGCACCAGAATGTTTATTGCAGCTCAATTCACAGTTGCCCATCATGGAAGCAAGCCAAATGCCACCAACCCTAGAATGGACTGACAAACCATGCCGTCCGTACCCCACGGAGTACCATTCAGCCCTAAGAAAAGATGGAGACTTCACGTCTACCAGGATGGAGTTGAAACACATTCTTCTTAGTAAATACCTCAAGAATGGAAAAAGAAATATCCAATGTACTCAATTCTAATATCAAACCAATATATAAATAGACACCCACACAAATGACAAAGCACAAATACAGCCTAGCAAGGGGGCCAGGAGGGTGTGGAAGGGGAGGAGGCAGGATCTCGCCCAGCCGCACAATGCAGGGTGTTCCGCACACGCCCCGGGTGAAGAAGGGCTCAGCCCCAACCAGAATGATACTAATTAGAACTTTGTACCTTCACATTAATTTGAAATTTAAAAAAAGAAAAATTAAAGCCATGACATTGAACTTTAAAAAAGAAAAAAAAAGAGTTAAAAACAGCTTTGAGTTGTTTTCCTTTCATTGACTAGATGCCAAAATTAAATCCCTTAACAACACAGAACCTCAGTTTCCTCCTATGTAAAGTTAAAGTTAGGATGAAGTTATGTTTGTGTGAATCTCAGATGACAAAACGTATTTAAGTGTCATATGGGAACCTAGAAATAATACTGATAACTTAAAAGACTTACTGTCAAGAGTACACAAGACAAGTGGTGTAGGAATGACGAATCCAGGAAAAGTGAGCGACTGTGGAAACCTGTATATTCAATTTAATCAGAAATCCAAGCAAGGTCACGTCTCGGTATCTCTCTACCTATTAAAGTATAATTTTAAATGTAGATTTTCATTTCATGCTAATTGGCTTCACATTTTAATAACTGCCGGTTTCATACAAATTCATAGCGGAAATCACATTTTAGAAAGCATTAATTCCTCGTCTTTCCAAGGATACTGTGACTGCGCTATTTTGCAAAGACGAAAGGAGAGTTTAAAGGTACAAGCTGCACCCTCTCAGAGCAAAGACAGAACAGAGGAGTTACCTTAATAATCATGCAGATCGTAGTTTGGGAATTTCCTTCTCAAAAGGTCAAGCCTAGAGATCACAAAGTTGCACAACCACTTCATAGTTTGTTTGCAAGTTCTTCCGAACATTTTGAAGACACGAGCCGGACTTGGCAGCGTCCCGCGGGCGGCCGAGCCACCGCAGCTGGGCTCTGTTTGGCCTGAGCAGGAAGTCTTTACACAAAGCAAAAATCACATTTCGAATTCCCGTTAACTCCCGGGGGTCAGATGGACCTATCTGCACTTAGCTTACCTGTCTGGATCTGCAAAGTATCCGAGTGTGCACCTCTGAATACAAATCGGAACCGAAAAATAAATACAGTCGGCGCTTGAACAGCGCAGGAGCTGGCGGCGCTGACCTCCCGCGGTGTCGGGATCTCTGAGTAACTTTCAGTTCTCCCGGAACATGACGACTACTAGCTTACTCTTAACCATCCGTGTGCTCATGCTAAACGGTGGGTAAATCACACTGTGTGTGTAGTATGTGTTATACACGACATTCTTACAGTTCGGTAAGCTGGAGAAAAGACAAGGTCAAGAAGGCGATTATAAGGAAGAAAAAGGTCCAGCGTCCTAAGGTCCTGGGCCTTGCGGTCCTCCCACTGAGGAGGAGGATGAAGGGAAGAAAGGAGTGGTGGGTCTGGGCTCTTGCTGTCTCAGGGTGGCTGAGAGATAATGCAGGCAGAAGTGAACGTCTTGCAGTTCAAATGCATGTGGTTCAAGGGTCAACTGTAGTCCAAAAAGAACACATTATAATGTCCATTAAATGCACTTAATACGTTTTGACCAGACACTTTCCTGATTGTCTTGAATGTGTTCCAACTTCTTTTTTATTCCCTCGTTTATTATTTACAATCTATGCAGCATATATGAAGATAAATTATTTTCCTTCCTTAAGAATCAGAAGTCGTGGTAGGAAATGTGAACCTGAGCGTAAGAAGACAAACCCTCCCTCCAACACCCCACAGCAGGCCCCCCTAGAATCCTTTACCTTCGGCTAATTTGGAAGCACCTCTATTTAATGGTAACGCTTTTAAATTCTTTTTATATTTTTAAATAACAATGATTCAAACCTATTTTCCATCATCCTGGATTTATAGATTTTAACTTTATAGTGGTAGTGCAATTTTACTGTAAAAGCATTCTGGGCATAGTGTTTATAAATTACTAAACAATGGGAATAAATTTCTCCTACGTGACAGTCAAAGCTTTTGGGATATTTTGCTTCCCAGAATACCACATCTTTCCTCTCTGTCCTCACTCTTCCCAATAATTCAAACATTTAAAGCCAGTTGGTGTTTGTACTTCTCTGGCTTTGGTTGATCGCAACCTCAGTCTGTAGAGAGATTTGTTGGCATAGATAAAGTATTTCATAAACCATCTAGAGACAGCTAGATTGTACCTTCCTGGAAAACACACACACATAACCCATATACTTTTTTCAAGCTGGAAAGTAACAAAAAGGAAAGTAAGAGGGGGAAATGAGCACATAAATGTCAGCGGGTCCTATGCCTTGCCCTGCTTTATTGACAAAGAGCTCAAGATGCAGAATGAGAATGAAGGATTTTCACGTTCCATAGTAGCACAGATACCAAGATTTCTTACACTTCCGTGAAGTAACCATAACACAGAACTCCACCTAAACACAAGGGGAATAGGAACAGGAATTAGAAAGACCTCAGTAAAAATCCATGTGGCCCCAAGACCAAGGATTGGGTGTGATGGTGAACATCTCTCCAGGTGCTCCTCTCGCAAAGCCTCGGCACTGTGGAAGCTCCCAGCACTAGATAGTTCAGTCAACCTGAGGAAAAAGGGGATCACCTTGCCTGGGAATGACTGTCCAGCAAATGGTTCACCAGGGAAAAGTTAAAAATAATTTTATTATAGAAAGTAGTTTTATATAGTGCACAACTGAGTTTTCTTCCCAGAGTTGCGTATCTAGAATATTATTAATAAAAATAAGAATACAAAAGTTGAAAGTACTTTATTACTAAGTATTACTAAGTATATTGTAGACATGAAACTATAAAAACCCAGGTGTAGGATGAAGTGGTTCCTTCTGCATCACTGACTTCCAATGTACCATAGAAGCTAATTCACATACTACAATAATCTAGCATTAAACAGAACTATGATACCATTTTCAATACTTTTCATATGCTGAAGGTGAGTGCTTGAGGCTAATAGTAGATTATATGTATATAATCAGTAAGGTTAATTATATGACTATGATACAAAATGTGTAGATATTAAATGCAAAGTATAGTATTATTCGGTTTGAACATTTAACCATGCAGTAAAACAACCATGGTGAGTTTCAGTCCAACACAAGTTCACTGTCAGAAGAGTGCAACTCCCTGCCCTCATACGCAAGGAGCCAGAACATTTGGGTCCACTTACTCTTTGCAAATGAGGTGCCTCACTTTTTGACTTCCAAAACCTTTAAGCAATCTATTTCTTCATTAACCAAAGGTTTGTTGGATGCCTTCTGAACCTTCTGGGTGAGTTCAGGGCAAAGGAATCTAAAATGCATGTATTCATTTTACTTGAAATACATGTGGGCTTATAAACCAATTGAAAATTATTTGGCATGAATATAGAGGAACTTGGCAGAAAATATTTTCCTGAACCCAACACTTTTGACAAAGTCCAAATGCAATAAAAATTGTCCTGATTTTTGTCATGAACTGGCAAAATAGTCAAATAATAATTAGAAAAAGAAAATACATTGAAATAAATTTGAAGAAGTTACTGGTATTTTTTCAAACAAAAATAGCTTATGGGTAGACCTATGTGCCTTTTTCTACGATTATAGAGCTTACCTTTTTTAGAGCATGCAGGTCTGGCATCTGACTTCATCTGGACGGCTCTCGGGTGCCTCCATGAATCAGGCGTTTCTTGTTCTTTCTACTGTCCTTCTTGAAGTGTCTCTAGAAGCTGAGGATAGTGTCGTGTGCCCTCTTCTTCCAGTGAGAGTGTGGTGCGTGTGTACACACTTGTACAGGTGCATGTGCACACATGTGTACACACTCACCCAAAGAAAAACTATGCCCTCCCCAAAAAAGGAAAAAATAAACTCTCTGTCATTGCCCCTGGGGTACTATGATTACATATGTGCAAGCACTGTGTTTCTAGTCTACTGACAGGAGTAGTTCACAAATGTTAATATTCTATTTTCTTTCCAATGACAGTTGCCATTTAACATGTAAGATACACACCTGAACTTGAATTTCAGATAAAGAGCAAATAATCTATTTTAGTAAAGTGTGTTACATATAATATTTGACATAAGCTTATTATGAAAAAATTAACCCTTTATCTGAAATTCAAATGTAAGTACATGTCCTATTTTCCTTTCAAAATATGAAAATACTAATTCCAACACCTCTTAATAAATGCACTTACAAAGGAAAATATTTCAATGAATAAATAATTCTCAAGCTCTGCCTTATAGTTCTTAAGAATAAAGAGATCTGCCCTCCAGGTGCTTACATTCCAGTCGGCAGATATAAAAGAATGCAATATAGGTTAAGTATCAAATTGTGTCTGTATGCATAAATGATCTGTTTATTGATAAAGAACTTAATGATGACTGCTATGCAAAAAAGTGTTCCTGATTGAGATGTACTGTGAAGTAAATGAAGCGTTTTCTGTGTAGAAGAAATGTTCCAAGGGAGAAAGGCGGGCCTGCAACCTCAGAGAGTGAGCACAATATGGTCATGACACACAGCAGGTGCTCAGAGGATGGAAATGCTATCAGTAAAGGTGCTTGAAACCAAAATGTTAAAACAAAAGATTAGGTTGGTGCAAAAGTAATTGTGGTTTGGGGCTATGAATTTTAAATCATTATAACTAGGCTCAAGCACGTCTTTATTAATCAAAATAGAAGCCATTACGATCAACACATTGTTGCCAACAAAAATAAGTTCTTCCTATAGGTTAAAAAAAAATCCATGCCTTGGGATTCAGTGAACACTTGGAAATCATTTCCTATGTCCTGCTAGTTGTGGAAGTGTCTTCCCTGAAAAAAGTTGTCAAGATGCTTGAAGAAGTGGTAGTTGGTTAACAAGAAGTCAGGTAAATACAGCAGGCGATGAGGCAAAATTTCTCTTTTTTTTCCTAATTCTGCTCAACTTCTGAAGCAGTGGTTGTGTGACCTCCCTCAGAGGTTGTCATGCAGAAGAATGGGCCCTTTGTGGTGAGCAGAGCCAGCTACAGGTGTACAGTTTTCAATACATTTCATCGATTTGCTGAGCACATGTCCCAGAGGTGACGGGTTCCCCAGGACTTGGAAACCCATAGTGGATCAGACTACCAAACAGTGACTGTGACCTTTTCTGGGGTCCACCTTTGCTTTGGAGGCTCCTATCAGTGCAGCCACTGAGATGGTCACCTCTGGTTGTCCTATAAAAACCACATCATCACACATCACAATCTGATTGAGAAACGGCTTGTTGTTGCTGTGTGGAGTAAGACAAGGCAACACTTGAAACCGGTGATCGCTCTGATTTTTGGTGAACTTAGGAGGCATCTGCTTAACCAGCTTTTCACTTTCCAGTTTGCTTCAAATGTCAAACAACCATAAAATGGTCAACACCGAGTCTCTGGCAACAGTTATACAGTCCTCCTGTAGCTGTCAAAGAATGAGCTCTGATGATGGCTCTCGGTTGGTCCTTGTCAACTTCCGATAGCCACCCCTACCCTTCTCAGCTTCAGGACTCTCTTCTGCTTTGCAGAATTTCCTGAGCCCCCACTGTACGGTAGCTGCCAGTTCCTGGGCCAAATGCGGTGCCGATGCTGCAAGTTGTCTCTGCTGCTTTGCAACCCATTCTGAACTCGAGTGAGAACATTGCTCGAAGTTGCTTTTTGTCTCACATAATCTCCCTAGTTCAAACAAAATATAAAATAAACAACAAGTAATATGTCATTAGCAAAACTACATAAAGTGAGAAATCCACCTTAAAATGAGGCGTAACATAACCATGGTATATATGACTGTGTTCCAGTATCAAATGGCAAATTTCAACAACACAAAACCACAATGACTTTTATACCAACCTGACGTATGCATATAGAACATTAAGACTTCCTTTCAGTCATCTTTTAAGATATTACTTTACTTCAAAAACAGAATTACAGACTTCAAAGGACTTGTAATCATTGACTTCAGGGATAAGCAAGAGCATGGACTATATTCCATTCTCTGTATTGTTGGCTTTTAGCACAATGCCTAGGCAGTGTTCAATAAATGTTTGCACAATGAATTAGGAAAAGAAAGAGAAAGAAGGAAGCCTGGAAGGAGTGAAGAAAGGAAGGAAGGGTGGGAGGGAGGGAGGGGAAGAAGGGTTGGAGGAAGGAAGAAAGGAGAGAAGGAGGGAGGCAGGATTCTTCAAGGTAAGAGGAGTTACACAAATGAATTATTTTAACTGTTAAATCAATTTATATTTCTAAGGAATAAAATATGAGCATAGAATTTCAAAGACACTATTTTCACACAAATAGAAATTCTGTTGCCCTTTTTCATCCATTTATTTTGGAGAATATTACTTTAAAAAGAAGCGATAATAAAGGTGTTTAAAACATACTAAGGTTCCAAAAAAGCATTGCTGTTAACATCACTCTTCAGAAGCCACTCTCCCACCAAAAACAAAATTAGAATGCGACTAAATATATTTAGGGAGTAGTAGTAATTTTTATTTATTTTTTAGGTACAATTTCTAGGCATTTCAAAAGATAGGGATCATCAGGTAAATGACTGTGCAATATTCATTCATTGAAGATTCTTGAAGTGCGGGTGGGTCCATGTTTGCTTTCTAAGAGAGAGCTTGTTGTGGGATGTTGGTGTCAGCACACACTCCAAAGGTCGCTGCCGCAGCTGACAAGATACAACATCTCACTGTCAGTCAATGAATTCTTCCATTAGGATGAAGGAATTTGAATATTTGTCCATTTTAGGTTTTCCATCTCAAAATCATTCTTTTTTGCCATATATGTGTGTGTTTAAAGACTAATATTGCTTTTTTCCTTTGCTCTCTCATTTCTATCAGGTTAATTAATTAGCATCTCCCTTGGGGACTGGTACTAGTTGGATAAAGCCAAGAGAGGTGCCCACATCCCTGTGCTCTGCCATGTGGATTTTTATTAAATACAGAAGTAGACTTTTAAGAAATGAGATTAGCAAAATAGAAAAAATTCTGACTGTGATTTCCACACTCATAGACAGACTGCAAGACCAGCCTGAGCAAAGGGAGGCCCGGGACGATGGCAGCAGCCTATATAATCCCAGCAACTCAGAAGGCTGTTCAGGAAGATCACTTGAGCCCTGGAGTCTGAGGTTTCTGGGAACTAGGCTGATGTCATGGCACTCTACCCGGGATGACAGAGTGAGACTCTGTACCACCTCCCTCCAAAACCAGAGAAAAAGAGAATTAGATGGAATGTTATCCCAGTTCTTTCTATCTATGTATATCGAAAAATTAGTTATATGTTAATAAAAACTATTTTATGAAAAGGATATAATATCCATATATTTTATTAAAATTATTGATTTTAATATTTCTTGAATTTCTAGTAGGACAAGCAATTGATATAAAATTGCAGTATCAGATAAGTGGGGATTTTTTTGTTAACAAAACAAAAAGGGTTACAGTGCTAAGGTATTTCTTCAGAGTTAAAAAAAAAAAAAAGATTGAGAGAGAGCCGTTATTTTTTCCTCCAATTTCGTGTTCTCTAGATACTACCTACTATGTGAGATGAAAAAACCAACATTCTCATATTTTTCTCCATCTCTGCCTACTACTTGTTGCTTAAAAAATGGTTGTGTCTTTAATTTTGAATTATCAAAGTTTATAGCATTTGCACTATTTTCCGCGGGCATAAGGCTCTCAGTTATTTAAGATCCATCTTATACCTGAGTAAGAGAGTCAACACTTGCCATCAGTTCATTTTTCTGCTTTTATATTCTATTCCTGACCTTTACATTTTGAGTCACCTCTTAATTCGCCTAAGTAGCTGGATCGAACAGTAAGTTTTTTAGGATGAACATAAACAAGTTATTTTTCTCTGTGCTTTTTTGTGCCTGGTAATAATTGGTCACTGCCTTTATAAACTGAGCTTGAATTCATTAGGGAAATGTATCTTTGAATACATTTTTATGTTCTAATAATTGACAGCAGAAATAGCACATATATTTTTGTTATGTTTTTCTGTCTTATATAACTTTCTATGTGCTTTAATACCTTTGTCTTTTTTTACCTCCTTCATTCAAAATAATAATTTAATGCCTGTCTTCTGTGGCAGTTGAGATTCACCCTTAATTGCCTAATTGTGTCTTTTCTCAGTTCATTCATTTTTTCAGTTAATGATGTTGTTTGTCTCCTCAATGTGTTTCTGTAGTTCAGAATTATGTTTTTATAATGTACCTTTGAATTTCTTTCTTTCTTTCTTTTTTTTTTTTTTGGCCAGGGCTGGATTTGAACCCACCACCTCCAGCATATGGGGCCAGCACCCTACCCCTTTGAGCCACAGGTACCGCCCACCTTTGAATTTCTTTTCTGCTGACATAAATCCCAGTTGATTCTTCTAAGGTGGGAGGTATTCCCAGAGAATTTTCTTTCTTTTTTATCAACAAATTTGATTCTTTGTATTTTGCCAGCCAGTTTTTTTTCCCTTCTTTTATGACATCTTTTTATAGTTGTTGTTTGATTATGAGCACAAGTAAGGCTATGAACAATTAAAACTTGATATATTTGCTGCTTGTATTTTTTAAGAAACTATCTCTAGTAAGATTTCACAGTAACAGTTGTCTGTGTCCTATTTCCAAGAGCTCAGAGGCACACTTTAGTTTGTGTTACTACTAATTTTGCTATAAATTTGTTGTAAATGAAAAGCCCTCGTGGGTTTTCTCATTTCTACTAAGATTTTCAGATTCCTTCCAATGTTAAAGGGTTTCCACTCTCCCTCATTCTCTCTCTCACTCTCTCTTTCTCTCTCAGCCTCTCTGTGTCTCTGTTACTGTGTCTCTCAGTCCTCCTTGGAATACTTACCTATCTGCATATCAGTTTTCCTAAACTCTGCCCAGTTAGTGTAATTCACATTACCCTCTGCTCCTTTGTTTGGATGTCAGAGTTAGAGTTAAATACTCCATCAGGAGTTTCCAGAATGATACAAGCTTTTCTTTGGTTTTCATGTTGTAGAGGTGACTGCATGAATTTGAAGCTCTTGTCATGTTTAGTTTCCAATGGCAATTTTTAAAAATATCTTAGTTGTATGTGTGAGTGTGTTTTTCATTTGATATTATCTTTCTGGCTTTGGTAGTCCAATTATTCTTATTGAAAAGATTACTAAATTGTATAATATTTTTAGGTAAATAAGTTCTATGTCTTAAAATATATCAATTAAATTTAAAAATTAATAAAAATCAAGAAAATTAAAGCTGATAATAACCATTAAATCCTATGAATGATCATTTTATTTGAAAAATATATGAATACTTAAAATGTGAATGTTTTGCTAATGATTTCACATAGGTTCTTTAATTTTGAAAAGATTCCACTGTTTAGAACCAAATGCCTCAACTGTCCTACTGTTTTTCCATTTCAACTATGGCCTTTCAAATACAGATTTGAACATCTGTATTAAGTGCATTCCACCTCATTTTGTCATTATCTATGGTAGTTATTGATGATAATTCATTACTGATGGTAATTAATTGTGATGCAGTCCAGACTATGCCTCAGGTATAGTCTTGATATTATTATTTTTATTAATTTCATTGAAACAGAAACATAGCACTTCAAAAAATGCATTGACTTCTCATATATTACAGAGAATATGGGTGCCAGTATTTTTTTTAAAGTCATTGTACCTCTAAAGCTACGTAAGCAAAGGTATCAGGAAAAGTTGATTAATAGACAACAAATCTGAACTGAGACACCCAGTGCAGTGCCCCAGTGACATCACAGTTTCCTGTGCTATATACAAGTCAAGTGCTAGTGAGAAAAAGAAATTAGCTATAAATTGAAACTCAGCCCCATATTGAAGTTTAAGACTTTCCTATCCCAAAGCATATTCTAAGGCATTTTAATTTACAACTTGTATACTTGTACACTTCCGTTTTAAACTCTTATAAGTCTTTAAATTTGTTATCTCAGTGTTTTCATTTTGATATCTGTATAATCAGCAACATCTCTGCTCTGTAAGGGGAAAGTAAAATCCCATAGCACCAGTGTCATTTTTGATGTAGGTCTTTGAAAAAAAAAGAGCAAGTATCAGGGATAAAATTATGTTGTTGTTGAGCCTCTAATTTTTCCATGAATGAATTATAAAGTAAGCAAAGGGCGAGGGGAAGGTGCCAGATGCTCTTTTTCTGGAGGAGTGTGTCTTAACAACAGACCAGAAGTCACCTTTAAATGCTGACTACAAAGAAATCTCCAGTTGCTTACTCTGCAGGAGAAATTTTTGCTTTCTTTTTGCTGAGCTTCCAAAAGGAGAATATCTAAACATAATAATTTCTGCCACTTGAGTAATTAATACTGGCCTTACCAAATGACAATTTTACTGAATGGTATTAGGCAAGATGAATTAGATTTTTAAGAAATGGTATTTCAACATTTCGAAGAATCTATGGATGCCCCATGAAGGATATTCATGCTTAATTAGGAAAAAACAATACTTTTACCTTTGATATCTAAAAGAAATATATGATACATAGGAGTTTTTCTGACCAAAATCAACAACTTACTATATTTTACTTTGCTTTGCTATTATTTTGTGTTTGAAATTATTACAGAAGGCAGATTAATGGATATTTATTTTTATCGGTAAACCAATTGTTCTTTAACATTTTATGTATAAGAGTTCTGGAAATTTCTGACCCTACTCTTTTTACTACTTTACTTGTTTCCACCAGACTTGAACC
The DNA here is from genome assembly GCF_000181295.1 of Otolemur garnettii. Lineage (NCBI taxonomy): Eukaryota > Metazoa > Chordata > Mammalia > Primates > Galagidae > Otolemur > Otolemur garnettii. The sequence continues at coordinate 4,094,983 of NW_003852537.1, read as the reverse complement.
AACAATTAAGAATATAAGATTAATATTTGTCAGCACATTGATTGGCCTGGTTTGCACTTCATTCACTGCCAAAGGCACATAAAAAGGAATTAATGCTAAAATCAATAAGTGTCCTTAAAGACAGTAATTCAATAGACCTATAACATTAATAAACTGTGGCTAGGTTAGCTAAGAAATGTGTCAAGTCCTTGAAATAAGCTTCTGCCTTTTTCTCTATTTGACCTCATATCACCTTACCCAGAACTGGCTTCCTAACTTTCATAACCCAGTAATATCTTAGGGCTGCCGTGCTCAGTCTGCTGCCCTGCCTAGTTCTCTTAGTGATCTCAGGGAGTCCCGTGCCTTCAAAATACCATCAGTACAATGACAACCCCAAAATGTACAACTATAGCCAGACCCTATCCATCCTGCAGTCTTATATTTAGGTGTCTTAACATCCCTTCTTAGATATCCATTAGCTCTTTTAACACTTAAAATACCTAAAAATAAAATTATTTTCCTGACAAAATCTGTACCAATTGCTGATTTTCACATACTAGTTAATAATCAATGGTAATATTTTAAAAAATGACTTCTCTTGCTTGATTTCTTTCTTTCTCTCATGCTACACACCTAGACTGTAAACAAATCATACCAGGTCTGTCTTCAAAATACAGTCACAATACAATTTATTTTAAGCCTATCAACAGCTGCCAACCTGGTCTGGACCACCGTCATATATCACCCGGATCACTGCAGCTATTTCATAATCAATTTCTTTCTTTCAACTCATGCCTTCTCTGCCACAATCTATGCTCAATGAAGCAACTCACATGATGTGTGCGAAATCTAGGCCAGGTCATTATTTATCACCTTGATGGCTCAACATTTTGCTCAGAATGTGTTATTAAAGTTCAATTTAATTAACTCCTTTCTGTGACCATTTGTGTGTATCTTATACTACATCCTCTAACTCATTCCACAAAGCAAGTGAATTCTTGCTTTTTCCTAAACCCCAAAGCATGTTCTCACCTTGCTGTGTTTGTGTTATCAGGAATACTAATTTCCCAAATGTCTCTCCATGTGACCTACCTTTCCCGGCCGATAGAATACTTCATTCTTTTCCTGTCCCCACCCACAATGCATGTTCTTGGGTCAACTTTTCTTTCTTTTCTTTTATTTCTTTCTATCTTTGTTTTTTTTTTTTTTTTTTTTTAGACAGCGTCTCACTTGGTCACCCTTGGTAGTGTGCTATGACATCTTAGCTCACAGCAACCTCAAACTCTTTGAGTTCAAGTCATCCTCTTGCCTCAGCCTCCCAAGTAGCCGGGACTACAGGCACCTGCCATAACACTTGGTTATTTTTTAGAGACGGGGGTCTCACTCTGGCTCAGGCTGGTTTTGAACCTGTGAGCTCAGGGGATCCACTGGTCTCGGCCTCCCAAGGGAGGATTATGCCTGGGATTAAAGGCATAAACCATCACACCCAATTCTTGACTTTTTCTTTTTTATTCACTTTCTAACACACAACACATTTCACTTATCATTCTCAGTATTTATTTTCTACACACACTGCTACAGTGTAAGCTCTTTTAGTGCCACGAAATTTGTCTGCTTTGGTTCCTGAGCAGTGATAGTCACTTTTCACCACTCAGAATGTTCCCTAGTCAGGGCATGCTGACCAGCTGCCTGTCCTCCTGTCAAGGGAAAGGAGTTTGCCTCCAGGTGCAGACTCAGTCGACCCAGCTGATAGGGGCTAATTATCTCCTGAGAGCCCTTGTCAGACTGAACTTTCGCACAACCCACTTACCTCCAAATTTCCACTCTGACACTTAACACATCTATGTTAAGTGATGTGTCATGAAGACTGGTGAAAAAGTTCAGCTATCTAATATTATTAATTCTTTCTTAATGTTGGAATATCTTCTTGGTAATGGTATATGCTTTCAATACATACTTACACCTTCTGTTTATTTCTTAGTTCAAATTTTACAGTCATATTATATGCATGACCCATATTAAAAATAGTCTCTTGATTTTAATTCTAAACTCTGCCTTTGAGTATGTTAACTTTTCTGAATAAATGTTTGAAAGATTAACGATGGACTCATTTAATGACCTCAGTAGCAGCTCAGCACCATATTTCCTATAAGACTAAATGAATGATGAATAATGCTCAAAACAAAAATTTTTTTCCTTAAAACTTTAAACAGTTTTAGCAGAGTATGAATGTCTGAACTCAATAACTTAGAGATTGACATGAAGGTTATGTTAACCAGTTTGATGAGAGTATTTCAAAATGTATATGAAAACAGCACACTGTACCCCATGATTGCGTTAATGTACATAGTTATGCTATAAAAAATAAAAAAAAACTTTAAACAGTTTTAAAAATAAACTAATTTTGGCTTTTGATTACTAAAATATATATTCACTATTTACTAGGATATGGCCTTAATTTTACATAAAGTAAAGGCTATGGAGTTTGGAGTTGCATCATCGTATTATAGGAGCTAAATAAGAAATTGTGTTTTCTCTCAATCTGTGGCCCATCTGCAAGGGCCCTAAGGTTACATATGAGAATCAGTGTCACAGAGCAGTAGGATCTGCTTCCTTCCAACTGACGTGGGCATTGGATGTCGTTCACAAGCGTAACAAATCTTATTAGTAATGGTAGCTCATATTAGGCTAACAAAAGGGAAAGACAGGTTGAACTTTTATGCATATTTTTTTTCTTTTCTAACTATAATCCCCCCCCTTTGACTTCCCCTCAACTCTGCCCTCTGTTAACAACACAATGGTTGCAAAACAGAGCCATATAATTTTGAGAAGAAAATCCATAAAAGTGGGCTGATGAGAGTAATTATTATCTCTTATCTACTTTGATTGGAAAAAATGCCCCCATGAGGCAGAAAGAGAGAAATTAACTCCTCTACAGAGGAGGAAATATCTCTGGAAGGACCAGATGGCCCAGTCAGTGTTCTTGCAGTAGTAACAAGGGGACCCTGACACAGAACTAGACTGTACTTCTTTTAACTTCCAGCTCAAGGCCACAAAGTCAAAATTAGATGATTCCTGAAGTATCCTTTTGAATAAAAACAACAACAACATGATTTCTATCTTATTCTAGTCATGGTCTAGACATGCAGAGATAAAAGTGGGCATGGTTTGGATGAATGGGTGAATGTTAATAGGTGGCAAAAAATTTCCTGTGGTCATATGGCATGAATTTTGTAACTTCTACTCAAAAGAGAATTGGTTTGGACTCTTTATCTATCACATCTGACACTTAGTAATCACCTACTCACAAATAACCAGATAAAAATCTTTCATTAATTTCATTTCTTTTTCTGGAGATATGTCTAAATGATAGAGATGTTTAAGGACAAATAAAAATTACATCCACAATTTCTGAATGTAGAACAACTGTTTATAACAGGCTATTCAGTCAGGGTTGGACTACTTATTATCAATTTTCATGTGAATAGCCTGGTTGTCTTGTAAATGTGCATGATCGAATAAGCAAGAAAGTAACCAAGGTCAGAGTGAATTCATTCTTCTATTCCCAAAGAAATATTAATATTCTCTCAATGGTGGATGTGTAGAAGCAATAAACACAAAACTTTAAAGATCACACTTTAAAACTAGTCGGTTTATTTCACCATATTATAAAGAAATGAAGAGGAATGTCTTTGGTAAATGAGTTTATGTAGGTATCAGTCTCGGAACTATTATGCAGGTTTTCTTACTTCCCATCAATTTTTTTCCTGTATTATCATTATGATTGATAATTTTTAACATGTGAAGGCAAATATTTAGTGCTTATAGTAATTATTTTGCTAAGTAATTAGAATACTGTACTCCTTTATGAAAAAATTTATCTTCAACATTGTAAATCTTATACCCCCTTTAGACTAATTACGACATCAATACAGTTTAGTCAATTGACTCCCAGCTAATGGTATAAAAAGCAGAAGACCACTTCCAAGCATCATTTATTTTCCTTCTCTGAGACAAGTTCTCTTAGCTGAAAATATTTAAAATTTATTAAAAAGCACGATGAAACAAAATAAAATAAAAAACTTACATGGGAAGAAAGTTAAATAAGCATGTAATCTCTTTGAACTTAAGAGGATTTTTCCCCATTGTGTCAGAGTCCTAAATACATGCCAGTTGCACAGGTGAGCCCTAGACTGTTTCATGGCTATCAGCCAAACTATGCAACTAAATACTCACACAACCTGCTATATATTTCAAAGGTTGAATTCAAATTAAGTTGCCGTTTTATTTGGATTAGAAATTTTTATATCATTCTTTCAATCAATATAGATAATATTTCTATTTCACATTTTAAATCCTTAATTGTTTTTAATAGTCCCATTGGTTAAGAGAAAATTAAGCACTGTTTTACCAGATGAATGTGAATGTCCTTTTATATATTGAAGCACAGTGAAATTTTCTCTGGGTAAAGGACCTGGTAATTTATGATAAAATGGATGGAAAATGTATCTGTATCTATGAATGGGAAAAATGTATATGTGCTCCACAGAACAGCTCAGAAAACAAATTGCTTGTTGAAAATGTACTGGTAATTCAAAAATATGATTTGGGGGTAACTGCTCGTTGTATAGTAAGATTCAACGAATGTTTACCATTTTGTTTATGTGCCTATGTTCCCCCAGAGCCAACTTCCCAAGACTGAATTTCTGAAAAATTACACTAGGTGGATTTCACTTTCATTTTACTCATATTCTTTAATCAGTGCTGAAGGGCAGGATCAGAAGACACAAAACTCCTAGGGTCACTAAAATGGTTAGAAATTTTAGAGCACATGAAGCCGTCTGGTCCCGGGCTTTTCTTTTTAGGAAGATTTTATATAGTTGATGCTATTTCAAAACTTGATATGGGCCTATTCAACATTTCCACTTCCTTCTGGCTAAGTCTTAGGAGGTGGCATGCTTCCAAGTATTGGTCAATTTCCTTCAGATTTTCATATTTCTGAGAATAAAGTCTCTTGTAATATTCATTAAGGATTATTTGAATTTCTAAGGGGTCTGTTGTTATTTCATCTTTACCATTTCCGATTGATGAAATTAGTGATTTTACTCTTTTTTTCTTGGTTAGGTTGGCCAAAGGTTTATCTATCTTATTGACCTTTTCAAAAAACCAACATTTTGATTTATTGATCTGTTGTATAATCCTTTTGTTTTCAATTTCATTTAATTCTGCTCTAATTTTTGGTTATTTCTTTTCTTCTGCTGGGTTTCAGATTGAAGTGTTCTTCCTTTTCCAGTTGCTTGAGATGTCCCATTAAGTTGTTAACTTCCTCTCTTTTCGTTTTCTTGAGGAAGGCTTGCAGTGCTATAAATTTCCCTCTTAGGACTGCCTTTGTATTATCCCAGAGGTTCTGGTAACTATGAAACTCTAAGAAAAGAAATAGCTGAAAATGTTAACAAATGGAAAAACATACCATGCTCATGGCTGGGAAGAATTAACATTTTTAAAATGTCCATTCTACCCAAAGCAATATATAATTTTAATGCAATCCCTATTAAAGTTCCATTGTCATACTTTAAAGATCTTGAAAAAATAATACTCCATTTTATATGGAATCAGAAAAAACCTCGAATAGCCAAGACATTACTCAGAAATAAAAACAAAGGAGGAAGAATCATGCTACCAGACATCAGACTATACTATAAATCTATAGTGATCAAAACAGCATGGTATTGGCACAAAAACAGAGAGGTAGATGTATGGAACAGAATCAAGAGATGAACCCAGCTACTTACCGTTATCTGATCTTTGACAAGCCAATTAAAAACACTGAGTGGGGAAAAGATTCCCTATTTAACAAATGGTGCTGGGCAAACGGGCTGGCATCCTGCAGAAGACTGAAACTGGATCCACACCTTTCACCACTAACTAAGATTGACTCTTATTGGATTAAAGATTTAAACTTAAGACATGAAACTATAAACATACTAGAAGAAAGTGTAGGGAAAACACATGAAGAAATCAGCCTGGGCAAAAAGTCTATAAAGAGTAACCCTCAGGCAATTGAAGCAACATCAAAAATACACTACTGGGACCTCATCAAATTAAAAAGCTTCTGCACAGCCAAAAGCACAGTAAGTAAAGTAAATAGTAAGCCCTCAGAATAGGAGAAGATATTTGCTAGTTATGTCTCCGACAAAGGTTTACTAACCAGAATCCACAGAGAACTCAAACATATTAGCAAGAAGAGAACAAGTGATCCCCTCTCAGGGTGGGCAAGGGACTTGAAGAGAAACTTCTCTGAAGAAGACAGGTGCATGACCTACAAACATGAAAAAATGCTCACCATTGTTAATCATCAGAGAAATGCAAATCAAAACTACTTTGAGATATCATCTAACACCAGTAAGATTAACTCATACCACAAAAATCCCAAAATGACAGATGCTGGCATGGTTGTGGAGAAAAAGGAACACTTCTACACTGCTGGTGGGATTGCAAACTAAAACATTCCTTTTGGAAAGACAACTGAAGAACACTTAAAGAACTAAAAATAGACCTGCCATTTGATCCTATAATTCCTCTATTAGGTATATATCCACAAGACCAAAAATCACACTACAATAAAGATATTTGTATCAGAATGTTCATTGCAGCCCAATTCATAATTGCTAGGTCATGTAAGAAGCCCAAAAGCCCATCAATCTATGAATGGATCAATAAATTGTGGTATATGTACACCATGGAATACTATGCAGCCATTAAGAAAGATGGAGACTTTACCTCCTTCATGTTTACATGGATGGAACTGGAAAATGTTCTTCTTAGCAAAGTATCACAAGAATGGAAGAAAAAGTATCCATGTGCTCAGTCCTACTATGAAACTAATTTATAGCTTTCATAGGAGGAAAGCTATAATGCAATTTTAGCCCAGAAATATGGGGAGAGGGGAGAGAGAGGGGAGGGGATGGGAAACGGTGCGTGGAGGGAGGGTGATTGGTGGGATCACGCCTGTGGTGCATCCTATAAGGGTACATGTGAATCTCTCTAATTGTGGAGTGTAAATGTCTTAACACAGTAACTAAGAAAAAGACATGAAGGCTATGTCAACCAGTTGGATGAAAGTATTTCAAATTGTATACAGAAACAGTACACTGTACCCCATGATAGTATTAATGTACATTGTTATGATTTAATTTTAAAAAAGAAGAAAAAAATTTTAGAGCACAAAAAACTGATAAATATTACCTTATTTTCAATTTTTAACCACTGCCTGGTCAGATGGATAGTCTCAGCCTGGTACTCCACAGTTTCTTTGGTCTTCTGACTGGTAGTACAGCTAGCATATGTACATGGACTTGTTTCCTTAACATAACTTAAACTTTATGAGGTCAAAGCACGTATGTTATCATATCTCATAACGTACAATGCAGTAAAACTCTTGATGGACATTTTGATGCAAAATGATGTGTGCATTAAACTTAATGGCTTTTTTGTTTGTTATTTATGTTTTGGGGCACAAGTGGTTTAGTTTTCATGGACAGATTGTGTAGTGGTGATGTCCAGGTTTTTAGAGTACTTGTCACCTGAATAGTGGTAACAGCTTCTAATAAAACTATGGAACTATAATCTAAATAGCAAATTAGCATAAATTAGTTTTGTTTAATTTAGATTTTCTTTCTTTCAGTGATGCAAAAGATCTAGTTGTATACACAAATATTAGTCAGCAAAGTGGTGGTTGTCAATTGGGGTCACAGGAATAAACTGGGCTTACTCGTATCTTTGGAAGTTTTCGTCTTATTAGTAATAGCAACCACCATTTCATGTGCATCTCAAATATACAGTGTCTTTCCTCGGGAAAGTGGCCTAAGCTAGTAAGAGTGCACAACTCCAACTCCTGCCCCGCACAACACCAAATATAAACATCAGACACAAATATAATAATCAAAGTTGAAAAACAAACAAGAAAAAAATTAAACCACCCCCCAAGAAACAACACAGAGAAGAAGATTCAAACTAGAGCAGATGCCATCCAGAGGGTACGGCGGGGAAAGGGGATCCACTGAAGACTAAACACAAGTATATTCACATGGGGGAGGGGGAGAGGGAAAGGAGAAATGGGGCTGGGTAACCTCTCAGCTGTCATGCACAATGTGAGGGTACACAGTACAGCCTCTGGTGAAGGGCTCAGCTACCACTTGAACTTTCCCTTAGAAATGCAAACAGTGTAACCTAGTCATTTATACCCTCATATTAATCTTCAATTTTAAAAAATGCAGTGGCTAGGGCCAGGTATTTAATGTATATGGGGACAAAAGGCAGAGTCTTGCACCAGTTAGAATCGGCATACAGTAACTGAGCTTCTGTACAAAATACAGCTACTTGAAACATTGCTCAATAAATACAAAAATAATTAGAAAATCTGTCTTTCAGCCTAGGGAAGCCACCAGGAGGGCTGCTGTCTACTCAGAGCCAGTATGTGCAGTGGAGGGCAGGAGTAGCGATTAAAAATGTCAAATCACAAAACTGTGTCATAAACTGAGATCCTTCCCAAATTCATGCTCCTCACAATATGTAAGAAGCTAACCAATGACATATAATTACTAATTTGTTAATACTAAATATATTAACTACTATTAAATGATACTATTAAAAAGATATTGCTAATATACCATTAGAAGCAAGCAACTCAAGACCCAAGGATTCTCTCTCTCCCTCACTAATAGACACATAAAACCAAGCTAGATATAAGGCCACAGTAGAAAGTGTTATGCCACTGAGGAAATTTAACCTGATTATTCACTTGGATATTTCCAGAACTGAATGTTCATCACTTATTTTGCTTCTCATGATCAAAAGACCTCAAAGATTTGTTTTAAGGTGGACAAACTTAAGTATTTAATATGATGAATGGAGTTTAAAAAACAAAATTCACAAAGTGCATTCCTGTTTAACCATAACTGCTGAATTTTGCTATAAAATAGCAATTAAAAGTGTCATTAATTTAGTTTAATTAATTGTGCCTCATCTCATTTTAAAAACAAATATGAAATAAACATGATGACTGCTAAAGCATTGATTTTATAAGCTTATCAAATACTTTATGGGATTTATAATGATAATTTCAATTGGTACATAGCTATATAAAACTGTACTTTTTAATCCAATAAAACATATGTGGACATGGTCTTCTTTATTGAAGCGACAGAATTAAGAATATATGTATTTTTTCTAGTTATGCTACCATTGTCTCGTGTATTTCTGGAAACTATTTTTTAATCAATTTCAGAAACTGTATCAGCTTATTTTTCTGTAAGTCTTACTTATGTTTACTATTTGTTATTTAATGATGGATCAAATAACAAAATTTCCTGTTCAATTAATTCCCGTTTTACTCAGTTTAGGATTTTTATTGTTGCTTTTGATGCTTGTTTTCCCATGTATTTGCTTAGCCATTAATTTCGAGTTGGTTATTTTAATTAAAGCAGCATGTCTCTGCATTTCAGAAAGATAGAGCATCTGCCGGATTTAAATTAGCAATCTGCAAATCCATCATACATCTGACTCAATTTCATTTGTATGTTTCCAGCCTGCTCAAGGGCAGTATGTGAAGGAAGTCAATATCATGCGTGTAATTGACTGATTGCTGTTAATTTGAAATATGTGAATTTGAGAGCTGCCTTTATATAAATTCATTCATGTGCCATCCTTCACTCGCAATGATCAAGCTACTGGCACATCACTAATAGGATATTTGCTTTGCGGTGTTTTTTAGTGGTCATGATGAATTTGGGTTGATCTATTCCACATACGGCAATTTTTCCCCGTGACTAATGGGCCATATCTGGCAGGGCAGGCTTACAGATATTATCCTTACTCACAATGGAAGGTGAAAAAACAACCGCAACAAAATCTATAAGGTTGGCTTCATTTACTAGAGCCAAACAAGGATGAATTTATTATGAAGATACAATCTAGTCAAAAAGTTGGAAATATTCTGGAGAACTTTTTCACCAAACGAAGATTGAATTCTCAAGAACTTTCATGGATTTCTATGTGTCTGATCAGTATTACACCAAGTTACCTGTAATTGGTGATGCCAAATAAACATGTCAATAACATAGGGATGATTTTTTTAAAAAATTAATTGAACAAAACCCAATGCTACTGTACAAGTTACAGAGCTGTTGTTGCTCAGCTTCAGCCCCATTTCTTACCCTTCTATATCTTCTTAGCAAGCTGGAGCTGAAATTCTCCTTTTTTTTTTTTTTTTTTGGTAGAGACAGATGAGGGGAAATATATAGTAGGAAAAGAAGGGACTTCCTCTTGTCTGTTTGCTTGCTGTCTTTACAAGCACAGAAAGCTTCCCACAGCCCTGCACTTCTTTCCCCAGTCCTCAACATCATTAAATAATTCTAGAACCAGCTTCAGTTAACTCTTCGCAGGTACCAGCACCAGCCAGGCAGAGTCTGCTTTCCTGGGAATTAGCTGGCAACCCATGAGGCCCTTGTCAGGATTCTAGATACTTGTACATCTCCTTTGTTTCTCCAACAGGATGGGAAGTGAATGTCTCCTTCCTTCAATTATTGCTATTTTGTTATCTCCTTTTTTTGTTGTTTAATCCTTTAAAGGTCTGTTTAACCAATCTCCTAGGATATCAAATTCTCTTCTTCTTGAAAGGTCTGTTTAACCAATCTCCTACGACATCAAATTCTCTGATTATTTAGATTGTGACAAAAGAAAGTTAAATTTCCTGGAGATTAGGTAATTAAAAAATTGAGTATAATTTTTCAATCCATAATATACCTTTGTAATATCAATCAACTCAATTCCATTAACTACTCAAACCCATCCCATTCTTTGGTTACGGACAAATTTAAAAGGGGGGGGGCATACTTTAAGTGCAAGAGCTCAATGAATATGTGGTTTTGCCTTTGACTGTTTTAGTTTTGTTCTGATCTGTGACCTTTGGGGAACTTACTCTTCTCTCCTCTACCCCTCTCCAAACACCTACACACGAGCCATGCAATTCTGGCTTATTGATCACAGAACTACATGACCCCTAATTTTTATAAAATATACTTTCACTATAAACTTCAGGAGCATAATTGGAATTCATAGTTTACAACTGTTTAATTGTTGATTTCATTTAAGAAGTTGACATGGGTAATATCTAAAACAAACTTACATGTAACCAAAATTAAAATTATGACCTATTTCAAATTTTTTTATGGGGACATAGGAATCTTACTATTGTCCCACTAATTCAATTCATTTTCTGCACATTCATTCAATATATTTTTATTATGTTTGCCTCATATGTTCCCCAGTGTGGCAAACACTTGGGATGGACAGTAAAGGAGAATTTTGTCATGAAGGAAATTCCATGAGAGGCAAGAGATGGGCAGCTAGAGAAGGATCCTGCAGCTTGGAAAAGCTGCTATAATGATGGGCATAGGATGCTATGGAAATGTAGATGAATGCCGTCTAGTTACACTAGGAAGGAGGAAAAAGTTTACGAGAAGGTATAAGAAAATGAGAAAAAAGGAAGAAAAATATTAAAACACACCAAAAAGGACAAAATGTTTAAAACTTTGTTTCTTTAGGAGGAAGAATTTCTCTGGTGAAGCTCTGAGTGAAGACTGTAGGCTGGACTCCACTGATGCTCGTATATCAAACTATACTCAATTTCTTGCTTTATATCCTATTGAAGAATGAAACCATGATTAGATTATGACTTAATCAGAGACTTCCTAAACTTATTTTTTTGGCCCTTTATAGTGATAACTTATGACTTATAATAATTTTTGTTCTGATTTAAAAAGCATTCAACTACTAACACTTAACAGTTATTCACATATTGTAAATGCGATAGTAAATAACTTTTACCCTAAAATTTCACTAAAGTTTTAAATCTTCATTATAAATCTGTTTGGCAACCAGTAGTAATTATAGATGTGTAGAAATCAATTGATAAATTTAAAGAATACAATTATTAGGAAAATGTATAATTTATTTATTTCCAAATATTGTAAGATGTGTTGAGTAGTCACAAGTCAGTTGTGTAGATTATGGGATATCTATTTTATTTTCTTTTGTTTATAATGCCTGCAATAAATATTGTTTATTGAGTGTCATATGCACTGAGCAATGGGGAAACATAATCTCACCAGTAATAGCAACTCAATTTAACCCCCAAATCATTCAAACTCTTCTAGCTTAAAACTCAGTCTTAAAGACTGAAGTTTATATTGTCCTTTCTTTTCATTTCCAAGCTGTTCCCATGTATATTGCTTTTCCTTCTGAGCACAAATGTGCATGTGTGTGTGTGTGTGTGTGTGTCTCATTTATGTCTTTGCCAGGTGTTGACTTCAACCTGTGTTAGTGTTTAGCAATCCAGAGAAAAAATGCTTTTTTGTTTCCATCCAGCAGGAGCGAGACCTTTTTGGTTTTTTTTTTTTCTAAAATCCTGGAGAAACTTATTTTATTGTTCAAATAGTGAATTGACCACTGGTACAGACAATGAAGGAGCTACCTTGGTTGGGTTAGGCAAACCATCTAGGGGACAATGAGTTGCGGGCATTCATCACGACAGTGTCCACTATATTAAAAAAAAAAAAAAAGCGTATCTTGGGGATATTGTGAGTTCAGTTCCATATCACCATAATCAAGTGAATATTGCAATAAAGTAAGCCACATGTTTTTATTTTTGGTTTCCCAGCGCATATAAAAGTTACATTTACACCGAGCTATAGTCTCTTTTCTTTTCTTTTTTTTTTTAGACAGAATCTCACTCTATTGTCCAGGCTAGAGTGCCCAGTGTCTGGCATCTAACTTCTAGCAACCTCAAACTCCTAGGCACAAGTGATCCTCCTGTGTCTTGAGTAGATGGTACTACACATGCCTGCCACAGCACCCACCTAATTTTTTCTTTACTAGAGATGGAGTCTTGCTTTTGCTAAGGCTGGTCTCAAACTCCTGAGTCACACTCTTTTTGCTGGTGGAGGGTCTTTCCTCCATGTTGATGGCTGATGGATGGGGTGGCTGTACCATTTATTCAAATAAGACAATAGTAAAATTTGCCTCATTGATTTACTCCTCCTTTTCACAAATTATTTCTCTGTAGCATGAAATGATGTTTGATAGCATTTTACCAACAGCATTTTTTCAAAATTGGAGTCAATGGTCTCAAATCCTGCTACTGCTGTAAGCTAAATCCATGAAATATTCTAAACTCTTCATTGGCATTTCAGTAGTGTTCGCACTATCTTCACCAGAAGTAGATTTCATCTCAAGAAACTACTTTCTTTGTTCATCCATAAAAAGTAACTGCCCATTCCTTCAATTTCACCACGAAATTTACAGAGATTCAATCACATCTTCAAGCTCCATTTCTAATCCTAGCTCTCTTGCTATTTCCACCACATATGCAGTTACTTCCTCCACCAAAGTAGGTGAAACCCTGAAAGTCATCCATAAAGATTAGAATTGATTTCTTCCAAACTCCTGTTAATGCTGGTATTTTGCTCTCTTTGCATGAATCTTGGATGTCCTTAATGGCATCTAGATTGGTGAATCTTATCCAGAAGATTTTCAATTTACTATGTTCAGATCCATCAGAGGAATCACTATCTATGGCAGCGATAGCCTTATGAAATGTATTTCTTTAATACTAAGACTTGAAAGTTGGAATTTACTCTTTGATCCATGGGCTGCAGAGTGGATTTTGTGTTAGCAGGCATGAAAACCACTTTAATCTCCTTGTGCATCTCCATCAGAGCTTTTGGGTGACCAAGGAGATTGTCAATGCTCTGAACGATATTTTTCAACAATGGGCTTAAAACATTCAGTAAACCATGCTGTAATCTGATGTGTTGTTATTAAGGTTTTGTGAACACTGCTTAATATAAAACAGTAGATTTAGCCTAATTTATGAATTAGGATTTCCAGAATGGGACAGGAACATTGCTTTCAACTTAGTGACCAGCTACATCAGCTCCTAACGAGAAAGTCAGCCAGTCCTTTGAAGCTTTGAAGCCAGGCATTGACTTTTCCTTTCTAGCTGTGGAAGTCCTAGGTTGCATCTTCTTCTAATAGAAGACTGACTCATCGTCATGGAAAATCTGTATTTTAGGGTAATCACTTCATCCATTATCTTGGCTAGATCTTTTGGACCACTTCCTAAAGCTTCTACATCAGCATCTGCTGTTTCACCTTGCACTTTTAAGTTATGTACATAGCTTCTTCCCTTAAATCTCATGAATTAATCTCTGTCAGCCTCAAACTTTCCTTCTGCAACTTCCTTACCTCTCATGAACTTCACAGAATTGGGAAGAGTAAGGGCCTTGCTCTGGATTAGGCTTTGGCTGGAGGGATGTAGTGTCTGATTTGGTACTCTACTCAGACCACTAAAACCTTCCCCATGTCAACAATAAGGCTTGTTATTAATGACATTGCTAATAACATCAGTGTTGTGTTCACTAGACTAGCACTTAATTTCCGCCAATAATTTCCTTTGCATTCCTAGGATATGTATAATAACCATCTGGCACAAGAGGCCTAGCTTTTTGCCTATCTCACTTTCTAACATGCTTTCCTCACTAAGGTTAATCATTTCCAGGTTTTGGTTTGTTTTTTGTTTTTTTTTTTTTGTTTTTGAGACACAACCTCAAGCTGTCCCCCTGGGTAGAGTGCCGTGACATCACAGCTCACAGCAACCTCCAACTCCTGGGCTCAAGTGAGTCTCCTGCCTCAGCCTCCCAAGTAGCTGGGACCACAGGCACCTGCCATAATGCCTGGCTTCTTTTTTTTTTTTTTGGTTGCAGCCGTCATTGTTATTTGGCATGCCTGGGCTGGATTCGAACCCGCCACCTTAGGTGTATGTGGCTGGTGCCTTAGCCACTTGAGCCTAGGTTTTGGTTTGTTAATTAGCCTAATTTTAATAACAGTGTATCCCAGAGATTAGGAGGTCCAAGAAGATGGACAGAAGTGGAAGAAGCATCAATCGATGGGGCAGTCATAACACATACATCATTTATTAAACAAATTCACCATATTACATGGTTACAGTCTGTGATGCCCCCAAAGCAATTAAAACAGTAATGTCAAAGATTACCAATCACAGGTCACTCTAAAAGGTATAATGAAACAGTTGTGTATATTTTACAAATTAACACAATGTGACACAGACACACGCAGTGAGCATATGCCAATCAACTTAGTTGACGCAGGCTTGCAGCAAATCTTCAATTTGTGAAAACTGCATTATCAGCTAAGTGCGATAAAACAAAGTGGACTTGAGTGAGTTGTGCCTGTGTCATCTCGAGTGTTCAGAAGCACGGTGATCACAACTCTTGCTTTGCTGTGTGTTCTCCTCATTCATCCATAAATTGCCTGGTTAAGATAGATTCAGAAACATTGGGTGGGGGATGGATAGAGAGAGAAAGAAAGAAAGAAAATTTAATCTGAAAATAAAATAAGTAAATGTGCCATAAACTTCGAAAACTTAGAAGTGAAAATTTTGGGCTTCAGTTTTGGAACATAGGGCAATATATTTTTATACTAATGTTAGAAGATAACTCAAAGCATATTTAGTGAGAACTGTATGAGGTGTTTTATTTAAAAACAATTATCTCACCATCCAGATTTAATCATGGCACATTATTTGTGGTATTTTTTCTTCTCTTTTATATATGCATAATGAAAACTTAGTTTCCTTTTGGTGTGCTAGTTCTAAGAACATATTTTCAGAAAAATTGCAAAATACAATCAAGGCTTTGAGGCATATGTGAAAATCCAATGTCCATCCCAGTTCTTGGCTAAAATAGTTTCTCCAAATCTATTTTCTACTGTTGTGCACTGTCTGTCTGCCTTTAACTTCTGCATTTGCCTTCACACCCTTTCTGGTTTTTGTTTCTTTAGTCCTCAGCAGCTCTCCAACTACTCAGAGCCCCAGTTATACTGAGTAGTCTGCTCATGCTCTACTCAGAATGAAATGTGAAAGTCCTTATGCTTACATCACTCCTTTGTTCCATTCCTATCAGCTTTGCACAGCGTGTGTGTGTGTGTGTGTGTGTGTCAGTGAACGAGAGGACTACATTTCCAAATGTTAATTAAAGCACAGTAGAGAAGGCACCTTCAAATGTGGTTGGTGACAGTGTAAGCTGATTCAAATTTGCAGGAAGCTATTAGCTAAAATGCATCAAAAGTCTTCATTTATTTATTAACTCGATTAATATTTGTAAAAATCCATCAAATACCAAGAAACATGCTAGATATTGTGCTTCAGATGTAGATGTAAGTGACCAGGCTTAAAGATGTAGATGAGAGCCCAGGCTCTCTTCAGAAAAAGAATCAACAATAACAGCAAACGTCTAATAGTCTGAGAGGTTATAAGGGCTGCAAGAAAATAAAACAAGAGAAAGAAAATATAAAGTGTGTGGTGCTCCATATGATGATTACAGCGGTCACCCCAGATATCTAGAGTGAGAGCAGAGACCTGAAAGGAGGGAGGGGATGGGGCTGCCTCCATCTGGGGGAAGAGCAGGTTAGGCAGAGAAAGAAGGCTCAGAAAGGACCCAGGGAGGGAAAATGCCAGACACATTTGGAGTAAAACACAGGAGCGAACGTTCATGGCAATGAGTAGGTTGAAGACAAGAGAAAAATCAGAAAGGTAGAGTGCCACAGATCACATAGGGCTTTTTGTGACAGAAATAATTTGAATTTTATTCCATGAGATGACAAAAATTAACGTATTTTGAATAGGAGAGTTTTTACACGACTTATATTTTACCATACCCTTCTATTTGTAAAATCAATATGGCTTTTTTCCTTTTATGGATATTTTAAGTTTTAGATAATTATATTGTCAACTGTAAACATCATTTAGTAGATTTTAGGGGAGAGGCCTTGATTGGAGCTGAGATTACACAGGGAGGGGATAGACATATATTCTAAAAATGTTAGAATGTATATACCAGGAATTCTACTCTTAATAAGTTATCCTAAGGTTATACTCATATATGCAAACAAAGTGCAAAAAAAGATCCCTGTACAAAGATATCACCACAATATATTTATTTTACTAAAAGTAAGAAAATTTTAAACTTTTTTTTTTTTTTTACAGTTTTTGGCAGGGGTCGGGTTGGAACCCACCACCTCTGGTATATGGGGCCTGTGCCCTACTCCTTTGAGCCACAGGCGCTGCCCAAATTTTAAACATTTTATTGACATCAGAAAAATCTATGGAATTAAGTTAAAAGACTATTTACAAATAACATTAGAGTTATTATTTAAAATAGTATTTACTGACACATATATATGTAGGGTGTATATATAGTATATACACATACATGTGCAAACACCACTGTATAAAAAAAAAAATACTATTCTTATATTCCCAAGAGGTAATTGGCAAAATATTACAAAAAAATATAGGGGTTAAGACATCATGTTTTTTAAACTTACTGTTTTCATTTTGACATGAGAAAATTTTATATTGCTTTCAATTTCACATTAATATTAAGGATATAAGGATGTAAGCCTTTTAGTCTCATATATTTCTTTTTTTGCTGAAATACTAATAACCTCACTCTGTGGGAGAATTCAGATATCTTCATGATATAAATCCCTGAATTTTAAACAATGTTAGGTTATTTTGAAACTAAAACTCTTTGAGTGTTTGCAAAAGTGGATAACTTTTAAACCCCCTCTGTCTGTTTTGCAAGATACCATCAGGGAAGAGTGGGCTCCTGTGAGAGGGAGTCTATTGATAACAGGTAATCCGAATATAAAGGTGAAACATATCATATATTTGATCTGTTACTGTGAACACTTACAAAAGGCAGACATGAAAATTATCAGAGAAGAGCACAGTCAGTGTGGATAATAGTACTGAGTATTTGATAACTTTTAAAGTCACAAACACTGATGTGGATTTGATTCTAGTCCATGGGCCAGATTACAATCGCAGGTGTAAATTAGACATTTTTTTTTTTTAATAATGAAACTGAGGGAAACCGTGGCTTTGGTGGAGGAAGGGGTCCAAGATGCTGATTTAGGGGCATCTTTTCACAAGATGCTTTCAGTAAGGTCAGGCAGAAGAGGGATCACCCACTTTATCTGGACTTCATCTCGTTGAGAAACAGCATTCCAAAGGCACAGAGTGACCGTTGGGGACCCCAGGAGTGAAAAAGATAAGAACAGAGGAAGATCAGCAAAAAAGTATGTGCACGGGGGCACAGAAACCCAGGGGCAGAGCCTACATGTGGAATCCTGGGAATTAAGGCCACCAGAGAATGTCCAGCACCCCACATGGCCCTTGTAGGGCAACCAGGGACCACCTGAATTCTGGGTAGACCTATACCTTCAGGTGGATGGTGTGGTATGAATGAGCAAGAAATAGGGACCCACATGGCTATCTGTGCCATAAAAGCTCTCAGCAGCTTCTTTGGGACAGAGTCTGGGGGCTTGTACTCAGATGCTCCCCAACATGGTATGCAGGCAGATTGGGGCATACAGTCTGGTCTGTAGGGAACTTGGATGCCTCGCACCTCACCATCCCACAAGAGCAAATCACAGGGGTGGAGCAGAGATGGCTGAGGCTCCTGGTTGAATGAACCCATGGGACTGCAGCTTAGCAGGGCTTTCCAGTGCCTGGTAGCTATCTTTTGGCTGAACCGATGGTGCCATGGACCAGATTGGGGAGATCCTACCTTCCACATACACATCTTTTTACTCTTTGGATATGATTTGGATCACTGTAGCATACCTACCCCTCATCTAAAAAAAAAGAAGAAGAAGAAGAAGTCATATAGCACCCCCTGACAGGCCACAGAACTGGTGAGCAATGCCCTAGAATATCCAGAATACTCCTAGACATATATGTCCATAGTAATGACAATTAACTCTTTCCAACCAATTTTTGCACCACCTTCCACCTCCCCAGTTCTTATTTATTTCAGCCCCAGTTATACTGAGTAGTCTGCTCATGCTCTA
>NW_003852537.1:4074391-4075845 GCF_000181295.1 Otolemur garnettii | reverse complement strand
TTTTTTTTTTTTTTTTTTTTTGAGACAGTCTCATTCTGTTGCCGCAAACTAGTGTCTTATGGTGTCAGCCCATCTCCCAGCAACCTCACACTCCTGGGCTCAAGCAACCTTCCCTCCTCAGCCCCCTGAGTAGCTGGGACTAGAGGCACCCACCACAATTCCCAGCTACTTTTTCAATATTTATTTATTTGAGTTTAACCAAAGATTTATTGAATCAGAAACAAGTTGATCAAATACTTGCTGGGGAAAAAAGAGAAGTTTTAATGGTATTCAAAAATACTTTTTAAAAAATATTCTAGGACAAGATTTCTTCATAAACTAGATTATGGTGTAAACTTTTTTGTAAATCTTTTAGGCGTGTTAGTGGTTAAGAACTAGAGCTTATTCCTATTCCAAATCTATCTTGCAGATAGAAAAACTCCTGAAAAATTACATAAAGGAAAGTGAAAGATGTTCCTGTAAGATATGGATTTCTTTTCTAATCTTGCTGGTAATACATTGCTGCACTGAGTGTGTGCCATTTCTTTTCAGGATCATCGTGATGCTGAGAAGCTTCATCGATAACAAGTCCATTTCTAGTTTCATGGTCTTAATCTAAAGTGTCCTTTCTGAGTGTATATCAAGGAGAGGTAGTGAATAGAGATTGGTTTCTCTCGGGTTCAGGGAGGAAAAGTCTGGAAGAGGCAGGGAAACTCCACTTTCCTCCCCTTCTAGCAGCCCCCTATAGGTGGTAAGGTCAACGTCCAGTGCCATCTTAGCTTCGAGCGGGTCTGGGCATCCACGAAGGTGGGGAGTCATTTCTTCCTTCCTGTCCTGCAAGTGGCCACTAGTAGTCAGCAGCTTCGACGGGAAAGTTCTTTTCCATTTCATGCGTCTGGCATTCCAGGGACTGGTTAGAAGTTCCCTGAGGGCATCTACTCTGCAGTGAGTGACTGCACCCATCTTGGTACTCAACTGGATTCCTGCTTCCTTGGTGCAAGGCACCGTTGTTGTGATCAGCATTCTCGGAGAGGTCCGTGTTCTTCTGCCTCCTGAAGGTTCTTGGGAGCTACGATTTCACACTGCTGACATGTGTCACCCAGGGCAGCCATGAGGTCAGGTTTGGAAACATCCATATTGACTTGGACATGTTGGGCGGTGCCTGTGGCTCAAGGAGTAAGGCGCCGGCCCCATATACCAGGGGTGGCATAAAAACTGAAAACTGAAAAATAAATAAATAAATAAATAAATAAAATAAAAATGATTTAGACATGTTGTTCCTGAATTTGAGCCTGCAGCTCCCGGATTTCCTCATTGTGCAATTTCTTCAAAAAGGCAATCTCTTTCTGTAAGGATTCCACTCTACATTCGAGGTCACGATGTGCCAAAGACTCACGGTCCACGTCTTGTCTGAAGGATTGCAGGGTGCTCTCGGCTTCCTCTCTGAAGCATCTCCTCTGCAATTTCTCCTGGAC
>NW_003852537.1:4073191-4074173 GCF_000181295.1 Otolemur garnettii | reverse complement strand
GGTGTGGGTGTTCTTCAACTCATTGTTGACGGAGTCAGCCAGCGAGAAGTCCACCGAGTCCTTCAGTAGCCGCACACACACAGGGCACACTGTTCCGCATGCGCATGGCCGAGGAACGGGACATACACGCCGGTCTGGCTTTAGGTATGGGTGGCCATGGTCATATAGCAGCTCCAGTTGGAGCTCGCCAGCTTGCCATGCTGTGGCCACTGAACGTCCTACAGTAGGATGATGAGGACATGGACCTGGTGGACATGGCTGAGGAGGGTGGTGGTGGGCTGGGCAGCCTCGGGTGGACTGGCTCTGGGACGAAAGGCGAGCTAGGGCTCAGCGGGTGTGCGTGGTGGGAGCTGGGTGGGGTGAGCACTGCTGTGTTTCTGCAATGGGGACCCCGGAGCCAGAGTGGCAGAGGACTCTTTCAAGGTTTAGTAGAGACATAGTCTCACTCTTGCTCAAGCTACTCTGGAATGCCTGAGCTAAAGCAATCCTGTTTCAGCCTCCCAGAGTGCTGGGAATATAGGCATGAGCAACCATGCCTGGCTCTTTTTATTTTTATTTTTCCTTTCATTACCTCTTGCAGACCACTAAAAAAAGATATTAACCTCAATTTAGATAGATAGATAGATAGACAGATAGATTTCATTTTTCCTTAATTTTTACCTAATTATCAGTCTCCTTTTTTTTCTCTCTCTCCTTTCTTTTCTAACTCTTCTCTTCCAAAGGACCACTTGAACCTCGAAGCCTAGAGTCAAAGAAGATCAAAGGGAAAGAGGAAGGAAGAGAAGTAAGTCAGGGAAGAAATGAAGAAGAAACTATGCATGAGGAGGAGTCACCAAACAGAAAAAAAAAAAAAAAAAGAAAGAAAGAACTGGAAACATAAAGAATCAAAACAGATCAACACCCCATAGGGATCACAATGCTGCTACCACATTGATCCTAACTATAAAGATGTCATGGAAATGATGTAAATGGAATTCAGATT
>NW_003852537.1:4066196-4073127 GCF_000181295.1 Otolemur garnettii | reverse complement strand
AAATAAAAAAATTGACCCAAGAAATAAATGACAGGCAAGACAAAGTCTCTGAGGGCCTGACCAAAATTAGAAAGGTTATAAGAGACCTAAAGAATTAAAGGAATCATTTAAGGAGTTTCAAAATATTGTAGGAAGTTTCAACAACAGATTAAACTAGGAGAAAAAGGAATCTCACCCTTAAAGACAAGGCTCTCAAGCTAACCCAGTCATTTAAAGAGGCAGAGAAGAAGCAGAGCAATCTCTTACTTACGGAATTACATGAAGTATACAAACATACAAATCAGGGGTATCCCTGAAGAAAAAGAAGAGCATCTCTATGGCAGAGAAGCCCTTGTTGATGATATTGTAAGCGAACTTTCCCAAGCATTACCAAAGATTCAGAGATATACCTACTAGATGGGTATTGGAACCTGGGTCAATTCAATTCAAATAGGACATCTCATAGACACATTGTAATTAACCTGGTCAAACTCTAAAGAGAAAATTCTGTAAGCAGCCTAGTGTAAGCAGAGGTTTATCTATAATGGCAACATAAGTTTGTTTTCTCAGTGGAAACGTTATAAACTAGAAGAAAGTGAGCTCTCACCATCATTTCTCTCAAACAAAAACAACTACCAGTCTAAGATTCTATATCCTACAATACTAGGTTTAATGGAGAAATCAAATCTTTTACTGAAAAGCAAACATTGAGGAATTTGTTATAATGTTTAAGTGCATCATTTGTTTGTTTAGTTTTTGCTTCAAGGATCTGTTAATTTCTGTCAGTGGGGTGTTGAAGTTCCCAACTATTAAGGTATTATAGGTTATCATATTTCCAAACTAAGTAGGTTTCAGCTTAAAATTCTGGGGGCATTAATTTTGGATGCATGAATATCTAGGATATTCCTAGATATCCTATCCTGCTCTGCAGGAAGTACTTAGACAGTACTATATGGAGAAAAACACAGTGGACCACCAACAAAATAAAGGCACTCAGAACTAAAGGACAAAGCCTAGCTTCCACAATGGCCCAAATGATAAACAAGGCAATAGACTTCCACACAATAAGACAAACAGAACTTTACTCCATCCTACTTATCAATACTCTCAATAAATGTGAATGGCTTGTATTACCCATTGAAGAGCCACAGGCCGGCAGGTGGGTTAAAAAAATTATAAGCCAAGTATTTAATGTCTTCAGGAAACACATTAGACCTCTAAACACAAATCAAGACTCTGAATGAAAGGTTGGAAAACAATATTTCAGGCAAATAAAAACCGTAAGAAAGGGAGAGTCACAATCCTTTTCATGATTACAATTGTCTTTAAAGCAACAAAAGTAAAGAAAGATGAATGTAAATACTACATACTGGTCAAGTGAATAATACAAGAAGAAGACATTTTAATCCTAGATATCCATGCATCCAAAATTAGTGCTCCCAGAATTTTAAACTGAAACCTACTTAGTTTGAAAATATGATAACCTATAATACCTTAATAGTTGGGAACTTCAACACCCCACTGACAGAAATTAACAGATCCTTGATGCAAAAACTAAACAAACAAATGATGCACTTAAACATTACAACCAATGGGCTTAATGGATTTATACAGAATATTTAACCCTAGTACTATTGAGTATACATTTTTCTCATCAGCTCATCATTTATTCCCTAAGATTGATTATAACTTAGGACACAAATCAAACCTAAACAAATTTAACAGAATAAAAATTATACTGTATACCTTTGCAGACCCCCTCCACCCTGAGATAAAAGTAGAACCAACTGAAACAGAAACAAACATCCCCACACAAAGTCAAGGAAACTAAACAACCTTTTGCTAATGTTGGGTTAAGGAGGAGATAAAGGAAATCACTAGGTTCCTTGAAGAAAATGACAATGAGGCTACAAGCTACCAAAACCTATGAATACTGCAAAACTGTACTAAGAAAGAAATTTATCACATTAAATGCCCACATCTAGAAATTAGAAAAAAGATACATCCACAATCTAATAAATCATCTAAAGGAACTGGAAAATGAAAAGCAATCCAATCTTAATCCCACTAGAAGAAAATAAATAACCAAAATTAGATCAGAACTAAATGAAACTGAGAACAAAAGAACCATTTAGAGGATTAATGAAATAAAAGGTTTGTTTTCTGAAAAAAAAAATCAATAACTCCCAGCCAGATAAACTAGAAATAGAAAAGTAAAATATCTGATAAACTCAATCAGAAATGAAAAGGAGGAAACAGCAACAGATATCATAGATATAGAAATGGTCACCCCTGAATACTACAAAAAACTCTAGTCTCAGTAATTTGAACATGGAAGAAATGGACCAATACCCAGAATCTCACTATCTCCCTAGACCAGCTGTTCTCAACCTGTGTGTCATGACCCACAGGAACTCTATTAAAGGGCTGCGGCATTAGGAGGGTTGAGAACCACTACCCTAGACTTTATCAAGAAGAAATCAATTTCTTGACCAGGCAAATATCAAACACTAAGACTGTAATAATAAAAAAATTTCCAACAACATAAAAAGTCCTGGACCAGAAGATTTCACACCAGAATTCTACCAAACCCACAATGAATAGCTTATACTCACACTGGAGAAACTATTTCAAAACATGGAGAAACAGAGAATCCTCCCCAACCCCTTCTATGAAGAAAATATCACTCTCATACCCAAATCAGGATAGGACTCAACCAAAAAAGAAAACTATAGAACAATATCATTAATGACTGTTGATGCAAAAATACTCAATAAAATCTTAATAAAATAATTCAGCTACACATCAAAAAAATAATACATTGTGATCAAGTGCTTTTCATCCCAGGGATGCAAGGCTGGCTCAACTTATGCAAATTCATAAGTGTAATTCACCACATCCGCCACAAACAGAAGCAATAACAGAGACCATATAGACACTCATATAGACCATACAGATTATCAATAGACACAGAAAAAGCATCTGACAAAATACTATACCCTTTTTTGATAGGAACATATAAGAAAATAGGCATTGATGGGACATTTCTTAAAGTGATAGAATTAATCTATGCAAAACCACAGCCAAAATAATGAGTATAAAAAAAACTGAAAGGATTTTCACTTAGACTTGGCTCCAGGCGAGGATGCTCACTATCACCACTAGTGTCCAACACAGGGCTAGAAGTCCTCACCAGCGCAATCTGGCAAGAGAAGGAAGGATATCAAAGGTATTGAAATGGGGACAGAGGAGGTCAAATTTTTTTATTTTTGCTGATGATATGGTTTTATACTTAGAAAAACCTAAATACTGAGCCACAAAACTCTAAGAAGTGATCAAAGAAAAAGTATATACTGGGGAAAAGAATCCCTATTCGATAAATGGTCTGAGAGAACTGATTATAACTGATTTCAGTCAGTTATAAAAGGCTGAAAATGGACTTGCACCTCTCATACTTACAAAAATTATCTCACTGATGGATAAAAGATTTAAATCTTAGACACTGAACTATAAAAACTCTAGAAGAAAGTACGGGGAAAACTCTGAATCTTATTGACCTAAGAAAAGAATTTATAAAGAAGACACAATTGGCAATTGGGACCTGATGCAAGAAAAAAGGTTTCTGTCCAGCTATTGACACATCAACAAAACAAAGAGACAGAGGGGAGAAAATATTTGCATGCTATTAATCTAACAAAGTGCCAATAACCAAAATCTACAGAAACATTCAAGCAAATCAATAAGAAAAGAGCAAACAACCCCATTAAAAACTGGGCAAGGGACAGGAACAGAATCTTTACTCTGGAGTGCAGGTGAATGGCCAGCAATCACATGAAAACATGCTCATCCTCTCTAATCGTCAGAGAAGTGAGACTATCACCTAACCTCAGTGAGCATTGCCCATATCACCAGGTCCCTCAGCAGCAGATGCTGGGATGGGCGTGGAGAGAAGGGATCACTCGTGCACTGTTGGTGGGAGTGCAAACTAGTGCAGCCTTTATGGAAAGAAGTATGAAGACTCCTCAAAGAACTAAAAGTAGATCTTCCATTTGATCTTAAAACTCCATTACTAGATATCTGCCCAAGAGATAAAAAGTCATTTTGCCATAAGAACATTTGCACTCAAACGTTTAAAGCAGGTCAATTCACTGTTAAAGATGTGGAATCAACCCAAGTGTCATTCAACCTATGAATGAATTATAAACTATGGTATACATATACCATGGAACACTATTAAGCCATAAAAAGGTAGAAATTTTGTATCTTTTATAACCACTAGAAAGCGTTTGGAGAACATTCTCCTAAGTAAAGCATCATAAGAATGAAAAAACTAGCATGCCATGTACTCAATATTAACTGAAGCTAGTAAGTTAACACCTGTAGGCCCACATGAGAGAAAAAGTTATATTCAACAAGGGTGAGGGAGAGGAGGTTCAGTATGCTCCCACTCAGTGGGTCCAATGCATAGGTATATGCCACACTTTCTGGGTAAAAGACACAACTACAACTTACACTTTCCCATATAAATGTAAACAGTGTAACCTCATACTAATTAGAAATTAAAGAAAATAGTGACTTGGATGATTCCTGTAAAAAGTTATCTAACATACATGTTTTATTAATTCCAAAAGAATGTATAGCTCGTGTAAGGAAGCATCTTACTACAAAGCTGTGTTTTTCTTCAAGAACTCCTGGTGCCTCCTATGTGTAATTTAACTTATCTTATGATGTCTACAATAAGTATGTTTATGAATATTTGGGATACACACGATTTAAACGACTATTTTACATTATCTGAGCTTACACATTTCATTTTATCATTTTTTTTCTCTTATATAAAATGAGAGATGATGAAGACATCAATCTTTGTCTTTAATGTAACCTCTGAACATTACAGGATTTACTCTGGACTATTAGTGGCTAAAGATCAGGAGATATTTTGAGACATGAATTGCATATTTTATAGTTCATAAAAGGGAGACATTTAAAAAGTTTACAGTTCATTTCTTACTATCTAAAAATAAATGTGGGGAAAAAATTCCTACTCTACCCACATACAAATGCTTTCATAATCTGACAGTTTGGAAAACTGCTTTATAAAATGAGTTTTTACAATATGCTACTTTCTTTGATAACTTTATGTCATTTTCCAAATGTGTTTAGCCTTGCACTCATATTCTAAAGAACCTGTCACACAAAGATATCCCTTAAAGAAATCTAAATAAAGAGCAAAGATTCATATGGGCAATTTCACAAAACTTTCTTATTTAAGGTTCAGGATTTCTCCACATAATCTCCCTAAATCAGCTCCACACTGCTGTCCATTAAGTTATTCAGCAGTTAAGAAGAAAATAGTTTTGAACTATTCACGCCAATGCAAGGATTGATCATTCTCAATAATTACTTAAATATTGGAAATCTATAAGCACACTTAATCTTTCATTCTGCACTCAATCTTTCTAAAATTTCTCCTGGGAATAGTTTATCTGAAAGAACTAACAAAGTTACCAATTTAATTGGTGATTCCTAATCAATTCTGTAATACTTGAAGTGATGACTTGTATCAATGTGGTAAAAAGAAAAATAGATAAAATAACTACAGTGGAAAGACCCCCAGAGTGTATCATCCCCTCGGTCTCTGTGACACACAGAGAGTAAGGATAAAGAATGAAATAAGGTAAATGGACAACAAGATGAATTATATTCACAGAAGAGCTCCAAATCAACTCCCTTCAGACTCTGATCCATTTGAACTTAACATTAGCAAGTGCAGTATTGAAGAAACTCCCCAGAAAAACATTGGTATAAAAACATCCAATTGTATACTTTAATTAGACTATAATTTTTCTTTGAGGGGGATTACTGTCATCTTTGCCAAAAAAAGGAAGCACTTTTATGCCAAAGTTAACATGACAATCCTGAAATTTGAACTTATCTATTTAGCAGAAAGCTTGCAGGAAGTGACAGACTCAAACATCTTGCTGCTTAACTTTGATATGTCTATAATATTTGGGCAAAATTCTCATTATTTCTTTTATGAATTTGAAAAAGCACTTATTTATTTTTATGTTTTGGAAGTTGAAATGTGTTCCTGAAAGTGAGAAATCCCTTTTACTTCACCATATGCCATCTTGTCTTTTTGACACTCCAAGCCTGGAAATATCTCAAGTATGCAGACTTCTGATTTCCAAATTATCTGCTGCCAAGAAGGGAAGTGAGTATCTGAAACTGAGCCACAGACCTTGGCAAATTTCTAATTCAGAATAAAACTTTCACTTTAAAATTGTGCTCAAGAGTTGAAAGGGATTTTTTTTATGTCTAATTTGTGTTCTAAGATTGTGGGTGAAAATTATTGCAGCCTAGTTTAAAGGACCTTTTCTTTTTCTTTCTTTTTTTTTTCCTCATTGGGAAGAAGTTCTGAAGCATTAAGAAGTGAATTGAAGTTTCAATTCTTTTGTATTTACATTTGACAATGTAAAGAGTGACAAATTTTAGCTCAGTACCAATATTGCTGAAGTACATCTTCTGAGACTTTTTTAAACAGTGAAAGTCAGTAGATTTTAGGGTCTCTGAGCAAGTGTCTAGTCCATAAATGATGGCTTCTCTAGCAGGAGGAGTGAAAGTTCCATGATTCAGTGTGGTGTACCTCTGAACAAAATGGTGATCAAACTTTTTATTTTTAAATTCATTAACTTTTTGTACTTACTGAAATAGCACTCTAAATAACTCACAGAAATACAGTTACTTCAAATATATTTCTACTAGAGAGAACAGTTTTTGATCAGTTATAAATAATATTGTATCACGGAATTAGGGACTTTACAATTGAACGGAAGCAATGAGATATTTATTTTACATACAAACCAATTTAAATAGTTTCATTCATTCAGGAGACAGTGTAAGTATTATTTAGTATGAATTTTTTATTTATTAAAAAGGTTTTTTTTTTTTT
>NW_003852537.1:4038103-4066176 GCF_000181295.1 Otolemur garnettii | reverse complement strand
TTTTTTTTTTTTTCAACTGTGGCCAGGGCCAGGCTTGAACATGCCACCCCCAATATATGGGGCCAGCGCCCTACTCCTTGAGCCACAGGTGTCACCCTATCTTTAAAAAGTTTTTATAAAAACCCTTCCAACTCTGGGAATGACAGACCACAACAACTTAAATCCATCTTACTACAAAAAATTTACAAAGTGATAATTTTTTCGATTCTTGGGGGCATAAAAGAGTGTTTGTCTTAGCAATTTGGAGATTGAATGGAAGTAATTCACATAGGAGAAAAGGAATGAAGCCTTTGCATAGAACAATGTGGAAGGTGGAACTCAGGCCTTCTACTCAAAGCTACACCTGAAAGGCTTGTACATGGGAAAAGTGACAGATTAAAGTTTGTTATTTACCTAAATTTGGGGAAATGCCTTAATAAAAAAATTACCCAAATAATCTTAGGACCAAGCACATCACCGAAACTCATGGCAAAAACAAACAAAATCATTCTGAGATCACATTGGTACAAAATATAATGGGTAAAACTAAGCTAACTGTATCAATAATAATAATAGATGCAAATGGAAATCAAAACTTGCCAATGAAAGAAAATATTTCCAGATGGTTGGCAAAGCAAAACCTACAAATACTTAAGTTATAATGAAGAGGTAGGTACAGTTAGATAATAAAAATATATAGTATATAAAGAAGCCTGATATACCTATGATAAAATCATACAAAATGGACTTTAAGTGAGAATATTATTTGGAATAAAATGGTTTCTATATAATAGCAAAAGAAAAAACCAATTAGATGATGTGAATACTTAGGATGTTTATATGCCAAAGAGCCTAATGTTCAAATATATTATTAAAATTCAGTTTCAGTTAAAATAAGCTGTTGTGTTTTTGAAGATAAAGTGCTCAATGAAGATCAACAGACTTTTGGAAAAAATAAGTGAAAAATATTACTAGCTGCACAGGCAAATTAAACTTCAATAGTAATTAAAAGAATTCTATATGACTCAGGACAGAAGAGAACGAAATAGGATCAAGAAACATATTCTGTTACATATAGTCATCTAATTCATGATATCACTGGCATTTCAAATCAGTGATAAAAGGACAATCCAATTTATAAGTATCACTGAAATAATTTGGAAGTATATCGCTAAAATTGATCCCTTCATTACATCATTCATTAAAAATGACCCAAATATGTTATTTCTATATCTAACAGCAGATAATTTAAATAACTATTTGAAAAGTAAAAATTCCTTTATGATTAAGAGCTGGAAGTTTTCCTAAATACAGAAGAAAAATCTCAGTTGCATAAACCCTTACATAAAAAGTAAAATTGATAAATTATTAAAATATTATGAATATTAAGATACTTGGAAAAGATTACAAAATAGAAACCCTATATAATACAAATTTGTAAATAGTTCCTAAAATCCAGCTAAAGAAAAGCATTGAATAAAATACCTCCTTGTTATATGATGAGAATATAATCATATTATAAATAATGACCATATATGAATATAGTGATTAAGAAATAATATTTTAAGCCAAGATATTGGCAATTGAGATTGATTTGTTTTTTCTCGTTGGTAGGTTGTGGAGCATCACTTTAAAACTGTCTTCATACAAGTTTAAGTCAGAATAGTGTTTTGAAGGGCACTTTCATGGTATTCATCAGAGTTAAATTTTGACTAATTAATTGACCATCTATACATCTACTTAAAAACTGGAGATAGAAGAAGTATCATGAGTAAAAGTGAAAATCTGAACAATGACCTAAATATTTAAACATTACTTGCCAAAGCCCGCAAAATGGTACATATGCAAAGCTTGGTTTTTTAGACAGGTACATGTATCTTATTTAAGAACTTTTAAGAACCCCTTTTTGGGCTAAGTGCCTGTAGCTCAGCAAGTAGGGTGCCAGCCACAAACAGCGAGGCTGGCCAATTCGAACCCGGCCCGGGTCTGCTAAAGAACATTGACAACTGCAACCAAAACCTACCCAGGCATTGTGGCAGGCGCTTGTAGTCCCAGCTACTTGTGCAACTGAGGCAAGAGAATCACTTAAGCCCAAGTATTTGAGGTTGCTCTGAGCTGTGACGCCAAGGCACTCTACTGAGGGTGACATAGTGAGACTCTGTCTCAAAAAGTAAAAATTAACTTATTTGCATGTGATAAAAATTAATTTCAGCTAGTTTAGTGAAGTAAAAGACAACATGTCTATAAAAATAAGTCGGAAATCCATTGGCAAAAGCATAACCTATGCTTATCGAGCACATATTTAACAAAAATTGGAAAAACACAAAGCACAAAGTTATCTCTCTATTCCTACGTCCCTGATTTTCTCTACATGCAGCCCTGGAAATCGGCTTTCTCTGTTCCTTACTCTACATGAAGAATAAAGTTTTCCTTCATCATCTAAATTCATTTATTATAATTTCAAATACCAACGTGGACTAAATTGCTATACCACTTACAAATTCTAAGCAGACAAAATCAGATCACACCAGTTTAGATGAGTTATCCACTGAAAAGACCAAGACATTCAATGCACTTAGATTTCACTGGGTCGGGGGAATGAAACATTCCAAAGAATAGGGCATCAGTATGGTTTTGGCATCAACCTCAAAACATATTTAACAGAATGCGTGTATGTGTGTGTGTTTAAAACTGTAAAGAAAAACTTACTCCTGGTACATTGTTTTCTTTGTGAAATAAGCAACTAATTCATCTGAAGTGAATCAGGGCCTATATTAAAGTGAGAAGCTTATGGAGAAAAGCAAAAATTTGAAGTAGCCATTGTTGAGTAGTTTTCTGAGTTTTCTTAGAGTCTAGGTTGCTGGGGGTTGGGGCCATTCAGTTTATGTCTAAGTAGCAAGAATACCACATGTTACTATTTTCACCTGAAAGTCTACTGTAGAAGAGAATCAATAAAAATGGTAAATTTATCCTATACTAAGGATTGGTTGAGAATTTGGCAAAGGCAATTAATTGAGTTGGAAGAAAAAGGAATGTATGAAGTTCATTAGGGAGGAAAAAAATAAAACAAGGTTATTTAATGAGTGGGAAAAGGAAGGTCAAGAGCCTGGAAGTTTTCATGAAGTAAAAGTGTAAATTTTGAAAGTATCAAGAATTGAAAACCTTAGAAGGACAAGAAGTGATAGAAGCTTAGTGGAATTTAAGATTTAAGGTTTCAAAGTGGAACACTTCCCATGGATGTCAAGGTTCATAGTGGCTTTAGCAGGCACTGATGAAATACAATTATAAAGTTCATAGCAATCAAGAAAGTGAGTGAAATTCAATGCCAAGACGTTACATCTTCATCAGTTTGGATATTAAGCTTGCTAACAATAGGACTTGTACGTCTACATTTTGAATGTCTGTACAAAGTGACACGCAGAGTCAAAGATCTGATCTGAAACCTTATCCTTTAGTCTACAACCCTCTGGAATATTTTACTTACGTCATTGGCCAGACTACTCTAACAAGGTTAAGGGGACAACTGAATCTATAACTCTTCTGATAATTAAAAGGTCTAAGAACTTTTAAAAAATCTGAAGTTTCTGCTATTTATGGAGCCTAGCTGAAAGGAAAAATATTTAGAACAAAGTGTTATTCAAACACATACCACAAATCTTATCAATTATTTAAAAAATCTCTAAAAACCACTTAGGCTCTATTTCTACCTATATGCCTTGAAATCTTTAATATACGTATGAGTTCCTATGTATTATTTACTTTCACTGTGGTCAAATCCAGAACATTACTTTTCATTCTGATATATAATCTTATTTTACACACGTTACAAATAAATATGAGTTAAAAATAGAAAAACACTTAATTTCATGAAGTTCAGCACTGTGCATGTCTATCAGTGAAAAGAGAACGCAAGGCAGTTCAGCCACTAAGTGGTCCTTTGGGGTCTACTTTCAGATATTCTGTTGTCCTGGAAAAAAAGAGTACGGTTTTCTATGTTTCTACTTATAATCTCACCTTGGCAGCCTCAAAAGATTTACCAAACCCTGCTAAAGAGGCTACGGGTTTTAGCCATGGCCTCTTTAGCAGCAGTTTTCTTCCTCAGTGTGTTTACACTATAACTTGCTCGTGCAGCGGTTTAACCTGTGGGTCGCGACCCCTTCGGACTGTATTAAAGGGCTGCAGCATTAGGAAGGTTGAGAACCACTGCAAGTATTTGTTACTAACTTTTGTTCTAGACAATGAAACCAGGCATCCTGACTAGGCCTCTTCCCCTTCATTTACCACAGCCCCTTTGCTGCTGGTCATCCTGACCATCACAGTCATTCTGATTCTTTCCTCACTCAAACATGCCCAGATTTACACATCCCAACCAGACGGCCACCTTGCTCCTCACAATGCATATTCCTTTTCACCTTTTGCCTTATCCAAGCCACCTTCCCCTTAAGCTTTTACTATGTGTACCCCATCCTTTTCTCTTCATGCCCAAGTCTTAGTTCCTTCCGGCACATATCAAAGCACCCAAACCAACATCAACAATTGGCTTAAATATTAACTATTTATTATTTTTAAAATAATTTTCTAAATTGACCTTTAATTCTTTTTATACTGGCGGGCCCCCACACGGCCTAACTCACTTGAACAGAGTTTGATGTCATGGTGAGGGGGGAGAGGAGGGAGCTCTGCTAGGGCTGCGTCGGGGTCCACAGTTCTTCTCAGTTTCAACAAGGGGAGAAATACACCCCCCTTCTCTAAGGGAAATACTGTTTGGAGGAAGAGCATAGGCCATGAGAGATTGTTGCCATAGTCTCGGGGAACACAGTTTGTGAGCACCTCCCGAATCTATGTGGCAGGCAGAATTCTAAGATCATCTTCAACACTCTGTCCCCTAAGTCTACACACCCTGTACCCTTCCTTTCCTGGACTGTGCCTGGACCTATGTATAAGAGCACACTGGCCCCTGATTAGACTACGCCATAAGGCAAATGTGACCTGATAGCATTAGTGAGATTGCATTGTGTTAGATGAGATTCCACTGAGGCTGACTACAGAAAGATTCTCTTACTGAATTTAAAGAAGTGGTGGGTGACACTGTGGGAGGCCACAGGGCTATTCTCTGATGGGAGCCCCAGCTTGAAACCCTGCAAGGTAACAGGGAACTCAGTCATAAAACCTCGAGGAACTTGATTCTACTAAATTTTAGGAAAGTATTCCTAGCCTCAGAAGAAATTATAGCCCAGAGCAAAACCTTAATTTCATTCAGGTAGGACCCTAAGCAGAGGGCCCAGTTCCCCCAAGCAGTCACCTGACCCATATAAACATTGACATCCATAATTCATGTTGTTTCATGGGGCTAAGTTTGTGGCAATTTGTTACACAACAACAGAAAACAAGTATAGAGTATAAATGTCTTAACACAATAATTAAGTAAATGAGGTGAGGGATATATTAACCAGTACAATGTAAGCATTCCAAATTGTATATGAAATCAGTACACTGTACTC
Source organism: Otolemur garnettii (assembly GCF_000181295.1). Classification (NCBI taxonomy): domain Eukaryota; kingdom Metazoa; phylum Chordata; class Mammalia; order Primates; family Galagidae; genus Otolemur; species Otolemur garnettii. Next base: position 4,060,696 of record NW_003852537.1, on the reverse strand, counting down.
CATAAACACATTAATGTATACATAATCTGTCTCTTTATGAATAAATAAAAAATAAATAAATAATGACAAAAGAAAACTTATACAATAAGGGAATAGAAATGGATGATTTCTTTAATCTCTAGATTCAGGTACAAATCTTCAAATAACAAACTTTAGTTTTTCAGAAATGCTCATCCTGAACTTTTCTCAGAGCCATCTGGTTCAGCTCACCAAGACAGAATTCCATAATTCTAAGCACATTCCACTCTTCATTCATATTCTTTCTCTCTTTCACATCTTTTGCTATTACATCAAATCACATCCTGAACGACGGTGCACTAGATTACTCTTGGTACAAATTGACCTCTTGTTTCATCCAGAAGAGAAGATTATTTTCCACAGTGTATATTTGAGAACACTGGGAGATAAGAATGCTTACATTTTTTCTTCACTGCCACTTCCAAATCTTTACACATCATCTTCAGTAGAAACCCCTGCTCATAAGAGATGCCTACTTTCTTAGCCAAGTAATTTTCTGCCCTTCCATATTGCCAGCCTCAATAATTTTGTCTCACTGCTCTTAACATTTTAAAATTTGGTTCACACTTCGTTCTAAATCTACCAATTATTCTGTGTGATGTTGTGTCTATCTAGAACTTTCACTTCACAATTTCTGTATGCGCTCAGCTCCAGATGCCTCCACCTTTCCATAACTCACTTCCATGACACCACTAGATCTGCATGCTTCTGAATTCGTGCAAAATTTCTAATATGACTGCCTTTTACTTCCAGCCCATTCTGTTTTTAACAATACAAGATGTTCTCATTGTGCTGACATTGCCAAGGCACTGTCTAGGTCTATGTGGTTCATCCCAGATGGCAGGACATGAGCTGGAAGGAAGGCCAGCCATTGTCTTGAAAGAGCACAACTTAGACGCTGCACTTACCATATTTCCCCTTCTCCCACTAACTTCCCAGGGTCCTACTGGCTCTAAAGGAGTGAATTTGAGTGGCTCTTTGTACAGCTAAAATGTCGTGATTATCTTGCCAAGGGAAGAAGGCTGTTGAGAAACATGTTTGATCCGTCACAGGTGATAATCAAAGGAATGTCCACTCCTAGGCCTTCTGAATTCTGGGACATTACTATCTGTTCTATATAACGTAATCCATCTGGGAACAACGTAACTGAATTGGAAGAATTTGATTTATATTACATAATAAACCTTAAATTGACACAGGATTTAAAAATATATATATGGAACTAATGGGAGGAATATTGTAAATTAATATGGTTTCAGTAATCCCAGGAAGTCAAGTCACAACAGTAAGTAAATAGAGACTAAACTGCTTGTTGTTTTTAGCCTGGGGCTATTGTCAAAGGAATAGATAGTTTAGGATAGATCTAAATGCTATAATTATCACAGCTGTATCATAGTTATTTGCCCTCTTTGAATGTATTTCTCTTACCTATACAATGGGCATAGATGATCGTCATTCCAAGGTTAAGAATATTAGAGACACGCATGTAAAGGGACATTGTGCCTGGCATGGAGAGGACACCCCCCAAGTGAGGAGGGTTGTCATTAACATTTTATGTGTTGCATAAATTCTTACCATCTTCTGCACTGCTTTGTATCTACCAAACTAATCTTTGTTAAGACTTCCAAAATTTCAGAGAATCTGATTTAGATTAATTCAAAAATGATCTACAAATTGGTAGATTTTCTGCATGTGTTCAGGCAAAGCACTGAACTCCCTAAACTGGTACAGACCTGGGTCTAATTGGTTTTTCTCTGATTCCCTGATAGCCTTATTCAACTGACCTACTACTAGATCTCTCTCTCAATCCGAATGCTTAATTTGCTTCTCCTGTCTATATCCCATTCACACTCAGAAATCTCAGTAGATGGCCTTACTGTCTATTTTAGGAAGGAACATTTCAAAGTCAAATGTGAATTACCACACATATTCTTGTCCACTCTTCAAAATCCATTTGCTAACATTCTTTCTCTGCTCAACAAAAAACCACTGCACACACATAGAGGATACATGCACAAAGACACACACACGTGTGTGTGTTCGTGACCTGAAAGCCCCTTCCTCCACAAGCACTCTCGATTCTGTTCTTCTTCATCTCTTTTAATAGTATAAATTTATTTTTAAGTGCCTACAGTAAACAAAGTGATGATGAAAAAATAAGCTTTGTCCTTGAAGACATTGCAAGCAAATGGGAAGAAAAGGAGGATAAGTGTGAAGTGACAGGATAAACAGAAAAGCTAACCCACAAATGCAAATAATACTAACAAATAATTACACAGGAACTCTCCTTCTTTAAAATATACAGAGAGTGCAGAATGACTTATCTTTGAGAAACAAAGAAGTATTTTGAGAAAGTGAGATTTTGTTTAAAGGCAGTTTCGGTTATGAGAAAGATTAATAGCAGCAGGGCCCAACGCCTGAATGTTTTTTGTTTTTTTTTCTCCTACCAGAGCATACCTTTAAGAAAAGTCAGCCTTTAAATTTATGTGTTCTGCTGTTAAGAATCCCAAACATATCAAATATTTAAAAGGTAGATTCAATAGAATTCTTAGTCACAGTAAGAGTTTTTAAATAAGAAAGAATAAGGAGAAAGAAGTGATTACTTTCATTACATAAAAATATAAAACAGAGGTGAGCCCAGACAGAAAATAACTGACATGTCTACTTTTCTTTAATAATAAATCATCTATGACTTAATTGCATAAAGTAAACGAAAACCAGAACAAAGAGGCCAATTGATTTTAAAGGGCTGTGATGTTGCTTTGTAGCTTTATCTTTTTCTGGTATCAGATCCTAGAAAGAAGAAAAGATTGATGATGTTTCTGATATTAGATTAATCATAGAGAAATAGAAAATACATGTTGCTATTTTTCAAGTAACAGAAGATTAAACTGAGCAAGTTTATTGGCATTTTATTTGAGTGAGCATTTAAAATTTACAAAATCTGAAACATAACTTTAGTGATTATTTTTTACTGTGAGAAAGAGCAGTGAAATTGGAAAACTTTGGCAGGATTTCATCAAGGCTTTGTACTGTAAAATACAAGCAAATTCAGTAAATTTAGCAAATTAAAGTCATCTGTGTCTGAGGATTTATTTCTCTACCAAGTATATTAGCATGCAGTTCATTTGTGCGTGATGAAAAATAGTTGGACTCATTTGTCTCTGATACAGAAACGGTGTATCCGTGAATATGACCTCACCTAATTTTCCCCCATTATATTAATTCTACTGTTGAAGTCAGAGTTCGAGATTTTAGCTAATATTAAAGAATGCTATTATTCAAAGTAGTGATTTGGTACATATTTACTTTGTATATTTTTATAAAATTAATCCATTACAAATATGTCCTTTCTCTTTTACATCAAGTCTAAAACCCATTCACAATTTATGACTCTGTAATACACTGGGAGCCTTGTTTGTCACTCAAAATTATTTTTTGTAGAGACTTAAGAAAAATCTCACAAATGCAAATTCAAGAATTTATGTTCTTTTATGTGAGTGGTAGCTAGTATGTTTCTGGCAGGATGGATAAATGAGAGAGAAAGAGATGATAGATATTTGGATAATAAATCAATATGTCCAAACTAATTTTTCCTACTCATAATCCCAAATTTTGTTTACTTCTGTATGTTAGTGGTTAACAGCAATTATGAAATCATTGTACCTTGACATTTGCCAGGCTCATGATTTCATGTAATACATACAGAATGCCAAAAAATGTAAACACGTTTGAAGACAAAAAAAAAACTGCATTAAATTTGTAATACTCAAGTCACATTTGACTTCTGCAATTGCAAGAGGTGCTCAGAGTGACATGTATTCATCTTTTGTTATTGGTATTTACTGAATATTATAATTTTAATACACTTTTTTCCTTTCTTAAAATGTGTATATTTGGGGGGCAACCTCTGTATGTTTTTAACGCAGAACATTGATTAATCAAGCCACGTACTTACCACATCTACCAGGCCTGCCCTTCAGCTCAGAAGAGTGGACATAATTATTATAACACCACGTGCCAATCTGACACTACCCAGGCAACCACTCGTTGCATTGTCCTTCTCTCACTATGTTTTCTGTGTTACTCAACTCAGGGTCTCAGAACCTAGCCCCGTGGTGAGCATAAAGTCGGTCTAAAGGCATCAGGAATAAGACAGGTAAAAAGAAAATGTCCTGAGGCCAGGAAACACCTGGAAACCAGAAATTAACAGAACTTTTTTTTTCAACTTCAGAGTTTTAGAAGTGAGCAAAAACACAGCAAACAGAAGGCAAGAAACTCGATGGACCAAATTACAGTGGAAGCGGAAGTAACCAACGAAAACAAGGGTGGCAGCGACTTCATGACCAGAGCTGACCAGACAGGCGCTTCTGTGTGTAACTCCCGAGGTGTCCAATCAGGAGGTCACATCTGCCCTTCAAGGAAGACGTCACCCAGTGCGTCAGGCACAGTGGAGCGTTTCCCCTGCCGAATACATGCCTGAAAGTGTCTCCGGCCTGGCCTTCGCACCTGAGTTCTGATGCCATGGAAATTCTAGGAAGAGAGGAAAGCAAACCTTAATACATGGATTGACTCCCTGAGGGTTAATCTAACATGCATAGAAGTCTGAATAACGTCCTTTCTGGGAAACCCACCTCAATTTGCAACTAATAGTGCACTCTCCACCAATAAATAGTGTGCTCTTCTTACCTATTTTGTGCACAGCCAGAAAATTTCTGGGTTGACTCATTTTTTCACAACTCTCTATCTTCATACCATGTCTAATCTCTGGAGAACCAGGAAGAATCCCTCAGAATAGGAGCCCTACAGAGTGGGTAAAAAGAACTCTTTCACCAAAGTATTCATCATGAAAAGATTTCTGTACTGAAATTGGCCAGTTTATGCTAAGATAAAGAATAACTCCAAAAGCAATGTAGCATAAAATAATAAAAGTTTATGTGTACACATGTCCATCATGGCTAGCCTTGGAATTCTTCCCAACCCCTGCAACTATTGGGATATTTTGATGATGTATCCAATATCAGAAGTATTACTGGATGTTATAAGAGGAAAAGAATATGGTGAGTTGCGTGTGAGCCTCTAAAGATTTTTTCTTGCAAGTGAAACATAGCATTCCATGGACATTGGCCATAGTCAATTACACAACCATCTGAAACTTCAAAGGCAGAGGGAAAGTGCTTGCATAAAGAAGGAAAGCATTGGCAAATAGCCCTGATCTTGCCACAGTTCATAATTGCAAACAAGATCTTTTCAATTCTGTTTTATATTTTCGGGAACTGGAAAGCAATGAAAATGTTAAAGGTTGGGAAAAGTCATCCTCCACCTGTTTGAGCAAAGACCATAAGGCCTCGCCCAAAGCTGACAACATAAATTATATTACTATTGAAGATACATTTATGAAGTGATGATGCTATTGATTCATTCCAGAAATAAAATTTGAAATCCTGAAGACATTAGCTTTTAAAAATTACTATTGCAGATTAAATGATTAACTAAATATTGGAGAACTATTTTTTGAATGGCAATTACTTCTTAACATAAATGTCCTTTATTACCTTATAATACTATTTATATTTTAGAAAAATATAGAAAGAATTTGGCCGGAAGCGGTGGCACTTGCCTGTAGCCCCAGCTACTTGAGAGGCTGAGGCAAGAGGATTGCTTGAGCCCCCAAATTTGAGGTTGCTGTGAGCTACACAGCACTCTACCTAGGGCGACAGAGTGAGACTCGTTCTCAAAATCAATCAATTAGAAATATGTTTTAAAATATTGTTCTTGGTTCATTCCAGAATCAATGATCTTCTTACTAAATCCGTTTGCTTCTTTTCAGTTTTTATCCTATTATTGGTTAAGAGACCCACTTGGCCATAATCTTTTCCATAACACTTCCTGTCTTTGGCTTTCATTGCTCTGGTTATTTGTGGGTTGTTTTTTTTTTGTGTGTGTATCTTTGAGTTGCTTCTTCTCAGGCTCCTGCCTATGTGCCTTCTTTTTGGCCTTGATTCTCAACATTGGCTTCAGCTATGCACCAACCACTTTCTTCTTCCTTTTTACCTGTTTTATGATTTCTGGGTAACATCTATGGTTCTAACTCAGGGGTGGGGAAACTTTTCATGCCAGAAGGGTACATTAATTTAGCTATAATCAAATAATGACACATTCAAGAAACTTCAATTTCATATACTTTAAAATGTACATTGTTAGTAAAAATCTAACCACTATGTACTTAATAATTTCAAAAAATAAAAACTGTTTGTTAATTTTAAAATTAACTAAATTTTAATGTTATTTTTGTGTCTATGTTTTGTTGGAAAGCATTTGAATACATGAAAAATGCTCATTGTCCCTAGTCATCACAGAAATGCAAATCAAAACCAGCCTGAGATATTACCTAACCCCAGGGACAGTAGCCCACATCACAAAGTTCCAAAGCTGCAGATGCTGATGAGGGTGCAAAGAGAAGGGAACATTTGTACATTATCAGTGGGATTGCAAAATAATACAGCCTTTTTGGAAAGAAATCTGGAGAATCCTTACAAAACTAAAAGTAGGCCTTTCATTTGATCCCACAATCCCAATACTGACTACTCAGATAAAAAAAAAATCATTTTACCATAAGGAAATTTGCACTTGAATGTTTATAGTAGTTCAATTCACAATCACAAAGATGTGACAAAAAAAAATGCCCATCAAACCATAAATGGATTAATAAATTGTGGTGTATGTATACCATGAAAGACTATTCAGGCATTAAAAAATGATGAAGATTTTACATCTTTTGTATTTACCTAGATGGAGTGGGAGAATATTTTTCAACTCAAGAATGGAAAAGCAAGCACTCCATGTACTCAATACTAATTGGAAACTAGTAGGTGAACAACTATAGGCCCACTAGAGAGAAAAATACAATTGAATTGAAGGGGGAGGGAGCTCTGTAAGCTCCCACCTTAATGGGCATAATATAGAGATATGACATACTCCAGGTGAAGAAGTCAACTTCAACTCAGATGTTATAACAAACACAAACAATGTCAGCTAATCTTATGTACCCTTATATTAATCTGAAATTTTAAAAAAATGAAGCAGGGGGGTGGCACCTGTAGCTCAAAGGAGTAGGGCACTGGCCCCACATGCCAGAGGTGGCAGATTCAAACCCAGCCCCAGCCAAAAACTGCAAAAAAAAAAAAAAAAAAAGCAGGTTAAATTGATTATAATAGTTTATTTTAAGTAGATATATGGAAAATATAATTGTTCTTATGTACCAATAGAAGTTATTAATAAAGAAAAACATAAAAATATTTGTGATCTATATGAGTGTTACAATGCTGACGAGCACTGAATTTCTTTAATGTAGATACTGCAGTGTCACAAAGCAACAAAATCATCTTTAGCAGAAACAAGGTAATATTACAATTTCCAATCTTCATTAAAAAATCTGCTTTCTTTCGTTAGCATTCTCTCAGTCTTCTTTGACATCATGAGTTGTTAGGAAGACAGAATTTAAAAGTCCTTTCAAGCTGTTCAACTATGCACAAATTCCACTTCAAACACAGTGCACCATTGTCACAAGCTAACAGCAGACTGACGGACTTGACTCTCCAAAACTGTAACCAACCAATCTTATGTTGGAGAAGGGGAAGTTAGAATTAAAAAAGTATAGAAGCCATTAATTTATCCTTTATAACTTACTAATGTTCTAATCTTGACAGTCAATATGGGATGATTATTTTATTGCAATATATTTTATTCTTTGGTATTTTTAATATTTTCATATTAAAAATAAAATAAAAATATAGCAACAAACAAAATATATTAATAAAAATAAAATGGATTTGTTCTGTAAAATTTGGATTCAATCAAAAGGCCACACTTAAATACCTAGAGGACCACAGTTTCCTCACCCCTGTTCTATTGTCATGGATTTAACTAACATTTGATCATGGGTCCCTATCTAGTTCTCCAGTTCTGAAACATCTCTTAAAGTTCAAAGTCATCTTCAAATTGATTGTTAAATATCTTTTCATAAATAAACCTAAGATTAAAGCATTGAATAATACAAAAGTTGAACTAATTTTCTTTATCTGACAGACCTGCTTCTAATTTTTAATACCAAACATTTTGATAGCTATCAGCATCATATATAGAAACTTTGAAGTCATTGTGAGATCATCTTTATCACCCTGCCCTCAAATTCACATCCCTTTGATCATCAGGTTATCTAATACTTAAATTGGTAATGCTCATTCATCCTAATCAACTTTTTCATCAGTCTTCATCAGTCTCTTGGTCCCTGATGTAGATTAAGCTTTTGTAACTTGAAAATGCTTTTAGCATTTTGAAAAGACTTCATTCATTTTTTTGTTGTTGTTTATTTAAAGTCACTACATTTCTCAATGTACCATCATATTTATTTTCTTAAATATGAATCTGGCCATAATACTGCTTTACAGAACATGTTCAGCAATTTCCCTTCACCAAAGTCCAAATTCTTCAGGATGGCAGGAGACCCTCCACAGTCAGACTATGAGCTTACCAGCTGCATGTCTGCGTCCTCGTGGGGCATAGTGAACAGTGTCTTTACCATAAAACAGTGGTCTGCAAATATTTACATGAATAATAGTCACCCAGGGGATTGGATACAAGTTGAGTTCCTTTGGTGTCATCCAGAGGTACTAGTTTAGACATCTGAGTGGAAACCCAGGTATCTGTAGTTTCCAAATATATGGTGAGGTGACAAAGCAAAGGTGGTTTGTGGATGGTAACTGAAAATTCTACCCAAAGTATTTCGCCATGACATTTTTGCTCTAATTGGCTTTCTCTAGCTAGAAATTACTTCCTTCCCTTTTTGTTCCACATGTGTGCCTGCTCATTCTTCCAGAACCATTTCTGTGAACGCCCACTTCTCATTTCATTCAATTTAATTAGTTATTCCTTACTTGGTCGTTCTGTAGAACTTTGTTCATATTTCTATTTTAATAATTGCTAGACTTTTAGCCACGCTTTGCACATATGACTACTTTTAGTCTAATGTAATTATTTAATATCTATTGGTTATATTTAACTTAATGTAATATATGTCCCTGAGGATTGAATTACAAAAGGAAAGCACTATGCATGAACAAAAATAAAAGGCATAAACAACAACTGAAATTTTTTGTTATATTTAAATAAGACATTTCATCAGATTTGCAGATGACGCTTAATTTATTCAACAGATGACAGAACAAGATTCAAATGTATCTCAGCCCGCTGAAGTACTAGAATAAAATTTGTATGGATACCACATAATACTACATTTATGCTTAAAAATCAGTCACACAAAATCTAGATATGGGAGACATAGCAAATAACTGTTCATTGAGGTTTTACCTAATAACAAAGACAATATAATGCAGGAGTGTTATGTGACCATTAATGAAGCTAAAGCAGTTTTAATCTGCATTCATAAAAGTCTGGTGTGCCCAGCACAGGACATAAGGGTCCCTCAGTAAGGGTCCCTCAGTAAGATGCCCTGTTGAGTCCAAATATCAAATGCTATGTTGAGTTTGTGCCACCGTGCAGGTATATTACAAACTAGAACTGTACCTGAAGTATTAGGAAAATGTGATATTTGGTTGGGACTGGTTACCTAACCAGTTGTTGAAGGGACTGCTTGGAAATAAGATTAAATAGAGAGTGGCATCTCTTCTCAAATGTGTGAAATAGTATTATGGCACAGGGAAAGGTTCATCTTAGAGTTTCTTCAGAAATAAGAACTGGTAAAAACTCAAATTGTAGAGAGACAAAAGTTAGCCGAGGACTAATAAATTTTTCTTGGATATATTCAAGTTTTCTTGGTTCATTCAAATAAAGTAAAACATTTCCCCCCCTTGTTGATTTTAAGCACTCCTGACCCATGTTGATTTTAAACATGATTTTAAGCATGTTTCCTCACTCATACTTGAGTGAACCTGGTATTAAGTGATCAGTAAAGTGTCTTTACCTTAAGATTCTTGTATTAAGAATGTAAATGGGTTGCCTGGGTTTTTGTTTGTTTGGTATTTTTAAAGTCAAGCTTATTGCAATATAATTTATACACAATAAAACTCATTTTTCTTTAGGTGAACCATTTTATGCATTTTGGCAAATGTATGTATCATGTAACTCTAGGACAAGGAAGATAGAGAAAATGTCTATCTCCTCTTGGCATTTTTGCCGTTGACTTGATCTTCATGCTTATAGTTTTGCCTTTTCCAGAATGTGACAGAAATGTACTCGTGCAATGTGTGGCCTTTTTTGTATCAGGGGTTGAATGGATAAAGATGCTGTTGTACTTGTAAACACGGTGAGATACTACTTAACCATAAAAAAGAATATGAACATGCCATTTTCAGGAGCATGGCAAAAACTGGAGGTAATTGGGTGGCACCTGTGGCTCAAAGGAGTAGGGCACTGGCCCCATATGCCAGAGATGGTGGGTTCAAACCCAGCCTTGGCCAAAAACTGCAAAAAAAAAACCCAAAAAACAAACAAAAAAAAAATAGAGGTAATTGTGTCATGTGAAATAAGCTAGGTAGAGAAAATATTACCTCTTGGGTGGTGTTGTGGCTCAAGGATTGGGGTGCTGGCCCCATATACTGGGGTGATGGTGGGTTCAAGCCCAGCCCTGGCAAAAATATATTGCCTCTTCTTACGGCTATGTGGAAGCTAAAATAGTTGATTTCACAGAGGTAGAGGTCTATGAATTAAAAAAAAAAAAACTTTTAAAGTTCTTCCTCAAATGTAAACATTGTTAATTCAAATTAAAAACTACATAATGAAAAATTACCTGTATATATCTTAAAAAATACTGTTTTATAGCCACATGGGCTGGTGCAGATGTTGTGAAGCCAACTTTGGCATAATACAAACTTGCAGCATGCACACGTGTGTGCACAGACATGCCACACGTGTGCCACACACATGCCATACACACACCACACACATGCGACACACGTGCCACACACATGCGTGCACAGACACTGTGATAGCTGGAAATACCATGATCATCACCTTCTTTGGGTCTGGATTCTTTCCCCCAGCCCCTTCTCAGACTTGCTCTCTTGGTCTGACACAGCGGGGATGAAGAGCTCAGGGACCCGACGGGGAGGAGCGCCTTCTGTGCCTGCTCTCTCCCACTGACCTAGTGATGCTGGCGAGCTTAGTCCTTGCGCGGGGGTCGCAACCTCTTTTTACTGTGGCAACCTCCCTTCCAGAAAGGCTACAAAAAAAAAAAAATCTTGCTCTTGAGTTTGTTTTTACATTAGATTTTTCAAACCTGGCTTTGATTTTCCCGAGTAAAAATAAATTTGAGGTAAAACCAAAAGTATTTCATTTTTACATTCATTATATTAACAGATGGATGATGGTTATTATCATATTGAAAGATACGTAATTTTAGAAAATAGATTATTTCATGAGAGGTCAGTTTTGAGGTGCCTGGTAACTAAGAAAAGTAAGAGGGTACTCAGGATGGCATGGGAGAGAAGACCAACACACAAGGAACGATGATCGATAAATATCTTTAGCTTTTAAGGAGTATTTTGCAATACTTATAGTGATGAAAAAAATTAACATTATCAAGGATTTTGTGTAGTAAACAAAAGAAACAGCACTTAAATAGCTCCTTAGCGTCACATCACTGATCTGTGGCAAAGCTAGCTCTAACCTGAAATCAGAACTTTTCATTTCAATTATTGATTTATTTCATTCATTCAGTAAATAAGTGCTCATGTCATTTCTATAAACACTTTATAATGTTTCAGGACAAGGAAACGAAGGCTGAGAGAGGTAAAAGAATATTCTTAGAAAAAAGGAATAAAAATGTTAAACGTGGAATTATAGGCAATGTTTAATGATCATCAAGTCCGTTCTTTGTTCACACTTCAATAAGCAGAGCGTGGGACTGGATATTTGTCAGTTGTGCTTATCTTTGTATTGTTGTCTGAATTTGAAGATAGTTCCCAGAATAGGAAGGTAATCAAGATTCCTGGCACTGTTTTGAAAGTTAGAGTCATTCCTTTCTGCTGGTTTCTTCTGAGTCTACATCGTCTGACTTGTCGTCTTGTGCTTCTTCCTTTGCTTGAATTTTTTCTTTTTTCCACAGTAATTTTGTCATTGTAATATGAAAACTTACCAATGTATGAACTACCATATGAAATCAAGACTGATAAGAGAAAAATATAGTCGTTAATGGCGTAAAGATGTGGTGTCAGGCAGGGCTCCCTTTGATTCCAGTTCTGATTCTCAGCTCTCAGCTTGCTGTGAAATCCTAAGTTTCCAAATTCCTAATCTACTGATCTCTAATATGAAAAATAAAGATACTAACAACTCCCTTAGAGAATGAAGTATGCTTATTAGGGATGCCTGAAAAAGGGCATGTGGAAGTATTTAGTACAGTACAAACAAGTAGGGACGCTCAATAAACATGAAACACAGAAAATTTTCTAAGTGATTCTGTTAGATCATTGATTGTGTTAATGTCACATTATGTCTGACCCTGGAAAAATTCAAGGAAATATTTTGAAAGTAATTTCTATTCATTTTTTTAGAAGAGAAAGTTCAATAAATTACGATGGCAAAAGTCTCACAATGACATAATATCAAATCTGGGTGTTAAATTCAGAATCTCAAGGCTTTGTTTTGCTTCCAACGTGTAGGCTTCCAAGAGAAACAGGAGAGACAGGAATGTAGCCCTGTAACCAGGAATGCTCTGCCGAACCCTTCCGGGGCTGCTCTGATATTTTTAGTTTCCGATGGCTTTAAAGTAAATTTCTCAAATGCTCTTCAATCTGGTTAGATGCGCAGCGTGACAATAGCTATGTAGAAAAATCAGAGTTTATGGTTCATCAGAACTCTATTTTAGTTATGTGCAGAATGTCTGCTGTACTCGTTCATGGCTCTGTTTAAAGACTTGGCTGTTAGACATTTATACATTCATTAATTAGCAACTAGGCATGATTTAAAGGATAATGTTCCTGGCGCTCAGCGTATATGAAGCAGTAAACAGCTTTTGTGGAAGATTAAATGCTGTAGCAAATCAGAGACATTTGGTGACCCCCAGCAGCCATTTGTTGCCAGAAAACTTCAATGCTACAATTATTGTGCCAGAGGAGAAAACATATTCAGCTGATAGCAAAACAAACAGAAGAATGAATTTGAATTCGCCTTTTGCATGTTCAGAAATATGGCTCCTTTCTTTTTTTTTTCTTTTTACAATTTAATTTCATTTGAGCACAGGTTCCTATGAATCATTAAATTAAATTTATTTAAACATACCATGGATTGAAAGGATTTAACAATTCTAGAGATCGATGTACATTTGTATTGAGAAGTTAAGAATATGCAGCTAATATGAATAATTATGAAATCTAAAAAAAAAATCTCTTATTGAACTAGAATTTACATGTAGGTAGTGGGTTTACTTATGCCTATTGTTAGGGACCTTTGATAAAAATATAGATTTTATACTAGACCAATTATTTATTTCAAAAATCAGAATGTATTTTGGCTTGCTACATCATAAAAAACAAGAGAAATTAATTCTAAATTTTGCATGGAAAAAGCTAAAAATATTTTCATAAATTAGCTAATAAAAATTTGAAAACTTATACATCAAATTTCCAAATCAACATTTCCTCATCAAAATTTTATACATATATATATGTATATACATATAATTCCTAACTTATTTTGTTAATTCATAAATATATGTAATATACACTCCAATACAAAGACTCAGAAATGTAAACAGTTAAATAAGAATAATAACATTTTTTAATGTATTTTTCCTAGATCACTTGATTTCCAAGTTTTACTGTTAATTTGCAGTTTATTTATCCACCTAAATATAATCTGGATGAAAAATACAACATAAGTACAAGAAGTAAATATTCAGCAGGAATAAAAAAGATGTTTGATAGCATGGCGTAGCAAAAGCCTGGAGGAAAGTTCCTTTAATACGTATGCGTACTTAGGCTTACTGGGAAAAAATGACATGGTTTAGTAAGCTGGTTTAGACGTCAATAAGAAAAGAATTTTCACTGTTCTTTCTCCATAATCGGATTTGGTATGCATCATAACAGAAACAGCGCCTTCAGTGAGCAGTGTTCCTAACCCACTTTTTAATAATACAAAAGACTCCTCATACCACGTGTCGATCACCGTAAATGCTCACCCAGCCCACTTCTGTCTCCTTTTCCCAGAGCCCCTTTACTCCAGGCCAGTGTTATTTGTGGATGGGGATGGTAGGAGCAGAAACCTTTAACAAGAATCTGAGATCCCCATTTTCAGTGTTACGCTTTGATTATTTTTTTCCAAAGCACCACTTTTAAAATGCCATCAGAATTTTCTGAGTCTCAAAATTGCTCAAACATTAAAGGTATATTTTGTTTAGAGAAGTGGGACTCTGCATTCTATGAACTGTATAGCCTTTCTGAATGACTGCTGGAGAGAGACGTGCGGATAGTTAGAAGCAGCCCTTTAATACCTACAGAAAGGCCGCGGTGCACAGGGCATCTGCCTCACTGTGACTAAAATGTTTACTTTAGCAAACACGGCTCTATTAAATTTCAAAGTGGTGCTCTTTGAATTTTAAATTGTAAGGGAAACCTGGCCTCCATTCTTGAAAGCTTTGGTTTAAACATAAAAAGGAGAAAGTAGCTTTGAAGTTGGAATGAGATGCGTGAACTCGCCTTTTTTCACTGAGTCTGAAGAACTTTCAGAGCAGGCGCGAGCGCTATCTGGTATGCTAACTCATGACTCCAGTGATATTCTGACGTCTTTTACCCTTGACCATTTCTAGATTTTTTTTTTTAAGTTAAGAGTGGGAGATTAATGTGAGGTTTCACTTGTAATTCTCCAATCAGAGGATGTATCTACCAAGATAATTTTATACATTTTTATAAACAGATCACTTTATTGCTCTTTAATTGGCATCTAATTTTTCAAATCATATCTAGATTTTGAGTTTTTATTGTGGCTATTCATCTATTTCTCTAGAGTTTATCATATACAGAAAAGTAAAAATACAGATAACTTGTATTTTTGGCAAAGATGCTCACCTTAGTGAGTATTTATTTGGGCAGCAGAGGGTTTGCATAATTGAACAATTCATGGACCAGAGATAATTGAGCATCACAGTAAGTTATGTCACCTATTTACAAATAGGAGCCATTAACTCTCTGCTTTGCTTACGAGAATGAACTTTCTAAACTAAATCATTACCAAATGCACCTTCACAAAATAAACCTTTTTCAGGGTCACTTCATTTTACTCTGATGAATAATAATCATGATGGTATTGTACGTACTTTAAAGTAAAATAAGCATTTTATCATAAAATACGTTAAAGCATTACTATTACCAAGTAAATGCTTAAAATAATTATAAGGATCATAGAATACTGAGTAAAACTGATTAAATTAACTTCATATTTTCTTCCTAGAAATCCCACATATCATCAAAAAAAAAAAAGAAGAAGACAATTCATGACATTCTTCTCATATTATAGAATTTACATTTTTGTCTTGGTTTAATAACTGCTCCTATCAATAAAACAATTTCTAAGCAGAATATGCTCTTATTGAAACAGACAATTAAAGAGAAGGTTTATTTGTCTATGAATGTAGCAGCAGAAGAGAATCCTTTACAGCCTTTCTCTTTTCCCAAATATCTGTTTGATCTACTTCCTTAATTCTCTTTTGCATACTTAGGTTATGACACTGAAGATATCATGGAGATAGTCTGAACATTTATGGACAAGTAAGGTGTGAAAAATCCTTTAGGAAAACAGCCAATCAGACTGAGCATCTGCCAGCAAGAACCAGTGGTATTTGTGAACCCACCCAGTCACCTCCTCTTCTCTGCATTCCCTGATTCCAACACTGCCAGTCTCCAAGGAAGACGTGATCCCCAGCCAGGAGCTCCAGGAAGTGAGCAGCCCTCTCTGCCTTAACACTTTACAAACTGCTATTTTGTCCAAGGAGATCTATTCGTAGTAACTGCTGGTTCTACAAAGTCTAACACATGCTGCCCACCATTTTTACCCCAGAGATGTGTTATGCATCCTCATGCGTCAGGTCCTTTAGTAAAGAAATCATAGCATTGATTTCCTTTGCCCTGACTTGTAGTAATCGTTTAACCTTGTGTCCAACACGAGGAGTAATACTGCCAAGAAGTAATGTGATCATAATTTTTGTAACTTAGTAGCCTCTGCATAAAAAATCTTTGTGATTTCAGTTAAGCATAAAAAAAAAAATCTTTCTAATATAAAACACTGCAAGAATGGGCTGAAACGCCTCATCAGGTAATGAGTTCTCTGTCATTTTGTGGTATTCCAGCAAAGACTAGTGTTTGTGTAGTAGTCTGAAGTTTCAAAAAATGTACCTCTGCACTATTCAGGGGGTACTTCTCTGAAAGAGTTGAAAAGTCTCAAGTGTATGATTTTTTCCATGTCTTATTTAAAATTTTGTTTTTCATGCTAATCACTTTGGAGGTTAAAGTCAATCATATAACAAAGGGAGCCATATCAAACATTTAAAGCATAATTATAGGTGGATGCAAATCACTGCATGTGACTCGTTTATATTTAAGTCAATTTATACTATTTTTGTTCAATGCAAGTGATTGAAAATTAATTCAAATCATTGAACTCAAATGATGCAAACATAAACATCTTTTGAAGTGACTGGCATGGATGAATGCCAAACCATGAATACGATGATGGCCATGAGTCAATGCTCAATAGTTATAAAGCACTAGCACATTTTCAAATCTTTTGTTCTCCCATGCCTTATTAATAGCACGTCAACTATAATGTTTAAAATAGTAAGTACTTTTGAAAACGTAAATGGTAACCTTTATGTCAATTTCTACCATCTTTTTGGGAAAGCCTTATGGTATGAATCACATGTTGGCCCTCTCTGAGGATTCTCAACATATGTATCGAGTTAGCTAAAATACATCTGCCTATGACCAAATGTTTTTCAATGTTATCAATATCTTTTTTTGGAATATTTAAGAACTATTGTACTAATGTCATATGAATAATGAAGTGGATTTAAAAACCTCAGAGAGAAAAAGAGAGATGTGCATATTAGCAAAAGGGAACTAAAAGTACTCTAATTTATCTGGCTGAAATAAATAGATGAATATTCTTAAACTTTTGATGTTTGCAAGAGCAAACGAATAGTAAAGTACAACATACTTAAACTACAGTGTATCATAAAGTTTCCATATGAAGACAGTGTGCTTTATAGCCACACTAAACGTTTTTAAATTTCCAGATTTCATTGAAAATTTCCCAAACAGATATAATAGCCACTGAGCCACTCCTGGAATCTACTTGAAATCCATGTCCTATAACAAACTCTGAATCAATGCTGTGTACTGTCTATGGTGCTAAACTAGAAATTATTTTAGAGTTTTAGGAGTATGTTTGCCTTTGCTTAAAACATGGGTAATTTTTCTGATTCGCTTGACTTAAATGAGGCAAGATTAGTATGTAATGCTGTGTCTCAATCATCATGTGGTCACTGGGGGAAAGGGAGCCATTCAGAAACATTTTCACATATGTAATTTGTATAAACCATACGGTTAGGATTAAGAAATCCTAGGAATATGTATGACTGTGCCAAGGGCAGTAGTATCAGCCCCTTTGTCTTCTTGCTCTAGACAGGAATATCCTGAAGGATAGAAGAATTGCCTGTTTTTATTTTATGAGTCAAGAAAGTTAGTATTTCTACTCTCAAGGTACTGAATTTTTAAAACTGATTCACAAGGCATAAGAAGTATAACAATATGCCACATTATACTCTAAACTTCCATCATCAAAATTAGGAGGATTTCACAGGAGTTCTGGAATGCGGTTTTGCCCTAAGAACTCTCAGCATCTTGTGTAGAATCATTTTCGATTCACTCAAAATTTTTCAAGGAATCAACACATAGCGGGAATATTTGTCTTCCCAGTGGTTTACACAGTCCAAATAAAGTCGCTCAACTTCCCCATAATTCTCCACCTCACATCACCCACTGCAGGAGTTCAATGCAAATTTTCCATCTGGCATTTTAAATAAGGACTCTTTCATTGGTTCTTCCTATAATGGTTTGACTTACCTTCCCACAGGCTTTCTGCAGGTTGGATCCTTTATTTGTCCAGCTTATTGAAGAGACCGTTGACGTGTGTGTCGCTTCAGTTTTGCGTAGTCCCTGAATGTTTTTGCCGTGCTCATTTTCTCCATGGTCTCGCATGAATTTCTTTTCTCGCACATTATCTAATGATGTATTTTATTAAATAATTAAATGCATATGTAGCCCTATCATATGAAAAATACTTTCTTGGAAGACAAAAAAGATAAATAAATCCTGGTTCCTGACTTTGCAGTCTTTGGAAAACACGAAGATGAATAATTAAACACCAGGAGAGCGGACAAAAATCTCCATGATGAGAGAGCCCGAGGGGAAAGGAGGGATTGCTTCCAATTGTGGAATTCTTGAGAGAAGTTACTGTTTCCACAGGTGACAGAAGTCTTGCGTGCAGAGGGACTCTCGGTTCCGGCAGGCAGACGGAGTCAGTTTCTCCAGGATTTCTGGCCTGGTGCGGCCTCTGGGGCAGTGTCTTCCCTCCAAATTCAAAACAACCCAGATTTCAAAGAGCACTCCATTTATTCTGGAAAACCATTTTTCTCTGAGTTTTCAATTTCTTCCTCTGCAAAATACATCTTTTCTAATCTATATTCATGAGAACTTCTATAAGTTTGAGTAACAAATGGAATAATGTACCAAAAAGAAAAAAAAAAGAAAATTACCATTGAAAATAAGGTTTTTTTGGTCAAACTCTTCATGTATATGTAAGATATTGATATGGAGTTTTTGAGTGAAAGTTCTCGAGAAATGTCAAATATAAATGTATTGCAATGCATTTTTAAAGTCGCAAACCAGTGTGGGGGAGGTCAGGGATAGGGGGAAAGAAACCAGCCCTGACCCCGGTCCCCCGCATGGTATGTGACTGTCGCAGAACGGCACCTCAATTCTAAGAAGACATTGGAAAATGTGCAGGCAGACATGGATTTGCACCCACTTTTCAGGTCCTAACTAGTTACAAACAGACATAGGACACCCCTAAGATCATCCTTTTTATTCAGGAACATTTGTGGACAGCAGGTCCACAAATAAAATAACAGCATTTCATTCAATGTTATCTCCTTTTAATGCTGATGTGAAAAAAAAAATCAATTCCATTGAGAGCTGCTGCCTGGAGTCTGCACGTTCTCCCCATGTCCGTGTGGGTTTCCTCGAGAGCCTCCAGTTTTCTCCCTCATCTCTCAGGTGCGCAGTTCTGTCCACTGGCGCGTCTCAGTGGTCCAGTCTGAGCAGTGAGGTGTGACTGTGCCTCTGAAGGAACCGTGTCCTGTCCAAGGCTGGCTCCCACCTGGCGCTGCCGTCCACCTGCAGTCCTGAACAGGAACAGGCAGGACACACAGGTAAGTAATTACCTTGTTTCCATTAATCTTCCTTAAACGTATGGGAAGCTTACATAAATCTCAGGGTTTAACAGAGGAAGTGTTTTGGGCCTTATTTCTAAGTTTGGCGATGTTTTTGTGAACAGAAATAGGCCTTAGGTACTCCACTCTTATTTATCTCAATGTAGCCTATAGTAAAATTGGTTTCCTTGTATGTCCTTTTGCTTAAAGTTGTAGTTTCCAGGAACCTATCAGGAATATCAAGTGAGGATTTTCTATACTAACATAAAAAAGAAAAGAAAAGGACTTTTAAGGCATATGTTATCTATTTCTTCCCCAGCATCCTGCTAAGGAAGGGATGAGGCTAAGAAATTCTGCCACTTGACACTAAAAATAAGTCAACTTATTCTTAATAATAAACCATGAAGCACAATTTGAAAAAACATCACTATAAACAAGCCAGGGTCCAACCAGATCCTGTCTTTGTGATGCTGAGGCCATTCTCTGAGCCACAACGCTGCACTGCTAGCACTCTAGTTGAAATTCTCTCCTACTGCTCCTTAAATGCTCTAAATCACAGTCTTCTACAACACAAATAATTTTTAAATCTTCCTTATGTTTTCCTGCTAAAATCATATTTTTTTCTAAAAACCATGGACTAATAAAGTCACCAACTTAATTTAACATGTAAAATCTAGGTAAATCAAAATTGAAAATTCATCAATCTTTTATATTTTATTCATTGGATTATAAATAGTTTTATACCATTGAAAATATAGACTGGATGGCACCTGTGGCTCAGTGAGTAGGGCACTGGCCCCATATACTAAGGGTGGCAGGTTCAAACCTGGC
The DNA here is from genome assembly GCF_000181295.1 of Otolemur garnettii. NCBI lineage: Eukaryota > Metazoa > Chordata > Mammalia > Primates > Galagidae > Otolemur > Otolemur garnettii. The sequence continues at coordinate 4,040,349 of NW_003852537.1, read as the reverse complement.
CCTAGACAAACTGCAACCAAAAAATAGCCATGTGTTGTGGCAGGTCCCAGCTACTCGGGAGGCTGAGGCAAGAGAATTGCCTAAGCCCAAGAGCTGGAGGTTGCTGTGAGCTGTGACTACATAGCACTCTACTAAGGACGACAAAGTGAGACTCTTTCTCTAAAAAAAAAGAAAAAGAAAATATAGGAATATAGGCTGATAATAAATTTTAAAGTCTCTAGAAAATAACAAAAGTGCAAGATAAGCACATTCAAAATGAAAACGTAAAAGTTATCAACTCATTCAAATTCACATTCGTTCTATTTGTGAACTTCTGGAAAGTCTAAAGTCTTGAAAATAGTAAAATGTAACCGACCAAAGGAAACATCATTTGTGGTTTTGCCTTCCTCAGTTCCACAGGATTACATGATATATTCCCATTTTCAGTAGAAACTGTTGCATTAGGCAAACTATTTAAATATTAACAAGTTTTCATCAAATATTAACTTTAAACACATTAGAGATCATTTAAATCTAAAGGACACAATAACTTAAAGTCATACAGTTAGGGGTGAATCTAATTAGCAGCGCTTCCTAATGAGTGACTTTACTCCACGTTGTGCATTCTAAACGGAATAGAAAGGAATTTGTTTTTAAAGAAGAAAAAAGTGACGAAATTTACCTAAAGAATATAACCCAATCACAAAGCTCTCCAGAAAGTTTTTATAGAAAAATGTTTGTCTTTTGGGCAACACTGAAAGGTACTGAGAAATTCAAATGCTACTTTTATTCAAGAAGGAAAAATTAGAGAAAGGTCAGCAGTAACAGTGGCTTACAGCTTAGGGTAAAACCAAGAGTTGTTACTTGTCAATATTTCTATGTAATCCTGAAGGAAACAAATGTGGTCATACTTGCTTCAAATAAGTTGCACAATGCTAATTCTTTCCATTTATTATTGCCCTCCTTTAACAAGATTCTAAAGTTCATGTGCAAGCTGCTTGGACTTCTTCAAATCAACTAGTTTAGGACTCTTCCTACTGCAGAGCCATGCGGCTGTGTACAGCACAGACATACAGCCATATATTGTGACTACTCTGGAATATAAACACAGCAGACAAGACGCCTGTTGTTAACCTCAAAGAAAATTATCCTGGAGGTAGCAAAACAAAATTTAGACAGGATTCTTAAAGTTTGTATAATCTTATTTCTCAAAAGCTTCATCTTGAATAATAAAGGCCCCCTCTTACTGCCAGAGTTTGATTCGGTATTAATTCATGTCTTACATTTAATTTCCTTTTTATTCTTAGCCTAATTTCTAGCCTAGAGCATTAGCTTCCTGGTTTTCTTTCTGTAAATGTTGAACTAATGCGACTAATGACAGCAGCAGAGCATATCTACGGAATTATCCAAAGCAATCAAATACGTCTGCCATCTACTTGATCTTACTCAATTACAAGTAGAAAGTGGATCAAATCAAAAATATTTCGTAGACATAGAAACAATTGGTCCTTACTAATATTGATACTGAGCCTCTATGCTTTTTCTTTAGATTGTTTGGGTATATGTGGGTGACTCTTAGGCTTTATGTTAACCCAGTAAAAAATAATGCAGCTTCCTTGATCTTTCTCATCTGGGGTAACTGTAAAGCTCCTTCCTTGCCATACTACAAGGCTGAGCTCACTTCCAAAATAGAAATTCAGGTATTTCAAATTCTTGCAGAACATGTATTTTTAACGTCTTTAGTGTTGCAAGCAGGTTTTAGCACAGACATACTTCCTGACTGTGCCTCTACATACTAAGGTCATTTTCATGAACATTTGTAAATGTGTATCATTCAACACAATAGATGGGAATTTAAAATCTATAGGACTTTTTCCTATTGATCATGAATGAAAATAGTTAATGATGACTGTATCTACTTTAATCACCAGCTTTGTTTATTTTTGTTTATGGATCTCAACTGAGGCTAAGTTAGTTTTTTCCATTTACATGACTCAGACATCTCAAGGGCTTCTTCATATTTCTACATCAATGAAGAACTGCAATTAACACTGTACAATTTTTTTTCTGAAAATTTTATAACTGGTGTACTTTCCCAGTTGACAGTTATATGTAATCTTTATTCTCATTGAGAAGGTTGATTTTCTCTCTCCTCTCTCTCCTCCCTCTCCTCTCTTCTCTCTCCTCTTCCCCTTTTTTCTCTTCTCTTTTCTTTCCTCCTTGGTGCTGCTCCGCAGCATCCCCTCCACCAATAAAAACCTTTTGTA
>NW_003852537.1:4020564-4038080 GCF_000181295.1 Otolemur garnettii | reverse complement strand
AAAAAAAAAAAAAGAAGGTTGATTATATATATATACATATATATATATATGTGGGGAGGGTAAAAGCAATAAAAGCATAATCTGCAAGAAATACTTACCTAGTCAATTCGGTGTTACTTTGACATGTACCAATTCCAAAGAACTTATTTCTTTGAAATGTATTTCTCAAGATCCACAGTCAGCTGGTTTATGGCTGTATTGACCATGGAGACACTGCTGGGAGTGACTTTTGGAAGGCACTGGAGAGAAGCCAGGGTATTGTCACCTTCATCTTTGCCGGGCAGTTTTTAATTGTGGCTGTTCCTTGGTTTAGGCTTGCTCTTGACATATTCATTATGTCTCTAAGTTTGCAAGGATGACCCTGAGTCACTAGTAGCACCACCCTATATCTCTCCAAACTAAAAAGTAGGAGCTTTCTGCTCTTTTATAAACATTATAAGTATACGAGGTGGTTTATGTTTTCCTGATGGAGTTTGGTGTATCAGTCTTGAACATTATTATAATAATAATATAAAATGGTGTGGTATTGTTTTGATCACATATTACAGATCACACTATTGAGGTTTGGAGACAGTAATCACATTTCTAAAATCATAGTTGATAGTAACTGATGGGGGAAATTTTTAAATTTAGATTACTCTGCTTCTTCAGCCAGAGCCTTTAAATATAGAATGTGTTCTGTACAGCATCATGTATCGATTAGATAATTATCTACATTTTTCCTTCCCAGAGCTAAGCCTTATGTAATAATATATAGCCAAAACTAGCTCATACTCTTACTTTGTTAAAGGGCCTTATGGTTACACCGTGTCACTGAAGTTTGGGGACGTAACAGGATGCTGGGCTGCAGGCAGACTCTCAGAGTGACGGTTGAACCCAGAAGACCTGACTGGAGATTATGTCATAATCCAGGAAAGAGGTCCTGGTAGCCTAGGTCAGAGTGATGCTGGTGGAGTGAGGATGATGTTCAGATTCTAGGATACAGAGAATGTTGAAAATAGATCTAACCAGACATTTGGACTAATTAGATTCAAGATTGGAGAGAATGAACTATTGCCCTCAGCTGAGGTGAAGATACTGTGAGGGAGGCATATCTGTGTGATGCAGGTGGAACATTAGGAGAGTTTTATAACATGTTCGGTTATATTCCTAATGACCACATTGTGCCATCACGATAGCTAGCTTTCCAGTCACAGAAATGTGGCCATCATGCACACTCCATATGTAGTGTTGTAATCTAAGGAATGCAGGGGGAAAAATTGAACTCTACTTAGCAAACTATTGGGACCAAAATAATCTCATTTGAAAAAAATCAAATTAAAAAATAGAACAAAATGATCAAGGACACCTTAAAAATCACATGTGACGTCTCTATGCAGGATTCTAAACACCCGAGATGAGGATCTTCCCGAGCACTGGACACGCACAGTAACTCCCTTGCCTCACAGGTTTGAAAGCCCAACGAAACCTATGGTTTAATGCAGATTAAAAATTTGCATAGTTTATAATTAAGCATAACTTATTTTAGACACTCAGCCTAACTTGTGTGTCAGTGTCTATTTTCTGCTCATTGGCTGTTAATCTAAATGCAGATTTTTGCCATCTTTCTACCATTTGCCCCTTTGTGGTTTTAAGCCAAGTTCTTAAATAGGCAGACAATTCCTTAAACACTGAGGTGAGTTTGCCAAAGTGTTTAGTGTAAAAAGGAGTTCATATATAGTATATGGCAGTCTATAAAAATGAAACTAGAGCAAAAGAAAAAAAGTATATATGGAATACACTGCACATGGCAGTCATAAATCCAAGCCCAGGGCTTGTGTTCCAGACACATAGAATCACTGCTGTGTGTGTAACTGAAGCTGCAGTTTCACCACAGGTCCTCTCCCCAGAGACTTTACATTCTACATCAACTAAAAATTTTCCATTGTCATCCAAGGAATATTATTTTGTAAAGTTGACTTCTTTTATTTTTCTAATGAGTGTTTGATGCCAGCATTGTGTTAGTATTTTTGATATTTGATCATATACTTAAATGCTCATAGCTCCAAATTTTTAAAGCAAACAATGTGTATTTTCTCTATTTCATGAGCCATTGCATTTAGAATTAGGAATGGTCTATTCATTTACCAAAATAATGAAGGACTTTCGTTGCCTTTGCAAAGTTAGGCACAAAATCATAAAACACATAGAATCTACTTAAAGGTCCCTCATCCACATTTCGAGAACAAATTCATAATGGCCACAAAAACTAGAAATTATTTCCAGCTGTTTTTCCGATGTTGAAAATGAAGTTTACCTAAAGGGTGTTGATTTTCCACTAAAAGTTCAGATGACAAGTGGAGAATTATACTATACTTTCTTTTCCTTCGAAGTGAAATCTCAGATATACTTAAGGAATGGGCATTTAATTCCCTTAAAGAAAATACCAAATGAAAACTTGCCCCTTCAAGTTTATGGCAATGCATATAGCATTCATTGATTGGATATAAAGGAATGATTTTATAGTTTTCCATTAGACTTTATATGGAAATATTCTTTATTGCTGAACAAGTTGCCTGTATCTGTTCTCATAGACTATAAATAAACATAATGAAAATATATTCCTAATTAATTTCACTAATATTCTGGTAAAAGTAATCATTGTTTATGAAAGGCTACCAAGTACTACCCTTTCTCAGTACTCAGTGAAATATAAATTTACTTTGAAAATTAAAAATATATTTGCAGTTACCAAAAAAAAAAAAAAAAAAATAGAATCTAAAGTCTCATGGCACTACTTTCAACTCTCTTCCTACATTCTCTTGCTTAAGAGAATGGCTAATTTAGCCAATGGCTAAAAAGTATGGCTAGAATGTGAAATGCTTGTTTTACAAAAGTTAGCTAAGAGGGGAAATTAAACAGATCTCAAAAAAAAAAATTCAAGGATATGCTAAACAAAATATATTAGCACAAAAAGAAAGCTTAGGCAAAATTCTTTAAACATCATCCAAAGGAAATGAAATGACAAATGAAATCTGCAAATATGCTACAAAATAAAAAATAAATAATAATTATTCAGTCTGGAAAAAATATAAGCCAAGGAATACAAGGTGTGGTTGGAACTACTACTATCTTACCAACTCCAATTTCCCTCTGTAGATGAAAGTTAAAGACCAGTTAAAGACCACATTACCTGTATAATCAAGTGTGGGCACACATATAACCATGCTGTTGCCTATGGAGGTAAATAATATATGGAAGGTATACCTGTCAGGGTTACAGAGAAATCAAATCTCTGGCCCTGAAAGTATCTTCCTTCTGCCTGAGAAGAATGGAAATGGCTAAAATGAACTTGAAAACTATGTGTTGAAGATCCAGAGTCATAATTAGCCCAAGTCCTAAGAACATCTATGTAAAGAATCTCCCACCAACCTGGGACATCCTGGACATAAGAGGAAAATAAACCTGCATTTCTTTTGAACAATTCTATTTGAGAATTTATTATTGAATCTAGTAAAACCAGTACTAACTGAAATGAAGCATTTCCAGGAGAGATTTGATGTAACAGAACAGCAAAATAAGAAGAAAAATCAGAAAAACAAGACATCAAAATTAGAAATTAAATAAGAGAATGAAATATTTTTTATAAGTGCTATGGAACTAAGGACTGAAATAAAAAGATAACTAATATATTTAGAAACAGAAGAATGGGATATATGAAAAAATGAAATGGAAATTCTGATACATAAATAAGTCCTGAGATAATCAGATAATCACAAAGAACTCTGATAAATTAAAGCAGTTAGGGATAAGATAAAGGTGGTGCAATTTGGGGTGAGCATGGTGGGTCACACCATCACTTTAGGAGGTTAAGGCAAGAGGATTGCTCAAGGCCAGAAGTTCAAGATCAGCCTGGGCAATTTAGTGAGAACACAGTCTTTACAGAAGGTTTTAAAAATTAGCCAGGATTGGTAGTACATGACTGGTAGTCCTACCTACTCAGGAGGTTTGGTAGTCTAAGCTACTCAGGAGCCTCACTTGAGCCTGTGCAGTGACCTATGATTGTGTCACTACATGCCAGCTTGAGTGACAGATAAGACCCTGACTCTAAAAACTAAAATAAATAAAATAGTTGTGCAATACAGATAATACATCAGAAAAATTTACATTCCTGAAATAGGGAACTTAAAAAATAGAATGAGAAAGTATTCAATGACGAGGAATATGAGGAATGTCTGAAATGAAGGAACAAGTTTCTGTGGATTGGGTGGCACATTATTTTCCAGTCTGAGATACTACAGCTAACACTGGGTCATATCCTAACTGCGTTATTAAATATTTAGGATAAAGAAAGAATCTTTAGTCACCCTGGAAGATTAATAAGGACACAACAAAGAAAAAATAAGGCTTATTTGAGACTTTACTTCATAGTGTGCAATACCAGAAGCTAATAAATCCATGTGTACAAAGTTGTGAAAGAAACAAACATGGACCAAAGACTCCTGGGGACTGTACAATCTATGTCTCAATTATCAATTCAGGTAATACAGCTGTTATGATCCCTCTTGGAGGATATTAGATGAACATCAAGAAATTTACAATATATAATATTAACAAAGAAGATGTTGACAGGAGGTCAGCTAAGTTCTTGAACTCATCCTAGAAAAAGTGCTGTATACGTCATTGGTGAATATTAATTACTATAGTCACAGTATGGCCAAGGGGAGTACTTAGAGTGTGATCACAGTGATAATCAGCAAGGAGTTATGTAGCACTTTTTCTAGGATGAGTTTGCAAACTGACCTTGTAAAAAAGAAAAAGTAAGCACCGTACATACATGCATATGTGTGTATATACATACTTGAGTATATATGACACAAATAACTACTTTGTATAGAAGTAATGCTTACAAAACAGAAATAATTGCCTTAAATAATAATAATAATATATCATAATTCATATAACTATTCTGAGAAAGAAGAAAGCGATAAAATTATACCATATTTTCACTCTGTTATCCTGTGTCAAAAGTAGGAGAAAACCAATAGAAAAAACAAACACACACACTGCTTAAATTCATCACAGAAAGTTTACTTACATAGGATTGCAGAAAAAGTTAGTAATATCTAGTACACAAAGGAGAAATCAACACATTTGAGCCAATGAAAATATAAAAATCTGGACCCTAAAGTCTTCAAAAGGAGTTGGCAGAGATAACGTCTGATTATGTGTGAGTCACTTCAGATGTTTTCTGGTCTCCTACCAGCCTTGCCTTGAATCATACACTTACAAATTTAAAGTTGGAATAGTGTTAATTCAAGATAGCTTAATATGTGCCCAGGACCATCTCGCCTGGGCCAAGAGCTCCCCATCAATCTCAGAGTTTACATAATGTAAAATATAATAACAAGCTGAGGCCCCATACACCCAGCATCAGCACAGATACCATTTATCACTCTCTCCAGGCTTACACAGCCTGATGTAAGTACATTCCTTAACCTGGGTCTGGAACAAGAACAAGGATCAGTTACCTAGATGTCTCAGGCAGTCATGTTAATAGGCCTATTAATAAGCCCTATCCTGCAGCTAATTACCTCATCATTTATAGCCAGAGTAAATTGATACCATAAAAAACTGAAACACAGAGATTGAAAAAAATCAGACACATAATGACTCACCCTCATAATGTGTTTCATAACCCCCAATCCAATAACACACCCTCTAATGAAGAAACATTTATCTGAAGTTCATCAAATCCTTTGGTTTTTCCTGTTTCTTTTTCTTCAGATTCAAATAAAAGTGAATGAAATGTTCATGAATATATTATTATCCCATTTTAATAAAATAACATCATATCTTTAAACTACCCATGATTCTTCCTGGGCTGGATAAGTATATCAGACAGTATCACCCAACATTAAATGGCTATTTCTGGCTGATTATAGTGACGGTGGCCAAGTGCATTCTTTTAAGTTAGAGAACTGATTAGAGGATGACTCAGATTCATAATAAGAAATACTCTCGTACACACATCTTCAAGCTTACTAATTTTTGAAGCTTAGCTCCATCTCCTTGTGGTAAGCAGGCCCAAGGAAGTTGGGAGGGAAAACACAACCAAAAGGAATGTTCCACAGTAGCACATAGGCACTGAAATTGGCCATTGCTACTAAAGGGGACATGTAATGGTTAATCTTAATGTGTCACCTAGATTGAGCAAAGGGATGCCGAACTACCTGGTAAAATAATTCTGGGTGTTGTCTGTGAGTGGAGAGATTAGCATTTGCATTAGTAGCTAAAGTAAAGAAAGCCACCTCAAAGGAGGTGGTGGGAATCATCCAATCCTTTCAGGGACTGAAAGGAACAAAAAGGTAAAAGAAGGGCATATTTGCTCCCTCTGCTTGAGCTGAGACAGCCACCTGTGGCCGTTGGACGGCAGTGCTCCTGGTTAGAAGCCTTCGAGTTTGGAACAACATCACTGATGTTCCTGGATTTCCAGTTTGCCGCAGCAAATCAAGGGACTTCTTGGTCTTGCAATCACGTAAGCAATTTGAATGACAAAAATAGAGAAAAACAATGTAGATGTGGGGCAAGACAACATGGCTGTGTACTGTGAGAACTTTCACATGGGTCTACGGCAGTGTTTTCCAACCTTTTTATATCCCTCGAACCTACGGTTAAACTTCCCTGGCACACTTAAATTATGTTGATTAAAAAAATAGAGAGTAAAAAAAAAGAATAAATTAAAGACCTTTAAAAATTTTCATGCAGCTCGAAAGATCCTCTCACAGCACACCAGTGTTCCACGGTACACCAGTTGAAACTCACTGGTTTATGGCATATATCACTGCCCAAGTATGTCAGCCCCTCCTAATGACTCAAGACATGGCTCCTGGTTCCTTCTCAACCATGTACTTCTAATAGCTAGGAACGTCAGATTAAAGTTAGCATTTATTTTAAAAATAAACTATTTTACATTCTTGCAATAAAGGAAAGTTTAGTGTCATGGGTAGACATTTATTCACTGTATGTTTAGAGAGTAGACAAAATGACACCTGGGCATGTGGTACAATTTTTACTTAAAAAGTGTATTTATATTTATATAAATATAAAAAAGAAAAGAAAAAAAAGACAAAATGGTTGGAAAGGAGTTTCAGTGATTTTAAATTTTCTTCTATTTGTTAATGCTTTCTAAAGTTTGTCAAATAAATTTATATTTCTTTTACAAGCAGAAAAAATTGCTATGTATAAATCATTTTGTAAGTATTTATCCAGCAGGAAAAATTTATTTTGATGAACACATTAAAACTGTGACTATTTATTTTTTAAAATTTTATTTAATAAAACGTTTTTGTTTTAAAACAAATGCCATGAAGGATATATTAACCAGTTTGATGAAAATATTTCAAATGGTATATAAAACCAGCACATTGTACCCCATGACTACATTAATGTACACAGCTATGATTTAATAAAAAAAAAACCTGTTTTAATTTCACCAAAGATGTGAAAAGAAGATAATGTGTCTATAATATCCTCTATGTAGTTACCTCTATTTTAACATATTATAAATATATTATAAAAATACATTTATCATAATAAATAAACCATTTCTGACACATTAATAACTAAAATCCACACTTTATTCAAATCTTTTTAGTTTTTAATCTAATGTCTTCTTTGGGTTTCAAGATTCCATTTGGAATAATACATTACCTCAGTCATCACACCTCCATAAGTCTCCTCCTGGATGTAACATTTTCTGAGGCTTTCCTTGTTTTTGATGACCTTGAGAGTAGTGAGGAGTATGGGTCAAGTATTTTGTACACTGTACCTTAATTAGTATTTATCTCATGACTAGACTAGGGTTATGTGTTTGAGGAGAAAGACCCCAGAGGTAAGTTTCCACTTCCTTATGTCACATCAAGGATCCACACACCAGAATGGCTGATACTGCCCATGTTGGCCTTGACACCGAGCTCCTCCATTGTCAAGTTACTCCCTGCCTCTCCCTAGTCCTGCTTTTTCTGTACTATTCTCTCTGGAAGCAATGAATTTTTTTTTAGCCACTTCCCTCTCTCACATATACCTGATAGGAAACAAATGAGTAAAATTAAATAATTGTGTGTTTTGAGAGTATTTGAAGATTTTTTAAAAAATGTATATTTACTAGAAAACAGAAACTCTAGTAATTAGTTAATTCTTATTGTTTGCTAGGCACTATATATGAAACATCTCATATATCCAACTATAAAAAATTATTATCCCCATTCTGTAAATGTATGTAAGGAATGGAACCACACAGAACTTAATTTTTCCTAGACCACACAGCGATCAGCTGCATAGCTGTTTCAAATCCTATGAGACTCAAAGACATAATTTATATGCCAACACAACAGCGCCTTCTAAGATACCAGACACTTTTCAAAAAGGAAAAATCTCTGATATTTGTGCCATAGTGTCTAGACATTAAGTTTTAGGGAAAGGGGGAAAATATTAGTGGTCATGTGATCCCTTCAGCAGACCCAGGCTAGTTACTATCTATTAAACATTTTTATGATAGGATTTTCTTGTTGAGTGAACTACCTTGCTTCCTTTATCCTCATTCACTTAATCTTGCTGGCATAAATTTCATTTCAAGGTTACATTAATGAGGTTTCTGTATGCCATAGAATAAATAACAGCATATAATACAATATCATCACTAAATGAGTCTACTATTTATTCTGTCAGTAAAGCCAAGTATAAAACATTATTTAAATAAGTCTCCTTTGTGCCAGAATAAGAGAATAAAGCAGTTGTTTCTTCCCTAATATTGGAAAATACAAGTCGGCATTTAGTAAAGAAATTGTGAAAGTATAAAAAGAAAAGTAAATTGGCATTAATGCTGATTTTCAGAGTAGCATTTGAATAACTGACATGTCAGGGTAAAAAGATAGGTTGAAAAAAATCAGTCAAGGATATTATATTTCACAAGTCCTTAGCAGAACTTCAGTGTTAATTTTCCTTTTCAATAGCCAACAGATATAAGATTAATAGATTGAGGTACAAAGAAGGGCCTGACAAAACTATTACAGGTGGCAATTATTTTTGCAAAGTATCTGCCAAGGATATCAACAAACACGGAACAAATTGCTCTACGTTACCAATCATTACTAATCAAACATGTCTGTGACTTAAAAAAAAAAAATTCTTCTCAATTTCTTTTACAAACCTAACAAATTCCTCAAGAATTACTATAAAAATGTTAGCATTAAACATCTCTTTAAACTATATTTTAAAACAGGCCCAGAAAGATTACTAAATTGACTGATGTCGCACAGGAAATTTGACATTGAAACAGGACCTCGAATTCTAATTTATCTTCTTTATGCCAAGTAATGTCACATCTAGAGAAAGGTTAATATGAAAGAAAGCCTCATTCTTTGTAGCAGTTAAATTCACAGAGTTACTGGGCAGAGGTGATTGGCACCTTAACAGATGGAAGAGAGTGGATCCTTTGGTTTGCACTCATACACAGGGCAGTAAGCTAAGAATTAAAAAAGGAGCTTGGATTTTCATTTTCAAAATCACTAAAGTAGTGTTGTCAGTACAGAAAGCCAAAAATAACTAGAAATAATCTTTAACTTTCACTTATTTTTCATAAGGCACATATTTTTATTCCCTTAAGGCCAGGCCTTTGCAATCTCTACCAATATCGTAGGCCACAGAACCCTGTAAACTACTAAAAAATGAGCATTTCATCCTTGGTTGAATATCGTTATTGCCTCTGTACTTACATTGTGCAGTGTATATAGATATAATTTATCTATTTTTCCATTAAACAAAATCATAACTGGCAGTAGAGGTATGGAATTGGCTGCTTGTGCTTCTTGCTCTCTTTATAAGATACGACGTCCGCGTTCTAGCTGTGCGAGCTTTTTGCAGCATTGGTTTTTGTTTGTAAAATGAAACAGCACCACCTTGCATCCTAAAGTAAAGCTACAGCATCTCTAAAATCTCTGAGCACTCAGATTTCTGTGCTGATGAGCACATTGTGAGGCAGATGAGATATAATTACAGGCCCACTCTGTGCTGGATTCAGCTGTCATATTACAGAACCGCTAAACTGATACTAAAACTGATACTACTATATTTATCCCCCAAATTACTTCTCCTTTTACTATTTTGCCCTAATATAACCAAATGCAGAAAAATATTCTATGTTTAATTGTGTAATGTCTATGAAATGGTAAATAGTCTCTAATACCCAGGTCTTCTCTAACTTAGTTATTTGACAATTTCATCAGTCTGTTCATGCACAGAAAATCGGGCCTAATTCCTAACCTCTATGCTACATAGATGCTTTAAAAGGCTATTAAGCTCACAGAAGTGCACATACAAATGGTTTGCTATCATATCAATATATAGAAAGGAACTAATTCACCTAATTAAAATCAATGGAGTTTTCCCAGTAGAAATCAGTGACATTTCTTTAGCATCTATTAAATAAATCTAATGGGCTGTAGAAGTGATCCTCAACAAATATAGGTATGATACTGAGACATTTAACCAAAGTTATGAAACGGAAGGCAGTGAGTTCTTTATGGAGTTGAAATCTAAGTTCATACTTGTGTTCATGACTCAGTAAAATTGTGGTGTGCACCAAGACACTGTATGAACATATTAAAAGGTTCCTTTAAAAGTCCACATATATTACAAATTTTTTTACAAATTATTTTAAAAAGATTTTCTTGTGTCTAAATCATGACATATTTCAAACAAATCTATTATAATTTATAAAACATCATAAGCATAAGGAATGTTAAAATGTATTGGCACAAATTCTGTTTTTTATTTTTATTTTACTTTTTTTTAGAGATAGGACTCTCACTCTGTCACCCAAGATGGGGTGCAGTGGCCAAATTGCAGCTCATTGTAACTTCAAGGTCTTGGGCTCCAGAGAGCCTTCTGCCTTGGCCTCCCAAAGTGCTAGGATTACAAGTATGAGCTCCTGAGCCAGATACATTAAAAAAATTATTTTACAGAGATCTCACTGCGCCCTTCAACTCCGGGCCTTGAGCAGTACTGCTTCAGCCTCTTAAGGAGCTGGGATTATGAACACATGCACCTTCTCCCAACCACAAATTCAAAACTTTCTAAAAGCTATGGTATGAGTTTCTGATTGCCAGAGTAAGGTCTTCATTAAGATTTCTAGATCAATTTCTTCATAATCTATTTAAATTGTTGGCCAGAAATCCAATAGTGTTAAAGGTAGAATGAGATATCTTATTTATCTCTTTGCCAACACAATATTACTCCCACAGATACACAATTGCCAAGTGGGACTGTCCAAACCCATATTGTGCATTTTAAGAGTGCCTTTTATGACATAAAATCAAATTATATTAAAGAAATACTTAAGCCCAGCCAGGTGCCTGGAATTCCACTTCCCAGGCCTTTGATTGCTTTATAATCTGATCTTCTATACAGAAGGTTCACTTGCCACATTCTTCCCTACATTACGAATGCCTGCTTTTAAGTCTCTTCTGGACTGGAAGCTATCAGAAGGCTTGCTTTGTGTATGACTTATTGTTTTAATACACGTGTCTGTGGCAATGACCTGTACATAAGAGGTACTCAATAAATATGTTGCTATAAATATATTTTTAATGACTTATAAATGAAGTATGTGGTACAAAAAGGTCCACAAATCTCAGGTTCCAAATGGTACTCCGACTCACAGTGGGGACAGTATGATACACTTAGAGAAAGGGGGAGCAAATGAGCATGCGTTTCCTTAAATTGCCATGTAGCAAATGGTTAACCCACTTTCATTTAGATCAGTGGTTCTCAGCCTTCCTAATGCTGCAATATAAATTCATTGTTACAAAGGGGTCCTGACCCACAGGTTGAGAACCGATGATTTAGATCCTTCCATTATCTATTGTAAGAAGATTAGAGGAATTATACATCTGCTGGTTACTTTTAACAGAGGTAGTAAAACTCAGCAGAAATCTAGTAGGGGAAAGGGGCCAGGCAGGAGAGGGTAAACTCAGGCCTAACAGGGGCAACGTACATTCTCTGGGTGAAGGGCACACTTACAACATTGACTTAAAATGTACAAATGCAAACTATGTAACCAAAATGTGTGCACCCCTGCAGTGTCTAAAATAAAAAAGAAATTAAAAATAAAGGGGGTGGCAGTGTGGAAAAGTCAATTTGCTCCAACACAGGAAGTAACTGTCATTCATTAAGAGGTTACACACATTTTGTTTCAAACTCAACAGTAATTTTAGTTACTATTGCTCTTATTTTGATTTGGGAGGTTAGTTTAAGTCAATCCCTAGTTAATAGAAAAAGTGGCTTAATAAATACTGTTACATGTCAATGTAGAGGTTAAAATACGTGTACAGCTATATATTAAAAATGGGGGATAAAAGATCTTATGTCTTAAGTTTTTGATATCAGAATTGCAATTCTCAAATTATTAATAATAACAAGTAGAGAATTAATCCAGGTTTTTATTTATCTGTAGAGAAATTTAAAATAACTATCTTAAAATTGAGAAAAATTTTTAGGATAATAAATGACTATTGATACATGAAACCTGCAAGTTTTCAGCATACTCATTAGCCCATAAAGCCAGATAATGCTCATCTTGTGCTCAATGCTCATCTCTTCTGATTCTTTTCTTTTTTTTCTTTTCTTTTCTTTTTCTTTTCTTTTTTTTTTGAGACAGAGTCTCACGATGGCACTCTCAGTATTTTGAACTGATTTGGGGCTTTTCTACCTTGATCTCTTGACAGAAATAATCAACCCTGAGATTCTACAACTAATTTCAAACTTTTCTGGAAGTTAAAAAATAATATGGGAAGAAATATTAAATTATAACAAATTCATTTAATCATTTCATTAAAGTATGAAACTATAATTAGATAATGTATTCAATAAATATGATTCAAAGTTGAACATACGGTGCATTCAGGAAATAATATTTTAAAATATTCTAAACTTATGATTTCTAGGAAATGAAGGAAAGAAAATTGGAGAATATTTACAGAATGGAGTTGATTCAAAATTGAGGCTGAATCAAATGTGAGTAACATCATTATACTCCAAAAAAAAGAGAGGATGGATTATGCTTACTAACGGCCATATAGTTATTAACTGTGAGTTAAACTGAATTGCTTCAGATCAGATGCTGAGGAAAAAAGAGAACAGAGGGAAGAATTTAGTAGCTAATTTCATTATCACTAATAACAGGGAACTGATATACTTTAACAAAAAGGGAGGATTCAAGAAGGTATGGTAAAATTTTTTAGTATGAAGGTAACCACAAGAATGAAAATGTGGACCTACATAGATACCAAATTATTGACAAAGAAATATCTGTCTATATTAAGAACAAAAAGTAAATATTGAAGGGAAGAATAATTCAAACATTAAGGAGAGGGGAAGAGTCCTTCCTAAGAGGAAGGAGGAAATAGGGTGGAGGGGGATCCCAGGTACTGGACTTCTTTAAAAATGCTTCTTCTGCACAGGCGACTATGGAAACAGATATGCATTTTTCATGTATATTTGCAATTACAGCATTTGTTCAAAGAAATTTATAGAAATCAAACAAGAAATAAATGAAACTGTGTTTTCAGTTGGTAGTTTAAAGGCAAGAAATATTAAAAGTGATTTTAAGGCATCGTCATTTGACTAGTCCCTCCAGGGAAGTATGTATTAAAGATAAAACTATTGCCTGGATTGTAGCGATGACATCGTGGGTGTTTGCCCTGGTCCAACGACCTCAAAACATGCTCTGTGGATGTGCTCAATTCTTTGTACGCTGTTATGCCTCAATAAAGGTGATTTTAAAATTATCACAGAAAATGTAAACATTTAAGCAGTCATATTTGTGTTTTAGCATTGAGATATTTTTACTGATATACTTGTATGTGTGCTGTTAGATAAAGCAAATGAATAATTCCTCTTTAATTCTAACAGTCTCAGTGTTATTGAGAACTGGAATTCTTAGCATGAATATAAGAGAAACACATATAATGAGAAAGAGTTTAAGTAAAAATCCTGGAAGGTCTAAATTTAAATTAGAAGTAGCAGTGTGAAATTGATGAGGTATTTTAACAAAAATATGCTTAAGAAAATATCCTTCAAAAACCCCCATATTTTCTGTTTCAAGGAAATAAACTTAGAAACAATGACCACCTATTTTCAATGAATCCAGATTTGATCTCTCTCTCTAGAGATCAAATCCAAATTCATCTCTCTATGTGTGTGTGTGTGTGTGTGTGTGTGTGTGTACTATACATCTATAAATACCTATATTAATATACATAGACACACACACTACAATTCTCACTAGCAGGAATCAGGGCTTCTTTTAGAAAAGACCAAGGAAGGAGAAATTCACCATGAAATGGACTATATTTTTGTATCAGAAAGCAAAGAATCTTCCAAAGACATTTTAAGTGTTATGCTGAAATTACTCAGGAATTTCTTGAAAAAAGATTTCCGTTGGCCAACATTTAGAAAGTTTGAGTATCAGTATTTACTGCAATAGTTTGAAATATGTCCAATGTATTTAAAGCATGAATTCATAATGAGGCTAGCTGAAAAAATTAAACAAAAAAGAAGTGCTACCCACCAATTGATTACTACAGAAGATATTTTTCATTGTCTTAACACTTTTTTAGAAAAAAAATTGAGAAATTTCATTTCATTCCTCATTCCACTAGATAACCAAATACTAGACGCCTAGGTGAAGGAAGCTTTTTTGATATAAATATTTCATCTAATATAGGAAGAAGCAATTACTGAATTAGAATACCACTTTGGGGTATGAATTAGTAAATTAACTTTTATTTATTCTGAAATGAAAATATTAAGCTCAGTTGCCTCCTTGAAATCTAAAGTCCCCTTGCCTTTAAACTCCACCACTGTTCCATAATGTAATAGCTAAACTCCTTATCACTTAGAAATATGATAAACTATTCCAAACTCCTATGCTTAGTTCCTTAATTGTTTCATAAGCTGTTTGAAGACACTTCCAATGATTATGCAGGCAATGAGATTCTTCTTTCAGAATATACAAACATGTAAAAGACAGCCTACCAATAGCATCATATTTACCAAATACTATCACTATTCAATCTGAAATTTTCAGTGAATTTGAAGTTCTAAAAACTAAGCTCTTAGAGTTTGAGTAAAATCTCCTCTTTCTCTATTTCATTTTTTACCATTTCCAGTGAAAGATATTATGAATAGTCAATGTTTGACTCCCTAGTCTATTTAATTTTTTGAAATTCAAGAAAAGTAATTTGTAAGTAGAATTACAAATTAATATTGAGTAGAAGTTATCTCTAAAGGAAAGAATTAAGATGGTGTGGCACATGCACGTAGTCCCAAGTACTCAGAAGGCTAAGTTGAGAGGATTACTCGAGTTCAGGAGTTCAGACCAGTTTAACATTCTGTAAAATAATTCCTGTCTTACCACTGACCTATGAGGGAGCCTAGTAAAATGTAGATGTTGATTCAGGAAGCTTTGGGTGGGGCATAAGATTCTGCCTTGCTAATTAGTCTTTACATGAGCAAGTGAGGTTTAAGAAATATATTTTCATGTTTATTGTTTTCACTATCAGGCTCTCCCTACCCCTTTTAACATAGGGAAAAAAATGAGATATATACAGAATGAGTTAAAGAAAAGAAGCTACCACATGAGGAGGTTAAATGCAATTCTGATTTCTGTAGGTGTTGAAATGCATTCGAGAAATAATAAAATGATAAACTTTCTTCATTATGAACAAGTGTGTAAATTAAAAATAAAAAACAGTAAATATCACAATGATACAGGGCAGGTGGCACCTTAACCAGCTCTGTGGAGCTACGGGGAGGACCTGCCATCTCCACCCTGGTGGTGTTGGTGTTGGTGTTGGTGATGGTGTTGGTGTGGAGGCAGAGGAACCAGAAGGTTGGAAGGTGGAGAGGCCAGACAGCTGCTGGGGAGAAGCCAGTGCCTTAGTGTCTCCCTCCTGAAGGCAGAAACCCCATTTCCCAGTCCAGGTCAATTTCATGTAAGTTTCCTAGGCCTGGCAAAGGAAAGGATTGTATCCATTCTTTTGTTGGTCTCTCTCCATATATATATCTCCTAGAGGAAATATATATATATATATATATATATATATTCCTAGAGAGATTTTTTTTTTTTTGACTTTAGTTTTTCCCTCTGCCAGAAGCTCTGGTGTTTTCTCTTTATTCTTTTATGCAAAATAAATCCTGTCTTATCACTGATCTGTGGTCTATCGGTATCAACAAGAGGAAATAAGTACATCAAGAAAATGTTCTACTCAATATATTTATTTGTTAATAGAAAATATTCCCTGTATTTAATTTTTGATAAAAAATATCGCCTACATCTAAAGTTTATTTTTATTATGACATTTATTAAACAATATGATAAATAATTATTTACTGCTCCTACTGTTCTCTTTGAATAGAATAAAATCTTAGTAGTTTTATACACGTTTAATGTTTAAACTCCTTGTGCAAAACTTCTTGTACAGAGAAGAAAAGAGCTATTGAATTAAAAAGTGAATAAAAGAGTCATGAGTGGATAGCCTGTTATGTTGAGAAAAATCACGTAGATGTAGGAAGTCTAGATTTTAGTTACAAATTTGACTATATAATAGTCTGTCAAAAAGAGCATTTCTCCTCTAAATTTACAATTCATGCAGGGATCCTGGTAAAATGTAGATTTTGACTCAGGACGCTTTGGGTAAGGCATAATAAGATTCTGCCTTGCTAATTAGTCTTTATATGAGCAAGTGAGGTTTAAGAAGTATGATGTGTCTTACAAGGGCACATGTGAAACTTACTAAATGTAGAATATAAATGTCTTAACACAATAACTAAGAAAATACCATGAAGCTACATTAACGAGTTTGATGACAATATTTCAAATTGTATATAAAACCAGCATATTGTAGCCCATAACTGCATTAATGTACACAGTGATGATTTAATAAAAAAAAATGTAGTTTCGTGTTTATTGTTTCTGCTATCAGATTCTCCCTACTCCTTTTGTAATTCTCACCCTTTAAAACTTGGTAGATCATACAATTTAGTGATTAGAACTGAGACTTCAGTATCAGATAGACTTAGGTTAAGTTTAAACTCTAAATTTGGCAGACAAATTACTTAACTTCCTTAAGCTACTATGTCTGAAAAAATGCAAACAATGAATGAAAATTTCTACCTACATGATAAGAGCGAGAAACAAATGAGCAAGAAATATTGTATGAAAAATATTTAGAATCATCAATAGCTTGTGGTGGTAATAATGATGGTATTATTAATAATTAAAGGCATTAGTAGGAATCATGGTGGTGGTCTACATGGGAGTAGTGGTGTGGTATGAGCCAGGCACAGTGACTCCTGTCTGTAATCTCAGCACTTTGGGAGGCTAAGTTTGAGATGCGCCTGGGCAACAAGAAAGACCCCATCTCTCCAGAAAAGAGAGAAAGAGAGGAGGGAAGGAAGGAGAGAGTGGGGGGGGG
>NW_003852537.1:4018958-4020451 GCF_000181295.1 Otolemur garnettii | reverse complement strand
AAGGGAAGGGAAGGGAAGGGAAGGGAAGGGAAGGGAAGGGATGGGGGGAAAGGAAAGGGAAAAGGAATGGAAAGGAAAGAAAAGGAAAGGAAAAGGGAAAAGGGAAAAGGGAAGGAAAGGAAAAGACAGATTAGCCAGGCATGCCAGCCACACCTGTAGTCCCAGCTACGTGGTAGGCTGAGGCTGGAGGATCAAAGATCCCTGAGCATGGGAGTTCAAGGCTGCAGTAAACTGTGATCACCCCACTGTACTCCAGTCTGGACAACAGAGTAAAATCCTGTCTCTGAAAACACACATACACACCAGAGAAAAGAAGCTTATTGTGCAAATCTCAGGACACCGTAACACTTTATTGACCTTGTGATAATTGGCAGTGTCATGACCATTCTACCCATGTCTCAATCCAACTCAAATAAAATTATTTTATAACTTTTTACACATAGGTTGGCAGCTCTTCCACGTTCGTGAATACATTTCAGATTTCTCTCCCTTTTAATTTTCTCTTCTGCCATCATAAAAACAATCAAGATTATTTAGTAAAACACTAATGGAGGCCTTTGTACTTTTATGACATTTTCCCTTAAGAAAAGCTTCCAGAGACCAACTTTAAAAATGTGTAAAATTTAAAAATATGATGGACATAGTTTCCTTCAGAATTCTTCAGTTAAATTTTGAAACAAAAAAGAAAAAAAGACATATAAAAATTCCTCAATGGTAAGTAAAATACTTTATTAATTTCTACTGCCAAATAGCAAGTACGAATATGGAGATATTTGCATTGGTCCTATGTGACGTGAAGATCAATTTTTATAATTGAAGACAATATTTTAGATTCAATAAAGAAAAATAGGGCTTTAGAAATAACCCACATATCTGAGAATTTATATTATTTCACCAACTCTAATAATAACCTAGCTCAGACAATGCGAGGGAAAGATATTTATTAATGGACAGTACTTTGACTTGTGTATAAATCTCAAAATGCCAGACAGCGGGCTCTTGATAGACTTAGAGACACTTCTAATTCCTGCTGAAGGGGCATCATTTTGTCAATCTATAACCAAATCCTCAACAATGGAGGATATGATTTTTCTTGCCTAAAAGTCAAGTCCCTAAATTACAATAAAATTAGGAAAAGACTCCAACCGCTTCTATAACTAGCAGACATAGCTCTTTAGTGGGTAACCTTTTTCTTCTAAATCGTTTTTTTGCTTGAAAGAGAATAAACTGTGAAAACCTGAGAAGGATGGATTGTGAAACATAGGACAGTTTTACATTACCCAGAATGTACCCTGTGTTCTTCTGAGATAGACAAGTCAGCAGACTCTTACAGATGCTTTATAAACCTTTAATCTGATTTGCTAATTTCACATCTTCAAGAGAACTACACTTTCAAATTTTGCCAAACAAAATTTAGGAAAACAAAATAAAGGAAAGCTTAAAAAAAAAACAAACATCCAAATAGCTCCTTACAACCAAGCCTCTTGTTACCT
>NW_003852537.1:4003490-4018938 GCF_000181295.1 Otolemur garnettii | reverse complement strand
CCCCGAAACCAGACGAGCTACCTGCGGGCAGTAAACGAACAAACTCATCTATGTGGCAAAATAGTGAGAAGACCCTCAGGTAGAGGTGAAAAGCCTATCGAGCCTGGTGATAGCTGGTTGTCCAGAGTAGAATATTAGTTCAACTTTAAGCTTAAAAAAAAAAACAAAAATCCAAATAGCTCCTTACAACCAAGCCTCTTGTAACCTACAAAAATATATATATATATATATATATATAAAAATTTCTCAAGTAGTCACTTGGCCTTTCCTGACAGAGAAAACCAAGGTTAGTAATTTAAGCTTGAAAACATAGAAAGGTTAAAGTATAAAGCCCAAAAAATTCCTTGTGACATATAACTTCAGGTTAGGACTTAAGTCTATGGCTTCAGTGATCCTTCTTAGAAAAGAGAAAATGGCTTAGTGGACCAAAGTATGTGAATTGGAATCAGATGCCCGTGAAAGCCAACTTTGAACTTGCTACCTTGAAAAATCCTTTTAATCATTCTGTCCTTAGAGAATCCTCACTTACCAAGTAGGGTACATAACCTTACATAGAAGCCAGGATGAAAATTTATAACTCATGTTAAACTGAAGTTACAGTGTCATTAAGCAGATCCTGACTCTATTACCACATATTCTGGGCTTAGATTGAGAAATGAGAGCAATTGATTCACGTTATTTTAGTATATAATATACTCCCTTCACCATATAAGTTGAATCAACCCACTACGCCTTCATACACAAAGCAAAAGCACATATTTCCATTTAGTCATCTCGGTAACAATTGAAAATAAATGTCTTTGCAAATGTTACTGTGCTCATTCAAAATGTTCTCTTCTAAAATTGGAATCATTCCCCGATGCTTTCGTTTTCACATTGGTAGCATTATTTTGTAAATGGATAGCTCCGAGCAATTTATAGTGAGGTTACATTAATTTACTACAACAAATTTAGAATTCTTAACTGTTGTATATTATTTGGCTTTATATCACACAATACATGTCATAGACGCATCATCATTTGCTATTTTCGAGATGTTGAGAGAAGAAAGCAAAGTTTATTTCAGTTGCTCATCCATTAAATCTATTTATTTGTTCAATAAACAATTATTAAAGATAGTAGTCATCCTTTAACTACCCTTTATAGTAGTTACCCTGGTCCAAAAATAGATGAGTATAGTACAAAATATCAATTGATAGAGAGGAACAGAGAGAGAAAATTCATACAGCTTCTATTCTAGTATATTATTGTAGTTGCTCTGTTTTACTAATAGTTACTGTTGTTAATTTCTTACTGGGTCTAATTCAGAAATTAAACTTTGTCAAAAGAAAAGAACATAGTGTATATAGGGTGTCATGTTATTTGCTATTTTAAGTATCCCTTGGGGGGTCTTGGAACATACCCCATGCAGATAAGGGGGACTACTGTACCTCATATTTACCAGGCTGTATGACAAATGCTAGCTATACCATGTTAAAAATACATGACAGCTATACTCCTATGAAACTTACACTTTAGTGACAGAGACAAAACTAAAATAAAAGAATAAATAAAAGTAAAAGTGCACAAATAAGAGCACAAATAAAACATTTAAAATATAAGCTATTGGAAATAAGTAGTGTTTTATGAGTTTGAATAAGAAAATTCAACATACGTTAGGAGCAAAATGTAAGCTGAGATCTGGACTAATATTTATTAGAAGTGAGGCAGCACGTAAAAGGCATTCTAGAGAACTCAGGTGAGAATGTCTAGAATAGGACGTCAGCTAGAAATGCAAGAACTGGCAGAGGGATTGTGTTCTTGGAGCAGTGAATTAGACAGAGACTGTCTGAGATGAAGTCAGGCAGGTATTAAAGCCAGGATTCCATAGGGTCATATTTACTGTCTTGAAAGAAGTCGGTTGAATGGCACTGACGTTTGTTTTTAGCAGGGTGATGATATGATTAAATGTCCAATTGGAAAATAATCACAATTTGTGAATAGTGACTTACTTGAAGGAAAGAATAAAGCAGGGATACTACAGGAAGTCCAGAAGAAAATGATAGCAGTTTGAGTGGAGAAATGTAAAAAAATAAAAGTCAAGAAATATTGTCCAAGTAAGTAATAAGTTGGATATAGAAAATGATGGCAGGAAGTAAAGAGAAAGACTCCAAAGTATTTATTTTGAGTATCTGCATTATGGAGGTGACATTTACTAAAGTCTGAAAAAACAAGGCCAAGGTGAGAAGCAATATCTCAAAGGGCAAAGAAATAAGTTCGTTTGAGCTGGAGATTATGGAGAGGTATTTAGCAAATGTGACAATATGGAGGCGTATACATAAATTTGAAGTCCGTGCAAGGTCATTCGAATCCTTTAGCTGTTGAGGACTGACGAGGAAGGAGTTTTCCCAAAGCAACGTGAGGAGAAGCCAGATTGCTGCACATTTTAGAGTGAAGGGGAGCAGAATAAGTGAAAACAGTAATTTAAACAGCTTTTTTGAGAAAATAGTGTGAAGAAAAGCAGAGAGGACTTCATATATTGAAGATGTAAGCTTTGGGATTTTTAATTTTGTTAACTTGTGTTTTCTACTCAGCAGGGATCCCAGAGCATATTGGAAGGCTAGAGTGATTCAGTCGGCAGGGAAAACGAGAAAGCCCAGAGGAGACAAGACAACTTCAGACAAAGCAATCTCAGTGCCTTCGCTGTTTTCTCCTAGGCCTTATATATTTCATGTTTTGATACTTTAGGAAAATATTAATACATTTGCCTAGATAGAATTTACCACAAATGCATTATCAAAGTAAAGCAAATGGGCTAAAATTGGGTTGTAGCTTTCCTATGAAAGCTACAAATTAGTTTCATAGTAGGGCTGAGTACATTGGATACTTTTTCTTCCATTCTTGGGATACTTTGCTAAGAAGAATATTTTCCAGCTCCATCCATGTAAACACAAAAGAAGTAAAGTCTCCATCTTTCTTAATGGCTGCATAGTATTCCATGGCGTACATATATCACAATTTATTGATCCATTCATGGATTGACGGGTTTTTAGCCCAGGAATATGGGGAGAGGAGAGAGAGAGGGGAGGAGAGGGGGGAGGGTGAGTGGAGGGAGGATGATTGGTGGGATCATGCCTATGGTTCATCCTATAAGGGTACATGTGAATCTCTCTAATTGTAGAATATAAATGTCTTAGCACAGTAAGTAAGAAAAAGACATGAAAGCTATGTTAACCAGTTGGATGAAAGTATTTCAAATTGTATACAGAAATAGTACACTGTACCCCATGATAGTATCAATGTACACTGCTATGATTTAATTTAAAAAGATAAAAAAAAAATAAAATGTGAATATCAAATAATAAAAATAAATATTTCATAAAAAAACAGTAAAGTAAATGGGCGTTTTTAGATTAAATCACATCCATCAGCTTATGGTCATAGTATGATTTTTGTTAAAATGAATGTACAACGGGGAAGTAAGTGAGCCACTCTTTTTTGTCAAACTATTTTAGGGTAAATAATTTCACCAGTCTGTGCTATAGAACAGTAGTCCCAACCATTTTGGCAACAAGGATAGGTATTGTGGAGGCAATTTTCCCAGGGATGGGGAGCAAATATTCAGGGATTTCAGAATATTCAAATGCATTTCATTTACTGTGCACTTCATTTCTGTTATTACTAAATTGCTTATATCATGAAATAAGTATACAACTCACCATAATGCAGAATCAGTGGGAGCTCTGCCTTTGTTTTCCTGCAACTAGACACTCCCAGCAGCAGCATCATGGCCTCAGCTCCACCTCAGGCCTGTAGGTATTGGAGTCTCATAAGGAGCTAGAAACCTAGATGGCTCACCTGTGCAGTTTGTAGCAGGGTCCTGGAAGGGTTCCCGCTCCTATGAGAATCCAATGCCACTGCTGATCTCACAGGACATGGCGCTCAGGTGGTAATGGAAGGATGAGGAGTAAATAGAGGTGAAGCTTCCCTGCCACTCACATCCTGCTGTGTGGCCCAGTTCCTGATAGTCCATGGTGCCAGTTCAGGGCCTTGGAGGTTGGAGACTGCAGCTGTGGAGTCTACGGAGAAGAAAAATTCAAAATCCAAACTTCTAACAGTTAAACAAAGAGGAAAATACCCAGAATGGTGAGCTGACCATAGTTGAATGAACTCAGATTATTTTGACCTTGAACAAATGATCTCATCTCTCTGGTGCTGGGCAATTCATCTTTAAGACCTTGTAAATCTAAGAGTTTATTAATTAGGATAGATATTTACAAATTGCACCAAGAATGTAATTTATAAAATAAAATCTGTAGCTTCATGTAATGGATTTTTTTTTTACCTTGTACATTACGACCTCAAATTAAATATAGCCTAAGGCCAAAAAACTTCAAATTTGGTCATAAAATAAAAGTTTATAAAAATCAATTTCTATAATGTGTTACAATTATACATACACTGGCAAGGAAATATATACCTAGCAATGCTTATAAACAAGTATCAAAGTATTGAGATATTGAAATAATTACCTATTTCAGATGCTGAAAGTAAAAAGGAAGGTTACAAAGATTGTAACCTAGTAGATAAACATTGTTATACATACAACACTACGAAACAATTCTTGTCACAAATGCCAAACCAGAACTACTCAAAGAAACATGATAATTTTACCTTGGTTGCAGAAAGAAAATTAGAACTATGTGTTTATTTGTATAGCAATACTGAGTTTTTATTAGACTTATGATGTAGTACATATTAAAATCAGGTAGACTGATTTTTCTCACTTCATTTGTTTATTTTTTCAAAATGCTTTAACTATTCTAGGCCTCTACTTTCCACAAAATGTTATAATAAGCTTGTCTATCTCTACAAAAATCAATGGTTTGGTCTTAGTAAAAATTGCTTTCAACCTACCTCAATTTGGGGAGAACTGACAACTTTGAATGAATCAACAAGCGATTCTTCCAATTCATAAATGTAGTTTATATATCCATTTATTTGTGTGTCAAGGCTCAGGGCAGTCACAGCAAGGCACAGGTCATAATCAACTGAGCACAACTGAACAGGCTGCATTTCACCAAATTGAAATCAGTGTGACATTAGTCTTTATTTCACTCATTTTTACCCTGCAAAATGATTACTTTATCTTCTGCCAAATGAAATAATAGACACATGAGTTGACCACAGTGTCTATGTGTGAAATCTTTGGGGGGAATATTCAACATTTTAAGTTTATCCTGAGAAGAGAAAAACAGGCATGTTTATTGTCATCTCAAAGTTAGTACAAACTGGACATACTGCCCTGTGGAGAGCAGGTTTGGGAGGGGCCCAAAGAGACAGTGGGTGGAGCAAAGTGGGATGATTGATACACAGTCAATTCAGTGGGCAGACTACGGACTTTGTAAGACTGCAGGGCTCATGGTTTTTCCTCAGAATTTTCAGTTGCCTTTTCACTCCAGATATTTCACTCTTTCGTATGAAGTTAAACACAAAATGTGCATCTTGAGGGTGTGGACAGGCCCGGGGGAGAATAAATAAGTGACTCAAAGTGATTCCAACCGGGCTGCAGACCTCTCTAAATGTGGTCTGCTCACTAGTGTCCCAGAACGGACCAGGGTTTTCAAAGTACATTTCAATTCCTGTTAATCGATTTTCTTTCTTCTGACTGTGGAGAGAGATACTTTTCAACTGAGCTATGCATTAGATTCATCTTCACGTCTCTGGAAAATGAAATGAAAAGGCACTGCCCACATGTGCCATGTTTAAATACTCACTGGTGAGTCTGAGGCAGCGGCAGGGTCCAGAGCACTGGTCTGGAGATTGAGGCACATAATGCCAGTTACCAAAACCTGCAAGTGCAGAAGAAGACTTATAGAAAAGCCTGGTAGCCTCCCACCGATGTCCCCCTTTCTTACAAGTTTAAGTTATACTTTCCAGGGATTTTACAATTCTAAACGGTGAGTTTATCTGGGCATAGGTGGAAACAGTGGTCTCACGGCCTCGTGATTTAGAAAGCAGCAGGAGAAGTAAACATTGTCAAGAGGAGATAAAGGAGAATTCTGTATACCTCTCTGTAGGGTTAAGCTCTACCCCATGTATAGACAATTAGTGAAAACCACATTGATATGGCAGCCTTGCACAAATTACCATAAGTCTCCCACGCAGAAAAACCTAACAAAATTCTGAAAATTTATGGGCGAATTATGTAGAGTTAAGGTGCAGAGTCAAATGCAGTCGATTAATGCTATCATTGTAAATCAAGATTGCAGTCTGCCACACAAATAGCAGTTTACAATAAACATAAATAACAGCACAAGTGACTCAATTTAGCAAATCACAGCGGCTGCTGTGCATGGTCAGTGTACTGAACTGTTGAAAGGAAAACGAGCCAATTTGGTACCAGCAGAAAGATTGCTCAAACGCTAATTCAATATTAAACAAACGTCAAAACCACAGGGCAAGAAAATTAAAGACAAGTAGGAAACACAAGGAAAGAAGTATTAGGTTTGGCGAAAACAAGTTTTGGGGAGTTTTAAATTAATAGCCGAAGAAACCTCATCATTCACTAAAAATCGCGCCCCATTCCCTGGCGGTTCTGAGCACAGGGACCAGGGCATTGCCAGGTCAAGTTGCCTATGTTCAAAGGCTGCCACAAAAACTCAGACAAGCCGCTTCACCTGTCATCTATAAAACAGAAGAATAGAAATCTTACCTATTCCATAAAGTTGTGACAGAGATACGAGTCAGTGCACTCAGCTGACACAGCACACTGCGTGTCATAAAAACTCAACGGAGTTCAGATTTTAAAAACTTAAACTCTCATGGCTTGGTGGTTGTAGTTGAAACAGAGAGTTCATTATTTCATTATGTTACCCAATGTGTTTTGGTGCCCATGCTTTTGTTTAAGGGGAAATTTCGCCTCTTCGTTGTTGAAAAGTCACTCTTAGAACCAGAGTAGCAGAGTTCACTCCGCAGGGCTGTGCAAAGGCCGGGAGGGAAGCGCCCAGCAACCCGGGGGGAAGCCGGGTCCTGTGGATCCTGAGCGAGCTGAGCACCAGAACCGCTCGCTCTGCTCAGAGGGAAGGTCTCCCTTCCTCAACCCAGCCTGCAGCCCCTGTCGGCCTCACTGGAGCCCCCCAAACATGCCAGGTCTGCTCCTCTTCGGGAATTCCAATGTGCTGCCCCTTGTCCCCGAGCTGCCCCCTCTGGAATGCCTGTGCTCGCTCCTCACTGCCCTCAGGCCTCTGCACGCATATCACTCAACCAGGAAGGTCTCCTTTAAAAACCCTGTACATTCCGGATGGCCCCTGTGGGTAAGGCGCAGGACCCATATACCAAGAGTGGCAGGTTTGAGCCCAGCACCAGCCAAATTAAAACAAAAAAATAGCCGGTGTTGTGGCGGCATGGCAGTAAACTGCTCGGGAGGCTGAGGAAGTTGCTGTGAGCCATGATGGTAAAGCACTCTACAGGGCAGCCAGTACAGAGGAATTCCAACAACCTATCCTTCCTTAGAGTTCTTCACGTTGTTAATACATTATTGGCCAAGCAGGTGGCTCACACCTGTAATCCCAGCACTCTGGATGGCTGAGGTGGATGGATTGCCTGAGCTTAAGAGTTCTAGACCAGCCTGAGCAAAGTAAGACATCATGGCACTCTATGCAGGGCAACAAAGTAAGACTCTGTCTCAGAAATAAATAAATAATTTTTTAAAAACTTCAAGTATTTGTTAATCTTCTACTTAGTCCACTAGAGTATAAATATCCCTATAGGCTGTGTTTTTGCCTGTTTTCATCACGCCCTTACATACCACCAAGAGCAAGGCCTGCACAAACCAGGAACTCAGTAAATATCTATTGAATATATAAAAATATGAAGTGAGATGATTCCTGCAAGGGGCTTAGGGAACTATCTGGCATATCATCAACACTCAATAAATGTATCCTTCCTATTATTACTACTAATAAATACTGCTTATTGATAAAATAAGTGATAATTATCATTATTGCCCTTTTTGAGGGCTTATGTTTCAGAAAATGTACTGTTTGTTCTATAAATTACCTCATGTAATTCTTCTAGCAATTCTATCACCATTTTTCAAATGATAAAATAAAAACATTGAGAAGTGAGAGAACTTTTAAAGCTCAAATATCTTATAAAGTATAACATCTGAATTCCCAGGACATTTGACTTCAGATTACTTCCTTAACAATTATGTAATATTATTTCCTTAACATTTCTTACCCAGGCAGATCACAATGAGAACTTTAGAAAATAATATTATGAGCCGAAGAAGACTAAGCGTCACCAGCAAAACCTCAACATGAAGTGAGAAATGTTAATGTGTAGGTTGAATCGCTATAATCAAGAGCCCTCATAGTACAATGGTATAAGTAAAGTAGAAGTTTCTTCCTTTCCCTCCAGTAGTTCAGGGAGGTGAGTTTCAGCAGGCTGGTCTGTGCCCCAAGATCTTTCAGAGCATGTGGTCATCCACCTTGCTGCCCTGCCTTTTCCTAGAATGTTGCCTTCATCTGCAAGGTGTAAGGTGAGTCCCAGTTACATCAAACTCACAACACACACAAACAGAGCACATTGACAGCACTCACCTTTCTCATCCCTTCCAAAACATTCTCCTTATGAAACAGGAGACAATGGGTTTTGAGGAACAAGTAAACATGTTGCCAAGAGGACTAAAAAATATCAAAGAAAATAAGAGTCTAACTAATTCTTGTAATTCTATGTAAGATGTGTTCTAAGAAATGAACTTTAAACTAAATCAAGAGTTAAACTGAACCAAAGAATTGTTTAACAATGTGGGAAATCTTTCATGCCCACATGCTTTAGAAAAGTGGAAAGAAGGGTGGCACCTGTGGTTCAGTGAGTAGAGCACTGGCCCCATATACGGAGGGTGGTGAGTTTGAACTCAGCCTCTGCCAAACTGCAACAAAAAAATAGGTGGGCATTGTGGTGGGCGCCTGTAGTCCCAACTACTCAGGAGTCTGAGGCAGGAGAATCACCTACGCCCAGGAGTTGGAGGTTGCTCTGAGCTGTGATGCTACATCACTCTAATGAGGATAAAAAAGTGAGACTCTGTCTCTGAATAAAAGAAAAAAAAAAGAAAAGAAAAGTGGAAAGAAAGTTGTATTTAAAAACTGCTATATAACACAATGTTCTTCAGGCCATGACTATTGAACAAGCTGAGAGATTACAAGGATTACAGAGAGAAATGCACATTTTTACTAGGTTTGGTGCAACGGTAGTTTCTGAGTTAATGCAGTAATGAAAAATTTGCAGTTATTTAATCTGGCTCTGCTCTTTTCAGTTTAATCTGTGATTACAAACGATGGCAGGTGGTCTTATTTTTGTTCACTCTACAGAGTGACCTTATTTAATGCTGTGTTCTTAGAAGTTGTTTATGTTCAACTGGAGAACAACACAACCCAAGCACGGAGGGAAGACCAGTTCCTGGAATGTGGCCAGTAGTGGTTTTCTGGTTTTCTGTTTCGTTTTGTTTTTTGTTTTTTCCTTTAGTCCCTCCACCTGCCAAATAAAATACAGGATGCTCAGCTAATTTTGATTTTCAGATAGATAGGTAATGGATAATTTTTTTATTATAAATACAACTTAGCGTGGGACAAATGTATGCTGAAAATGTATGCTGAAAATCAATCGTTTATCTGAAATTCAAACTTAAGTGAGTGTCTGATAGCTTTCTTTGCTAAATCTAATGACCCTCCTAATCCCTTTTCATCTTCAGGTTTGGATGAAGTGGACTAAATTCAGCCCCACACTTCCACCTCACCCCCATCCCTACTGTGCTACTGGAGTGGGAACTCACTTGTTAATGGCTCATTGGGCCCAGTTCTGGATAGCTGCTCTAGATATAGCTGCATGGTGACTCTAATGTAGACTCTTTGCTTGCTGGTCATGGGTAACTTTCATTTATTTGAAAATGATTTCACTTCAGACCTAGACCTGGGGACCATTCAGCGTCATCACAGAGACACATGTATGTGCACACATGGACCTGGAGAACCAAGGGACGTGACAAGACGGAAATACAGCAGCATGGAGAACTGTCCCACAGATGTCATGATGTAAAATTCACTTTGAGCAACAAATTCTATTGATAAGCAATGTAATAAATGGTAATAAATATCAGGTAAACCATTAATTTGATTTTTACATAATGAGTTTAATGAAAATAAACTCCATTTTGCAAGAAAATGAAATATAAAAACTAAAGCATTTCTGGTATTTTATGCTTTAAAAAAGCACCCAGGCTCTAAGCGGTCCTGCATGGGCTCTCATTTGAGGGCCGGTGTGCACCTCCCACGGAAATAGCCATGTCCTTTCTGGTCCGTGCATCCCGATCTCCACCGGCTGCTGAGGACAGTCAGGAGAGGAAATTGGATTGATGACTAATGATGATGCAAATCTGAACATAGAAATCCAACAGTTGTATTCTCAAAGCTGCTCCACTCTCAAGGATATTTCGTGAGGCTGAGACAGAGAGCCTGTATCGCACGAGAACCTGTTTCCTTCGGGGAGAGAGAGCACGGAAGGCCTCTGCTGGGGTTAGCAGACTGTAACTGCTGAAGCTCGTTGCCACCCCAGAAAGTCCCGTTGTGAGGGACCTTCTGAAAGACTCATGCTCTGAGAAGATAGAAGGAGGAAAGCAGCCAATCTGCCTACTGTTTTTGAAATGGGAACGGGTCATCTCAATGTATAGAAAACTCTGCCAAAAGGCACATAACCTTTGTGAGAGATGAAACTAGACCTAGGTCCAACTCGCACCCAGGAATTGTGGAAAATTTTTCTTTATGAAATAACATTTCCCTTAAAACTTCTTGGGAGTAAGGTCCCCAACTGAGAAAAATCTAGATAAATCACATACAGATTATACTATATTTTGTATATTTGTTACATTACATCAAACCTTTGTCTCTTATAAACCCTCTGAATTTTAACTGAAGGAATTGATCTTAAAATTTTTATTAACAAGAGCAATTGATTTCACATCTACAATTATCATTTAATAGTTATGTAAATTTTTGTGTGTTTGAAAATGAACAAAGCAATAATATTAATATAACATGTAATACTTATTAATATTACATATGGTATTATAAATATAATTCTACATACACAGCATGTATGTATAGTTTATTGTACGGTAGAGACTAGGCTAAGTTCTTTAGTGCTATAAGCAAATAGTATACTGTTCTGGAATGTTGATGCAATTTACCATACAAATTGAAAGTATGACACTTGGAAATGTGTAAAAAGTACGCACAGACAGTAGCATGTGATATCAAATGCTTTCTCCCAGATGTATGTATTTTGTACTATCACAATAAAAATTTCTGACTGTGAAATGAAGTTAATTTTGTCATATACCCTCCTTTACATAACAAATCTAAATGCCACTTAGTAATTTAGTGTGTTTTTTAGTTCAATCTTTTATTATTCTTTTATGAACTGTTCTGGTAAGGCTCTTGTCAGTTCACAGATGAGCAACTCAAGTTCTTACTTGGTTTTTCTCAAACTACCGTCCAGACTTTTCTCCAAAGCCTCACATACAATAAATTCTGCAAAATAAAATGACCCCTCTTACTCATTATCCTGAGTATGTTGATTGTTTTCAACATTATCTGTCTTGAATTTTTTAGTATAATTTATTTTCTATGATGTCTAGTATGATAATACATTATGCTGAAATTATTTTTGATAATGTTTTAATTTCTACATGTGCTCTGTTTTATATGACTCATTCATCTATGAGTTTAAAATAAAACAATTTCACTATTTCATTTGGCCAAGGGTGTACTTTGGTTTTCCTTCTATTAATCTTCTATTTGAATGCTAACTAAGTATCTATCTTCTATATTTAGAGTTCATATATTCTAGATTGTATGTTAGTCCTTTATCTGTTGAAACAATGTTTGTGGAAAGTGAGATTCCTTAAGAGGATAACTTTATATAACTTGTCCATCATTCCAGTGGATCCCACATATTTTAAATATGATTTGATTTAAAAGCTGCAAAATAATTTAATTACATGAGAATGCAATGACTATTTGAGAGGGACGAAGCCACATCTAGAAATAAGTTTTAAGGATACAAGTAGCATAACAATATCCTTAGGCTAAAGTACGTCTATAATCTATGGTGCAGAAAACAGGATTTCACTCTACAATAGCAAAATATTTTAAAAGTCTGTCAATTATTGAAAAAGTATTGAAAAATACATTGAAAATGCCAATGGCTTAAAAAACAAATAAGATATAACAGGTATCTGACAACATTTTTATTTTCTTTGGAAATGAATTAAAATATCCTTTCTCATTAGAAAGATAAAAAATTTATATTACAATTTGAAATTTTGGAATCATAGACAAAACAGGGCTTTAACTCATACTAGGAAATTTTCTTAGAACTATAATTATAAATTTATTATCAATTTTCTACTAGAATGCCAAGACTTCAGTCCTACTTGGTATGTAGGTATAATTTCTGAATGCTAAAAGACAAAGAAAAATAGCATGAATCAAACCTCTATTAAGATTCATGAAATCTCAGAAAAACTTCTCAATCATATTACCAAGGAAGGCAGGATCTTTTGGAATGTGACTATTCTAGAGAATCATTTTTGAATACAATGCCAGCCATGGTAGACCATGGTAATTTAAGTTCTTGAGACAATAAATAAGGCAAAATTCATCAAAAGCAGGAAAACTGACCCTTACTAGAATTTGTGTGCTCAACACTTACCATGTTTAACCAGACAAAAAGTTGCTCCAGAAATGTTGCAGCTAATTATCAGCCCTATGCTTATCATCACCAGTAACGAAAGAGTAGAACGAACTGTGCTGAATTACAGATTGACAACACATTTAATAAAGTGCTTAATTTTACCACAGATTCGGAAACATCATTCATGCACACATGAAATTTTCAATATAAAGAAATGTCATCACCATGAATAACTGAAATGGAATTTACTATGTGACTCACTGATCCCCAGAATAAAACCTTTCAAATCTGGTGCCATTCACAATGGTGATATTTCAATTCTGCAGGCATTCTCTAATAATGTCCTTAGGCATCATGTCAATAGAAAGATGTGGAAAGGTATAATTTTGTAAGTGATGAAATTGAAACAAAGGTATTACATAATCATGTTAAACCCAAGCTATTAATATGGTTAAAGAACACTCTAATTTCTTTCTTTTCAAGATAACAGCTCACAAAACTTTCTTTAATGATATGTATGTATTTTACCTTAAAATTTAAATGCTTAGGGTAGGCAAAGGAAGAAAATATGAAATTTACCAGTGGAAAATGTAAATTTAGTTTATTACTTCTTGTTGAATAATAACTCAATTTTATGGAAATGTGGTTGGCTCTGGTCCAAGAGAACGATTTCACTGCAAAGATATTAGTTGGCAGCATAGTCAAGAATATGTCCAAATGTTTCTCTAAAATCAATGAGGTGTCCTGCCAAGTACTGCTGATCATAAAACTTAAAATTATATTGATCTCCCCTCAAATAGAGAGCATTAATAATGCCTTTTTAATAGAAAACAAATGGGTGTGTTGAGGTCATAAAATTCTGTGCAAACAAAAATTTAAGTCCTATTAACCTCCATGCTATCATGGCTAAGAACCGTTTTCAAACATCACATAATGAAATGATTACACTACACCAAGGCAAATTTCTGAGAGGAGGAAGAGATGATTAAGACACCAAGAATTTACCAGAACTGCAAGAAGAGAAGTGTTGAGTGGGTCAGTAGACATATTTACTATTATAAAAATCTACATAAATGAGCCTAGACAGAGAAAGCATCTGTGAATTTGTTAAATTTGAAAACTCTGAGGAGAATAATAAATATAGAGCAGGCAGTACGAAAAAAAAAATCAGTGAAGTTTGGCAGTCTACTGCGCTAAAAGTAGTTGAATGTACAAAAATGGAACATTATACAACTGGCTTAAGTATAAAGAACCAAAATGTAGAGCCAAAAACTCAAGTGCATTAAAAGCCCTTATGGAATATTCAATAAAAAATAAAGTTTCTATTAATATTGTGGGATTTATTTTGGACATATAGTTTAAAAAATAAGAAAATAAAGACTATCAGAAAAATGCCTGAGAATGGACACAATACTTGATAGTCAACCAATAATCAGTTTAATCTTAACCCTAATGCATAGTGATGACTGAACCACATCTATTTGCTCATTATTTGGTGTGTGTCCCTCTAGGATCTTTTAAACTGTGCATTAGAGAGCAAGGTAAAAAGTAAGTTCTACAGCCAGCAGAAATAATTGTATTTCTATTCATCACAGAAAACATACCCCATGACCAATATTAGGGCAGTGTGTGTCTAACATTTGTTTTTAACCTATAACACACATTTATTAACACAATTATTTATTTAAAGCCATTTGTTATTTTGTATATATTGAAAGAAGATTGCAAACATTTGAAATGAGTTGCAGTGTTTTAAATTCTGTTAGTCAGGTCAAGAATTTTTAATTTTTAATTTTCAGAACTTATCTCAGAAACACTATCATAGGAAATCCTGATTCTCTTCTCATCAGTAAACATCTGAAAAGAGATCTCCACTCCCTGCATCTGTAACTGTCAGAGACTGGTTTGCAGCCACCTTGAGAGAAGGTGAGGTAGACACAGCCAGGGAACAATTTATCTCCTACTGCGATACCATTTGGGTGACAAGTTGTTTATTAGAGTTCACTTGGACTCATAAGTTCTATTATACAATTTCAGTTTCATGGTAAATTTGGGAGTAAATTCAGCCATTCGTTCATCTAGTGATTCACTAATTCAAAGATGTTTTTCAACTTATTGTCCAAGGTTGTGCTAAGTGCTGGAAATACAGTGTTTACTAAACAAATCAGGACACTGTATTCTTTATCTGAGAGAAACTGGTAAAAAATCCCTATTAAGCTAAAAAAAAAAAAAGTCAAAATTTAACAAGCCAATAATTACAGACACACAGTTAATCACAGATATCTCCAAGAAAACAATTCATCATGATTGGAATTTTGCAATTGTTCCTCAACTATAGAGGGTTGATAATAACTTGTGAGACCAAGAAGTTACAAGCTGTTTTGTTCTCTTTATCCTGTCTTCCTGCTTTTGTCCACCTTCTGAAGTTAGTTAATCCTTACTGATACCATGGACTGAGATAATCATTGCTTAGACCTTACTGATACCATGATCTCAGTTAATCATTGCCTTAGACCTTACTGATACCATGATCTCAGTTAATCATTGCCTTAGACCTTACTGATACCATGATCTCAGTTAATCATTGCCTTAGACCTGACCAATACCATGATCTCAGCTAATCATTGCCTTAGACCTTAGTGATACCATGATCTGAGTTAATCATTGCCTTCGATCTTACTGATACCATGATCTGAGTTAATCATTGCCTTCG
>NW_003852537.1:3979401-4003185 GCF_000181295.1 Otolemur garnettii | reverse complement strand
TGATACCATGATCTGAGTTAATCATTGCCTTCGATCTTACTGATACCATGATCTGAGTTAATCATTGCCTTAGAAGGCCTCTACCCTCATCCTCAAGTGTCCTGCCAGGGGTAGGGGTTGCTCATTCCCTCAGTAAGGGTCATAGAAGGCTACTTCCATAATTTCAAGGGCTTGCTACACTATAAGAAAGCCTCACAGTGGTGGTGTTGTGCTTTTTGAAATTACCTTAGATGTCTTCCATTTTCTATCTGCCTCATGCTCTGTGGGGGTGCCCAGGGGTGCTCTCATCTCTGCCTTTCTCCTATGCCAGAGACTCTCTTTCTCCTGAATCTTCTATTTGCACTCACCCCTATAGTCTAATATTCGCTCTTGTTCAGGATTTTTGTCTTTCTCCATTTGTCAATTTTGCCTTCTTGACTTTTCTCATGGAAAGAGAAAATATTTATTTACCTGTCAGTAGATCCTATCACTTTTACATATAAAATATTGGCTTGTATGTCCTGCTAAAATTGTTCCAGGACACTGTTAAACAACAACTCCTCCTCCTTCTTTTCTTCATTCTTCTTCTCTTTCTTCTTCACTGTTATTTTTATTTTAAAATGGTCCATAGCTGAACAATTGCACTGTAGTTCACACCACAAAATACAAATTGAGTAACGCATGGTACATTGAGGTTTTGGGCCCTGGTGAACGAGTCTAACTTTCTGTGTGGTTCAATGTAGAACATCAGAGAATTTGGTTATTATTTCATTATAATTAACATTTATAAAAACAAAGTTACCTATATATTGTCCAAACCACCTCTTGGTTTGCTTTTGCTGGTGGCGTTCCTTTTTCTAGCATCATTTATTCAAATAGATGAAACATAGTTTGAGTCCCTTTCCTGTATCAACACTTTTCTCCCCCAAATCTCGTAAACGCCTTTGGGTTTTTTGGTTCCACCTGCCCAGCCCTTTCCTCTTCTTTATTCTACATGTAGGTGCCCTAGTAGATTTCTTCACTAGTTTTACTCCATTCCTCTTACATTTGCAGCCATTGCTCATTGTTTAAATCTCAATCACTCTAAACGCAGTCCTAAAAGTTATTTCAGCTCCAGTCTCTTCTTCTGCCCTCTACCTTTGACTCTCTCTGCCTGTCTTTCTCAGTTTCTTTTGTTTGCTTTGCTTTGCTTTTATTGTACAGCTTGTGTTATGCCTTATCCAAATATATTGTGAAATATACCTTATGCTTTTCCTAGAACTCAATTGCAATATTAAAAGAGTCAATTGTGTTATTAATTTAATAGTATTCAAATGTGTCTTGGAGTCCAACCATCCCCGTCTGCCTATGGCTCAAGACATTATAAGGTATAGACCAGTAGATAAGCTTATAAGTTTAAGCAGTCCTAACCTCAAGATGAGGTAGATAATTTATCAGAAGCAGAATAATCCAATGCAATCTGTGAAAACTGAGTTGAGGATCTTAAAGTTCCTAAGTTTGTTCCATCAATAAAAGCCTGAAACTAAAGAAGTAAAATGTGACCATCCTGACAAACCTAAGGTCCCACATTGCTCTTGCTTTACAACTCCTCCTGCCCAGGCTCTGTGACCTTCTGGTCACCCTCATCTTGCTAACTTCAGGGCTTCTTGGAAGTCTTTTGTCAGGTCACAGACTTTTACCTAGAAGTGATCATGACTACTCCTTAGATTCTGGCTAGAGAAAGACTATCCATCAGAGCAACTAACCATGGTGTTTCTCACTTAGCAATTTCCATAAAACTCCTCAGATTTAAAACAAGCTCAAAGAAAAAAGATTTCTTGAAAAAAGAAATCCCAAATCTCACTACATTTTCTATCGTTTGTTTATTTTTGCAGGAGGCAAGATTAGAACAAATTCTAGAATTGGCATTTCCATTACAGGTATTGTTTCCTGCAATAAGCTCAAAGGATACAAGAGAGTTGTGGCTGAGGAACGGTTATCCTCCCTGACCTCGCTTCCCCAGGAGCCACCACGCTGGGGAGGCACTCAGGTTATAGCAAAGGCTACAGGCCAGTTCATGGTGAAGTTCTGCCTTATAGCAGGGAGCAAATAAAGAGATTTGCCCAAACTCTTAAACCTCTGTTGCACCTCTGGCATAAAAAATTTGTGGGATGAGAAATAAAAGTGATGTGATTTGGGGAAGCCATGGCACCCAGAAATAAAATGTGACTTCCTGGAATGCAAAAAATTATGTCCACAATCAAAAGGAGAAGATTGCACAATGGTGTGAACACCAAGAGGCAGGAATCATCAGAGGCACCTTGGGACCTGTCTGCCATGATGGACTGGAAGATGCAAAGACTTGGAAAGAGATGTGATTGATTAGAGTGGAAATATAGAAGCTAGAGCAATAGCATAACTTGTGGGAGTTGGCATCATAACAGCGATTACTAAAGTAAAACTGAACCAAAGGAATTCTTGAGTCCAACAAGGAGTACAAAAAGTAGGCAGAATTAAAGATCTCCAGGGATGCTTATAATTAAAAGGAGAAAGTGGAATTAGTAAAGATTACATAGAAAAGCGTGTCCTGAGGGTTTACATGGAAGCTTGGCAGAGAGCACAGGAGCAGAAAAATGGTGGACAGGAGTGAACACAGAGGCCCTCTCTTTTCATCCGGTGGTGATTTTGAGCAAATTATTTCAGTTCTGAGCTATAATTCCTTTGCCAAATGGGCTATGTTTTCCTGGAATAAATGTGAAGAACATTAAATGACATGATAGATATAAAGAGACTAGTGCAGTTAATATGCAAAAGGAAGGCGTCCGAAAATGAGCCAAGACACAGGATTATGACGGCGGCAGCCCTTAAATATAAAGTCAGCTTAAAATTTAATAGTAGACTTTCTCTAGCATCTTCTCAAACCCAAAAGTGAAAGGCATAACCTTAGGCGGCCCAATTTTGTAGATCCACAGCCTCCATTCACTAAAAATAAACAGATAAATAAACAGATAAATCATAGCAGGTCATGAACACTTTCTATGTTTTGTGCTAACTTTATAGCTTAACCAAACATGTAGCAGATGCTTAGAATATTCTCGTTTTACTACCACAAATGGTGAAGAAAACAAAACAAAACAAAACAAAAAAACCTTGCTTAGATAAATTCAAGCACAGAAGCCCAGGTGGTGAAAATTTCAAGTCAAAGCTGACTTGTAGCTGCACAGCTGACTGGCTGTATTTCTGACATTATTCCAGAAATTCAAAGCAGTCAAAGAGTAGTTGTCCCTGCCTGTAAAATAGAGTCAAGGCCACGAGGAGTGTGTGAATTCCCATGGGAGGCTTTGGCTTCATTAATGGATCTGTGCTTCAATATTATTTGTGACCAAATTTTTAAACTGACATATAGAAGTACTATAATTTACAATTCATACATAACAAAAATTTGTTTTTATTCTTTTTCTTTTTTTTTTTTTTTTTGACAGAGCCTCAAGCTATCCCTCTGGGTAGAGTTCTGTAGCATCACAGCTCACAGCAACCTCCAACTCCTGGGTTCAAGCGAGTTTCCTGCCTCAGCCTCCCAGGTAGCTGGGACCACAGGCACCCACCACAACACCCGGCTATTTTTTTGGTTGCAGCCGTCATTGTTTTGGCGGGCCCAGGCTGGATTCAACCCCGCCACCTTAGGTGTATGTATGTGGCTGGCACCTTAGCCACTTGAGCCACAGGCACCGAGCCTTATTTTTTCATAATTTAAATATTTTTACTTGAAATAATATTCTGAATATAAGAATATTAAAAATGTCAGAAACAAGTCAAAAATTTATTTTTAAAGCATGCTTTAGGAGAGAATCATTATGGTACAATATTAAAAATTAATTAATTTTAAAATAAAACTAAAAACTAACCTATAACCCAGAAATCTAGACAATTCATTTAAACAATGTGGTTTACAGCTTTTCAATCATGTTGATATATACAGAAATGGGTTACATAATATACATTTCACACACAGGTCATACTTTCACCATGTTTAATGCGTTCCTGTTTTACCATTAAATGAGATCTCATAGAAATGGAGTGGGCCATTAAATATTCTTGAAAACATGATTTTAATTATACTATAATCATTTGTTTAATTAAACCAACCAATTTTCTGTTATGGAACAGTTAGCAGTACTTTTGTTTCTTTCTTTACATTAAAGTAACATTGTACAGAACATACATGTTTAATATATTCCTTTATACACAGAGAGTGTTGTGATCCTTATCCTTATTTTAATTTATGAAACTCCTAGATTAACATTTTACATCAAAGGATATGAAAATTATATATATTTCCTTTATATATAGTTTGAATTTATATATAGTTTAATGTCTTCTAGTCCAAGTACAAATATATTTTCACTCATGTACTATTTTTTTATTTGTTATAAGAGATGTATTTTAGAGGTAGATATGTAAAAGTTTGTATTTTTAAAAATCTTATTTTCATTATTTTTTCTGTATTGCAGTTAAAGGACCTTATTTTCATAGGGCTCTGTGAAAGTCTTTCCTGTGTTTTATCTCTAATCCCTCTTGCTGAAAGACAGGGCTGTCATTCCACGCTGGTTAATGGAGAGCTCCATCCTGTGGCCACTCCTTAAGCAATTCAATCTTCCACAACCGAACCCCGCACAGCTCTCACATCTAATTAGTTTTGAAAGCCTATTGATTATTCCCTGCAAAGCTCCCATCACATCTGCTACCTCATTTCCAGACCCAGTAGCTCCAAACTAATTCCCGTCCTTGCCATCCACCTTTAAACCACGGTAATAAAATCTTAACTCTCTCTAACACGGCCTCATACAAAAATAAATTGCGAAGATGAATACTCAGTATCTCCTGATGTACTGCTCTCCACTTTCCTTCCTTTCTGACATGCCTGAAAGCTGATCTCTGCTCTCTAAAACTTTTCCCACGCTGCTCCCTCAGTCTAGAAGTTACTCCTCTCCACTCCTCTCCTTTTCCATCCCGCATTCACCAGCATTTTGAGCCCCAGAGCAAAGCTCCTTCCTCCTCGCCCCAGGCTGAACAGGCCTTCTCCTCTCTAAATTCCTATTGTATTAATTTTTGTCAGTTCTGCAATTTCCTTGTTCTTTCTGTCTCCCTCCTTCCTCATTTAAAATATGGGTAAGATGACATCAATGTACTCATAGAATTATTGTGACGATTACATGACATACTCTGTGCTTAGAAGCACTGAGAGGCATTTTTTTTAATATCTTAAGCGTTCGGTAAATGTATTTTTGCTGTTACTGCTACGTATGAAGTAGGTGATAATTATAATGATATTGAATTGACTCAGGGTATTAACTATATCTCCCTTGGCCTGTATCATTTCTCCCCAAATAGAAGACAAATTTTTGCAAAGTGAGAACTCACTCTGTTTTGCTCCTCTGAAAAGGTCTTAGAAGCTGCCTAGTTACTGCTTAGTGATTGATGCATTCCTTCAAACACTAGTGGACTGACAGGGCTGCTGTTCCAAGATTCCTCCTCTAAGACTTCCCACATTTCTGGAAGTGTGGGCTATTCAGAAGAAAAAGAATATCAATCTGTCTAAATTCATCTGAGTAGGGATTTATTGAAGGAACATTTGTCAGCTTCACTATAAAATGATTTTGATTAACACACACCACTCGGCAAACGACCCTTTCTCCACAGAAACCCTTCATGCTTAGCCTGCAGGTTCAAGTTCCCCCAACACAGCAATCTGCCCGGACAGGAAATAGTCGAGGAGCCGACCATCAAAAGGGGTGGGAGGAAAAGTTATGCTCAGCACCCTGTTCATGGACTTTGTCTCTCATACGCCCGCCCCTGTGAAGTCCTCTCATCTTGGTAAGAGCTAGCAATATTTTCTCACTCTATGCCTCTGAGGCTGAAATACCCTCACTTACCAGATCTCATGGCCCCGGGTTATCTCTCCAGCTCTCCGCAGCACCCCATATGAACAGTAATAGTATGCCCACCCGGCTGAACTGTTACATCTCTGGTCTGCGCTTCCCTGACTCAGTCAAACCAACCTCCACTCTCTCCTCCAACACTCCACGTAAGCCCTTTGCTTCCAAGACTTTTTGCATTAATTCATCTATGTGGACACACATTTCACGCATCTTCCCATGGAGTTTACTTGTCATACTGCTGTTGCTTTTAGCTTAAATGGCGGGTCCTTCGCAGGGACTTTCTGACGCCACTTCTGCAATAGCTTAGTCCTCCTGCTGCATATGCTATTTTGTACTTATTTTGTAGTTTACTTATATTTTTATCCCAGGCAAACAAGGACTTCACCTCTTTTATACGCTGACACCTAAAAAGAATCTGATATATGGCAGGTGCCCCAGTTTTCTTATTTTAAAAGTTGTGTGGAGAAGTGGTAAAATGGTTCTGAATAATAGACATGATTGAAATAAGAAATGAAAACATAGAACATTAAAACAATGTTTAAAATCATTCTCTGTTTTTAAACAATGAAGATGTTCACCAGAATCAATTTTTTTTAATGAAGACAGTACATAATTCTCAAGAAAGTGTCTTAAAATGTTTATGGTTATTATTTCTAACAGAAAAATGGAACTACTATTTATAAAATAATGTTATAATATTCTTTGTTTCAAATAGCTAAAAATGGACCATGATGAATTCTCATTAAAGAGACACTGTGCAATGCTCCAAGAAAGGATCTTGATTTTTACTGACATTCTTTCCAGTTATTTCCAAGTGTTACACAGAAGTTTATGCTAAAATTTGTAAAGTGTTTTGCATTTCCAATGATTTTTTTCTTTGTTTTTTATATGCAACTGTTTTCAGCTTCTACATATGTAATTCTTAAAAAAAAAAAAAAAAAACTAGATGAACAATTGGCATCTGCAAAAATCTGGTGTTTTTAGAATTTGAATGTATTCAAATGCAATCGGACTACTCTGTTCTGAAGAATGGATATGAAAAGATAAGAGAAAAAGAAAA
Source organism: Otolemur garnettii (assembly GCF_000181295.1). Lineage (NCBI taxonomy): Eukaryota > Metazoa > Chordata > Mammalia > Primates > Galagidae > Otolemur > Otolemur garnettii. Next base: position 3,996,228 of record NW_003852537.1, on the reverse strand, counting down.
AGAATGGTGTCATAAAAATGTTTAATGTTGGATTAACTCTTTTTTCCTAAATAAAAGGAAAAGACAAGGTTATTACTTCATTTTTCTTGCACCATTTATCTCTGTAAATATCTTTGCATCACTTTATGACAATTTTAACAACAGTATAGTTATTAACTATTACTATTAATTATGATTAATTCTATATAAAATCTAAAGGCACATGAACAACATCTTCTCAAATAGCCAAATGCCATTGAAAGGAAAGTGTCCTTGAAAATAGACTATGTCAGTTAGTTTTTTGTGTTCACATATATGTAGAATTTAAAAGTCACATGTTCTCACTAAGAGAGTCATCAACTATACACATTTTACCCTGGTAATCCAATGAAGTTTAGAAAAATGTCATTATAGCCAATAATCATGTGTAGCTATGGTAAAACCATTATTCAAATGCTTGCGGTGATGCTGATGTCAAAGCTTCCATGCTGCCTCTCACATAAAACTATAGCAGATATGAATAGGTAAACTGAATGACACTCAATGATGATATTAAACAACTACGTTAATGGTTTATGTAGTTAGCAAACTCTACTTAGCATGATTTCAGAGTATATTTCTTTTGCCTATTAAAAAGAAGTTACCTTTAAGAAAGCTACAGGCAGGTCCTGCTGGAGGTGTTCCTGAAGAAGACATCATTATCATAGGAGATGGCAGCTCCACGGTGGTGATTCTCAGGAACAAGATGCAGAGATAGAAGACAGTGGTATTGGTGGTCTTAACCCTGCATAGGCCTAGGCTCGTGTGTGTTTGCGTCTTAGTTTTAAGAAAAACATTTAAGAAGTAAAAGATAAAAAAAATTGTAAAAAGCTTATACAATAAGGATATAAAGAAAAAATATTTCTGTATAGCTGTAAAACGTGTTTGTGTTTTAAGCTAAGTAGCAAAAAAAGTTAAAAATCTTAAAAAATTAAAAAGTTTATAAAGTAAAAAGAAAGTTCTAATAAGCTAATTTGTTATTGAGAAAAACTATTTTTTAAATAAATTTAGTGTAGCCTAAGTGTTAGTGTTTATGGAGTCTACAGTAGTATGATGCCACAGGAATTCACAAAAGACAATGTTTCTTCAGTAGTGTTTTTAGTTCATGTTTCAAATGAGTTTTCAGCATTTACATTGTGGCTATGGCTGGCTGTTCTAAGTGGCCTTGAATTGGTGGTACCACAGACAGTGAATTTTGTCTCAACACCTGGACCTTAACAACTCAGTTTCAAAGTGGGCAGCAGGAGAGATAGCCTAGCAGCCTCAGTAAGATTTGATGATCAAATCTTTATAAATTTCTGTTGTACTGATGCTTCCTTTTGAGTTTCGTTCCCAGAAAAGGAGGAATCTCCATGCAGCCACATGATAACTACAAAGACTTGCATCATGGGTTTGTCCAGCAAAGCCAAGATAAGCAACCCCCCCCCGACACAGATTGTGCCCAAGGCCCCCACTGAGCAGTCTATTCTCCATATCTCACCTGTGCTCAAGACCGAATGAATGACCAGTATCAACCCCTAGCTCATAAACTACTAAAATCCCCACCTGGACAAGGCTTGTCAGCCATTTTTTAATCCTGGGATGTATGTACTTTCATGATTTCTGACCAGCTTGTGTGCCCTGCACCCCACTCCACCCCAAACATGTAACTCCCCACGTGCATTATTCATTTCACCTCTGGAAAAACCCCTGACCCCCATGGTTGGGGAGGTATGCTATTTGAGATAATCCATACCTTCTACCTCCCAGTTGACACACCCTCTGCAATAAATCCTTTCTTCCTTGACAACCCTCATTATCTCAGTAGTTGGTTTTCTGTGTGGGATCCAGAGTGAGCCCCTTATGTGGGCTGCTCATCATTCACATTCATTCAACACTCACTGATAGCAACAGGCTATCCCACAAAGCCTAGATGTGTAGTAGTCTCTGTCATCTAGGTTTGTGTGAAATGCTCCGTGACATTTATACAAGGTCAAAATTGCCTACAGAAGCATTTGTCAGGATACATCCCACTCTTTACACAGTGTACACCTACATTCCTCCAGAAGAAGAATCACTGGTGTGTGTGGAAGGGGGTTCTGTTGATTGTCCCCTTTGCCAACTATGAAGATTACTAAGGAATGAAAGAGAATTAACAGTTACATTATTTCTTTCATTTATCTCATGGATATTTCCAAGTTCCTCAGCAGTATTTCCACCAGAATAAAAAAATGTTAACATTTGAAGGAGGAGTTTTGAGAGAAAAAGGAATTTGAAATTATCCTCTTTGATAATTGTGGAGTTTAGAAACCAAAGATACGGGAGGTGCGTGAGACTCACCCAACGGGAGGGTGGGTGGAAACATCCCAGTCTGCTTTTCAGATATCTGAGAACCACTGGTGATAAGAAAAAGATCTAAGGCATCTGTTCTCATCCACAGCCTGGAAAACTCGAATACTCAAAGGAGGCTTCATGCAGAGGAACAGCCATCTGGGTCTGGAGTCAGGTGGCTATATAAAACGTCCTTGAAGGACGTTCCTCCTCATTCCCCACATGTGGGGATCCAATCTTTTGGCTTCTCTGCCCCACCTTGGAAGGGGAAGAGTCTTGGGTCACATATTAAATATAGGAACAGTAAGGAAAGAAGATGACTGAAAAAAAAAAAGCCCGTGGGTAATTTTGTGATATCCACCACCAGAGATAAGCAAAAATTACTCACATAATCCACATGTGGCCCTGAGGCCACTGGTCTGACCCAGTAAAACATACAAAGAAATTTAGGAGTTCACAGGGAATAAACCACTCAGTAGACAGAAAAAGTGTGACGTACATATGACCCTAAGGTTCCCTCCCTTCACCACTGTGACAGCGCGTACTCACCGAACATGTCAACCGGGTGACCAAGAGTGGGTATAATGTTTGTTCAACTTGACTAAACATTGGCCAGCTTTCTTCCAGACTACAGGCCCCTGACCTCCCTTTTCTTAAGCATTAGCTGTGTAACTGTAATTTTTTCTCTGCCCTTTTGAGATGTGTTAATAAATCTTCTACATATAGAAATGTCCTCTGACAGCCTGGGAGCCATCCCTTTAAAATATAATTATTAGGAACATTAGAAGAGATAGGGCCCGTGCCTGCCAGTCCCCGTGGGAGAGAGGGAGCCTAACTTCCAGAGGGGTCAATTTGCCAACACAGATGGCCCACTCACATTGACTAACCTCCCTAACATGCTCCGGGGCTTTTTCACCAGCTCCCCCAGCATTTAAAATTCTTCCACATGTTGCTTCAGCTGAGGTGAGTTCCATCTCTCTCTTCCTTGCCATGGTTTTGACTTCTAATAGTCAGGATCCATTTTTAACAAGCGTCCAGTGCATTGCTGTTTGACCATTCTACACAGACGACATGTTTGGGAGACAGGAAAGGAATCAAAGGACCATGTCCAGATGACTCCAGTCACTTAAACTGAAAAGGCCAATAAGGCCAAACCTGGCAAGTTTCAGGTTAGTGTTCCTCCTATTTAAACTAGGGAGCAGACACGGACGCAGGAGGAAAATTCCAACAGTTACAGTGAATCAAAAAATCAGTGTTTTCTTCACACATCATGCTGGACTGTGACTGAATTTTTAACCCTCTACTCAAGTTACACAAAGAGCAGCAGGGCCTCCATCACTATCGAGCCAATCCAGGCATCCTCTTTTTACAGAGAATATTGGAGGAATCAAGCTGGTCGGGAAATCAATTAACAACAGCTTGGCACTTAAAATGAAGTTATGAGAATTTGTGGGTTTAAATTGTAGTACACACTTTCTAAACATACTCGGGAAAGCACATAAAAGAAGGAAACTATTCTTGTTGAATCATAATTAAACAATAACACCATCGGATAAAATAGAAGAGAATTTACATGAGCTGTAAGAGGAGGAATTTAGGCCAGAAAAGAACTCGGTCCCTGACAAAGCAATTTCTCCCAATTCAAAAATTAGTAAACTGGCAAAAAAACAATGTATAATTTTTACCACTCAACATAAATCCAAGACCTAAATCCATTGCACGTGTTACTCTTGAGCCTCTGGGCGATGTGACTTGATGTCCAGGCAGGGAGCAGCCCTTCCAGGCCCTGCTTCTCCGTCCACACCAGCTATACCAAGTCACCCAATGTGAAAGTCTGTGTGGTTCCTTTGATTTAGGAATCTATGCTGCAGCGCCACCCTTAAGACATGAAAATGCTTGTTGTGGCTAGAATTCCCAGTATGTACCACCCAGCAGGCACCAGTGAGGGCCCGTCTGCCAGAAACAAGGCACGTGGGCCTATAGCTTTGCCACCTACAAACATTTTTGTTTTTTGAGCAATGGTTGCTACCAGATTATGCTTCTTATAAGTACATGACATTATCTATTATAAATTATTTGAAGTGACTAACCACTAAAGATTCAATCCAGGTTGTTCTTGTGAATTTTATATTTTTCTTAAAGTAGATTAGACTCCCCAGACAGGGCAGAATGAATTTTTGGTTAATGTTATCATTTTTTAACAAATCTTCACCTGAAAACCTATTTATAGAGCTATGTGGAATAATAGGCACACGTGTACACGTGACATAAACAAACATACCCACATAGTCTTAATTTATAACGTTATGTGGAGTTCTCATTTAAGAGTATAAATCCAATTATTCATGGATGGTTTGAACATTTGCTTAAAGTTCTAAGGGCAAAACTCCTTGCAGGGGTTGTGGTATAAAGCAACTTAAACCTGGTGGGCACTGTTTGAAGCGTTCCTGTGCCAAGGGTGGCAAAAAGCTATGGAGATGGTGCCTCTTCCTGAACACTGGCTGAGAAAGGTTTGTTTCTCTCTGATTTGAGATGCACTCTGCTGCCATTACACATGGTGGGATGACACACACACAAATATTTTGATTAAACTTTATACCAGTCAATTTCAAGTTGTGTTCCATGAATATACATGGTAGGGAATAATCTCTCACTATTAAATCAATGACATTTAAAATATTTTTAAATAATTAATGCATGTGAGAATGCCTGGAATGGTGACTCTTACACATGTACCATATGGGTTTTCAGTTCATGTTTGTTTAATCCAGGTATAAAACATAAGGAGTGCAGATAATACCAAGCATAATCCTAGATTTTATTCATAAAAAGATCAAATTTCACAATGCTTTTGTGACTGTTCAATGTCACCCTTGAGGTCAGAATTAGAGCTTAGAAGACATCGTGTCTGGTGTGGCAGGCTTTCCACGTGCCCTGCTCCTTCCCAGACACTGGCATTACCCTGGGACCACAGGACATGAATCTGCAGAGCCTGATTTGCTATGACATAGATCCAGAATAAACTTTTCGGCCCTAAAAAAAATAAGAGAAAGATTGAATAAGCAATCCAAAACATTTCGTAAGTTAAAATCCTATAGAGACAAATGTGTGTTCTCTCACTGCTTCTTCCAGCAAAAACAGACAGGTGGTATATTTAGATGAGGGAGCCAGAAACTTGGCTTATTTCAGACTTGTGAGCTTTCATTGCCAATCTCAATTTTGCAAGTAGCATATTAAATGATGTCGGGCGAGCCATTGTTCTCTGTCTGAGGATGTTCTTATTACACAAAGAAAACACTGTACACAGACCTGGCTGGCACCGGGCGGCAGCTGCAGCCCTTGGCGCCGGTGACTCCCTCTCATGGGGCGCTCTCCTCCCTGCGTTCCCTGACTCCCTTCGCTCCCTTCCCTGACTTCGCTGGGATTACCTTATCCAACCCTCACCCCTGACGCTCTTGAGGAAATCTGCTCCCTTTTCTTTGCCTTCTCACCCCTCAAACTCTCCCCAAAGTGCCCTTCTTTTATTTTCTCTATCTCAAATGCTTCTTTGGTAAAATCCATTATTTTACGAAGGTAATAGCAGGTCCTGTGTGTTTAGCACTTCAGCTTTCACTTTTCAGGGGTTGGGAGTTGAATTGTTTGACCCCCAAACCAGAGCCCTTCCAAAATGTTTTACCCTCAGAAATGCTAAAGTCCTGGCCCCACGTACCTCAGCATGTGTCCTGACTTGTGCCTAAAGTTGCTGTGGACATAATTAGTTCAGATGAGGTCATTCCAGAGTAGGATTTGGTCCTGACACAGTAAGGCTAGTGTCCTTATTAAAAGGAGAAGCGTGCACAGCATAAAGACAGCACCAGGAGAAGATAAAGGCAGAGATTAGAATGATCTCGACAAGTCAAGGAAACTAAAAGATTGCAGCAAATGTCTAGAAGCCGGGGAAGAGGCATGGACAAGATCCCCCCTCACAGCCCCCAGAAGGAAGCACGCTGCTCAGACCTGGAGCTTGCGCGTCTAAGTTGCGGGGCTGTGGAACAACAAAGTGATGCTATGTAAGCCCCCTGCCAGCAGGTGTGGCCAGGGCAGCCTCGCCAGTCTAATCCAGCAAGGAGGACACCAGGGGCTGTGTCCCCACCACAGTCAGCGCCTCTGCCATCGTGCACATAGTTTCAGATTCTGTCACAACTAAGTGACTGTTGTGGTCAAAAGAATGCGGATAGAAGTGATGAATACTTTTTCAAGCCTGGTTCACATACGGATATTTTCTTTCATTTGACTAAATTGGAGACCGTGCTTACAGTGGGGGCCCCATGATGAGAGAAGCCTTAGTCCCAAGTCACTATCCCCCAGAGCAGAGCACCCTCACTAAGACACTATTTTTGACTGTGATGTAAACAAGAACCAAGCTTACTGTGACAGGCTCCTGAGTCCCATTTAGAGTAGAATCTGGTGATTGCCTTTGTCTAACGTTTTGCTCCTCTGCCTGCATTTTTATCTTTTGAGTTTTATTTGAGAGACTCAGCAATGTTTTACATCAAGAATCCAAAAGGAAATTCAACATTTACCCATTTATATGATCATATAGCTCCCACGTTTACCTTCTCCCACAATTGGCTACTTTCCCTCAGTTTTGCTTTGAAATTTGGGGATTATTTTGAAAGTTTCTTGAAATTTTGGGGTTATTTTCTCTGTCTTTAACTTTCAGATTCAATCCTCATAAATACTGCCTCCTAATTTCTTTCGCATGGATATTCTTTGATTTTACCACTCATAATTAGAGCACTTTAATTTTTTTGGCACTAAGGAAGTTTCCTCTCTAAAAGCTAACTCATTTTAATATTTATATCCCCAATTCCCGTGGTTTTCAAGCTGCTGGTCATGACTAAATTCATAATCATGAATGTAATTTCAAAATGAAAAAGGAATGAAACCAAAAGAAAGAGCAGAATACCTACACAGGTAAAAACATGTCCCTTACAAGTGTGGATAAGCAATTTTATGCAAATGTTATGTTACATATATGCGTGCATACACAGGAGATTAGGGGTGTAAAATAGATTTTATATAAAGAGAAGCATGGCCTTATATGCTTCTGATATTTTAAAGGTACAGATTATATCAGTTCTAGGCTGAAAAGAAATATAAATGAGCTCCCATACAGAGCTCCCACTACTATATTAAGAAGAATTCTAATATTTTCTCCAATGTCTAAATTCTATTCCCCAGTTAACTTGCAGTTTTTTCTCTTTCTTTTACACATTGTCATATTTTCATCTCCCAAACATACACTCTAGTTCTTACTTTGGGCTGAAATCCATTTGTACAGCTCAACTTCTATATCACCATCTAACAAATCTTTACTGTCATTCAAAAGCCTTAACACATGTCACAACATACATGGCATTTTCCCTGGCAGCCTCACCAAATGATGTGCCTGTGTCTCTCAACATTCTGAGAACATTTCTGGACCCCTACCCCAGCACTTCTCACATTCCGCCCTGCATCACTGCCTTCTACGTGATTGCCCTACCCATACACGCTTTAGTAAAAGAGAAATATCGTAGCTCAGCATTTCAAATGCTGCTGGAGTGGTTTCTCAGTAACAGTCTTGCATGAGAATATCAATAAATTATCCAGGGGTGGCACCTGTGGCTCAAAGGAGTAGTGCGCCAGCCCCATAGGCCGGAAGTGGCGGGTTCAAACCCAGCCCCGGCCAAAAACTGCAAAAAATAAATAAATTATGCAGTTTGCTAAATACTTGTGCATGTTTGTGGATAAGGATGAGAGGGCAAGTATCTTTTATTAAATGTACTGAATAAATGTAAAGTTGCCCTGATTCTGAATTGGTTCAGGAAAACATGTAAGCAAAAAATTTTAAAAAAGAAAATAAGAAACCTAATCCTCTGAAGAAACCCAGCAACCAAAAAAATTTTGTATGTAAATGGCATAAGATAAAAGTCAGTACTTTAAAAGATAACTGTGATTTCTCAGATCATGAAGAATTTCTGCTGTTGAGTTCAGATCCAAATCAACTAGAGGATAAATCTAAAGGGTTATGATTTTGCGTGGGCCGTGCTCTGGACACCACAGAGGAAGACAGAATAATCTGGGATGTCTTGCAAGGCCTCCAGTAGGGGATCTATCTCCTCAATGCACCTGACAACCAATAGAATACTTAAAGTGTCTTTAAAATTCTCTTCCCTGGATTTAATGCCATGTCAATTTATTGTTATTTATATAGCATAAGTAAACAGCTATCATATTACAAGATGTTCTATGAGTTTCCTGTGGCTAATACAAATATTAAAAATTTTTGCAAAGGAAACTGAAGTATTTTTTATTTCTTTCTCAAGTATTTTTTAGAAAACAAAGATGCACACACATGAACTATCAAAGTGGAGTAACGTCAGAAATTCAATGAAGGTAATTTTCCAAATTAAAGAGCTTAGTTGAAAGAAGTTAGGTGTGATCATCAGTGAAGAATTAAATGGAAACAGTGATGAAGAGAGGTGACCAGGCATCAAATACTTCACAAAAGGAAACGCTCTTCCATCTCCTTCAAACTTTGATGTACATAGTTGCTCCCACATCTGAAAGGTGATGATGTTACTGGTTAAATTTCTGTTTGGTTTCCACACTGTGCAATGTCTTAAGACCAGATTTAATCTCCAGATCATGGCTGGTCTGAACTATATCCTGAGGGGGAATGAGAGCTTAATGTCCTTGAAACATTAGAATTCCTGTTGCTTTCCAGTACTTTTCTATGCTATACTCATGGCTTACAATAAATTCAGAGTCATTCTTTGTTACAGAAGCTAATTATTTTGGGCATACATTTTAAAATCAAGTGTAAATGGTGTTCCTCATTTCCAATTCAGGAGTTAAGAGTCTTTGTCCTAATTGTATGGGCGAGTACTTAAACTAATATAGGTAATGAAGTCTAAAATATTCACCTTCAGTATCCGAAGAAAAATTATCTTATTGGTATTTCTTCAATATTTGAGACCTTGATGATATTTTAACTCTCTACAGCAGGAAGATTTTGTTATAATAACAGAAAAGATACTAGTTTAAAATCTATCACTGTGTGGTAGAAAAAGAAAGTTCAGGGAAAACTAATGAAAATATATTTTCTCATCCAATGATTTGCACCTGACGAATAACAAAAAGATATTTGTATAAAACATTAATAAGTTAGATAAGAAAAAATAATGATATCTATTAAGTTGAGAGTACGGAGATATAGAAATACACATTATGTATCACACGGAGATATAGAAATACACATTATGTATCACACGGAGATATAGAAATACACATTAAAGAACAGATAAAACCACCCACAACAATGTAATTCAAATGAAAATTAAATTAAAGCTTTCTGGATTGGTATCTGAGGCATGATTAGTAAGGTAAAAATTAGATTTCTTTCTTTGAGGCACTACCTCTTCGAGGCACTACCTCTTTGAGGCACTACCATTTTTTAAGATGCATGATAAATATTCTACATGTTTTCACATTTCACTGACAACTAAATGAGGGGTCCATATTTATAAATATTTGAAGATAAACCAATTTTTGCATGTGAAAAATTATAATTTAGTAATTATTATCAGAAGAAATATTTTATTTATTTGAAATTAATCCACTACTTTATTGCATTAAAGTAAAAACAGTTAATACTTTAATGCATTTGCATGTGCCAAACATGTTTCCAAACTCCTTATATGTATTGATTTATTTAATTTTATAATAGTTTTATGTTACAGACAATGCTTTTACAAGATGCAGGGTGAGGGCTCTGACTTGGGAGTTAATTTTATTACTATCACTCCTGAAGATGTGTGACCCATATTTCATCTCTATAGGGCAGTGGACAAGTGAAGTTCTCATTTTCTTTTTAAATTTCAGAATACACGTAATAGGAAGTTTGCCTGTTTTGTTTACATACTTTGTTTTTTGCACAAATTCAGTCAAGGTTATAAATATGCCCCCCACCCAGACAGTGCACACTATACCCAGTGGGTGTGAATTTACGTTGCCCCTCCATCCCCCTCTCCCTAGCTGCATTTTCACTGAAGTTTACTTCTATATGTGCACTTAAGTGTTGGAAAAACTCTTATATATGTCAGCCTTAGCAAAGAATTCTTGAAAGACCTCAAAAGCAATCACAGAAACAACAAAAATAAATGGGATCTAATCCAATTAAAAAGCATCTGCACAGCCAAGGATATACTCAAAAAAGCAGACAGACAACCCACAGAATGGGAGAAAATATTTGCATTTTATACATCTGACAAAGAACCGATAACCACATTCTACAAATTGAAACAAATCAGCAAGAAACCTCTCATTTTTTGACTCTATCTTAGTGAGCCCATTTTCAGGGCCCTGTTCCAAGCAGAGGCACTGTGAATGCACACGAGGCCTGTTCCTTTGCAGCTCATAAGCACACCACAAAATCCACCCCGTACATGTCTTTATCTGAGGCAGAGGAGTGTACGGTTGCTGTCTCTGAAGCTATGACTTCCCTCTTACTTTCTAACATCTGGAGGTTTTTTTTTAATTTTTGCATATGAATTCATATTAAAAAATCAAATAATATATTAATAGTATTTTGAACAAGGCCTAATTGAGGATCTAAATAACATGTAAATTAATCCTTTGTCAAGCTCTCTTGCTTTAGAATTTATTCAACTGAGATTTACTCTTTGTGGTCATTAGATTAAGACACCAGCAAGCTAAGTTTTCCCCCATTCTTGGTTACTACATCATGCTTCTGTCACTATTTTTTTCTCTCTCTTTTCTTTAAATTTCCAGAGTCGAGGTGTACTGGTAGAGTCTGTTACATGGATATACTGTAGCATGATGAAGTCTGGGCTTTTAGTGTGCTTTGCATCTGAATAGTGTACATTGTACCCAACCGGTAGTTTTCATCCATCACCTTCTAGCTCCCCTTTTCCCCCCTTTGGAGTCTTTAGTATCTGTTATTACACCCTAGCTCCCATTTTTACAAGTAAGGACATGCAGTATTTGATTTTCCATCCCTAAATCACTTCACTTGGCATAAGGGAGACATTATTTAATTCTTTTTTTGGCTGCATAGGATTCCGTTTTCTTTAGTCCTCGGTTGATGGGTACTCAGGCTGATTTCATATCTTTATTATTGTGCATTGTGCTGTGATGAGCATAGGCGTGCAAGGATCTTTGGATATAAGGGCTTCTTTTCCTTTGAGTAGATAGCCAGCAGTGGCGTTCCTGGATCTAATGGTAGATCTACTTTTCCTTCTTTGAGACATCTCTACTGTTTTCTGTTTCAGTCACTTTGATAAACACTATCTTGATTGAAATATTGGGACGTCTGACATCTGACACAAGATGTACTCAATGGTGCAAATTTGATTTCACTTTTTAAATTTTCCTTTCCCTATATTTAGCCTACTTTTCATGTGAACGCTTACCATGAATAAATAAATAAACAAACAAGCAGATTGATTAATAATTTGGCTTATTCTCTATGTTACTTTTTAAACCACTTTCCGATTAAGGCTGTGCTTGGGGATGGAGGCAGGGTAGGAGGATGGAAGGGAAGATGAGACGAGGTAAACAGTAGGAAAGATCTCGCTAACTTGGGTTTAGTACAGCCTGACTTTACCCTCCTGTGTGTGCCTATGGACTCCTTCTCTAGCCCATTTCAGAGATTCCTTTGCGGGGGCCCTCCCTCTGATAGTTCCTGTGACTTGGGTGGCAGAACTCCCTCTGGGTAGTCACTTTGCACTCCTCCTTCAGCATCTAGGAACCTGGCATTCACGTCTTGCTTCTGGAGATCCTCACCCCTTCAGGAGACTTTATTAAGTAGGACCAGAAACATATCTTCCCTCTCACATGTCCATCCTGCACCTTGTATGTAGGAAAGGTCTACGCTCACTTGCCTTGAGACAGGCTGAGTCTCGGTTACCAGTACAGGCCAATACAGTAGGCGTCTCCAGACTGATCCTCAAAGAGCTGCCCTCGTCACTTTCAGAGCAGGAGGTTAACCCATCTGTGAGTTTTCACATTTTTGTGCAAATCAGATTCTTACATGTCTCACAACTTCACGAAACCCAATTCAGAAGTGTGAGTAGTCTCAGTGCATCAGTTCCCCGAAGACAAAGAGATAGAACCTCTTCCTCTTCTCAGGAATTTACATGTCTCGGCACTTTTGGAAAAGTCTTCCCAAAATTCTTTCTCTTCTTATCATTCTGATCTATTTTTGTAACTTAGATCTTGTAGAAAGGGCTACAAACAAAGGAAGACACATCCTTGTCATTTCCTTTGTACATTATACATATCAATGTTTCTTCACACTCACTTTGCTGTCAGACATCGATCGTATTTGTGTCCTAGCTAATCTTCAGCTGAGAAGGAATCATTTCATCTAGCTTCCTATTAATGTTTATATAACATAATTTATTATTAATACATAATTATTTAATAAAAACTTTTAATTTTTGTCATTAAAATAAAGTAATTTGGGAATTCATAATTTGTATTGAGTGACAATCCCAGGGTTTGTGAAGAGCTGATGGGCATAATCAATTGGGTCATGAACTTAGTTTGTGTTCACTAATTACTGTCATAGTTATAATCATTAAATAGTTTTAAAGTTGTTCATTTTTAATCTTGCTCACTTTTTATGCTTTATGTCCATTAATGGACTACTGGTACAATCAGAAGGCATAATGTACAGTGATAATAGAAATTTGAGGAGATAATGAAGAACATTAAAACTGATAATCCCGCAAACCCACCTAAATTTCTGACAAATGTATAAATTAACTTTTCCTGATAAAATTTCTTTATAGTACATTAGAATGCCCCTGGTAATTGAAAACAAATATAAAATTGATACAATAAATATGTTCTGAAATTTATTTCCAGTTTGGATTCTCATTAGTTGGGATTAAGCTTTCTTGCACCAAAGCTATATTAAAGGAAATATTTTTAAACAGCAACCTGGAACTTTCTCACTTAGCCCATTATTTGGAAAAGAAGCTATACTTCATAAATTAAAAAAAAATGACTTATTAGTACTTAGTTATGAAATCCAATATCTGTCTCTATTACTGTTTTTATTTAATGAAGAAAGTCTCCATTAGAATGAAATTCTGGTCTGAATTAGCTTTTCATACTTTTATCTTTGTAAAGGGCCAGACTTCCAGTGTCCTTCCATTTGTTTTAGTACTGATTTCCCAGCAGAAGCAAGTCAAAGATAAGAAGGAGACAGTATTATTTTCATTTGTGATTACTCCCTAGTTAATGGGACAAAGGGTTTGGCCAGATTGTGACATCCCTTGGTCTGTTATCATTTACTATTATCTCAGATCCAATCCCTACTATTTCTGATGGTTAATATATAAATCCATCTTCCAAATTTTTAAGATACAAATATAAAATCTTTAAAGAAATGAAAGATTTACAATACTGAATATTCCAAAACCAGATTTTAAGTAACAAAGGCTTACATGTACTAGTAACTTAAAACTTAACACCCAATTCAGTATATTTCTCCAGAAAAGGTCAGGTATAGTTTGCAAGTACAACTTTTTTTTTACATTCCATCCCTCAAGCACACAGTGCACATGAAGAAAGTATTAAAGTTCTATTATTTTATCTCATCTTTCAAAATACAATTCTATAACCAAATTCAACTCCCAAACAAATAGTGTTTAGCATCTCTGAATAAAGAAAAAGTATTCCATTAAATGAAGGTATATTGCAAGAAAAGCCTAAGGCATAAACATTAAAACACAAATGTAAAGTTTCACCTATTTCCTTTTATATTGTAACTTAATAAAGAAGAGCAATGCACCTTGAAAGTGTTGTATTGTTTGGACAATATTTACATTTGTTTTATCTAATCTATATTAACATAATGGGCCTTTAGTTTTGTTGTCATTCATGAATAAAAAATAAGATCAAAAATAGAAGAAAAATGGTTTCTTTAGAATGCACTTTAGTCTAGACATGGTATGAAGTCCTGTATATATAATGTCTCATTTAAATGAAATCATAATGTCATATTTTGATTTATGTCTGTAACTTCTTTCTTTGTGACAGAGGCTACCTCGTAATTCAAAAACTTTATAGAAGACATCGTATGTAACAAGTCTAATGTCTAAAGCAACATTCATAATTTTAATTTATCCCATTTTGGCCATTGATACTACTTTGTATTGTACAAATCACAATGCAATCTTTAAGAGGAAAATAGTATTGATTTTAAAAATAATTTAGTTATTCAGCTAAGAGTAAATACAAGTTTCTGGTTATGGGATAAAATCTTTCATTTATCAACTATTGGGAATAAACCTGAAAGAAATATCAGATTATATGCTTTTATTTCCTTGCTTTAAGGAATAAATCAGTGTATTCCAAAAAGAATGTCATTAATCATTTGGTTTCACATTTACCAAACTCCTCTAATAATGGGTACTATAAAGGCTTACTATTAATATTTTCACTCAAGTGTCTCATAATGCAGTAAAGAAGGAGACATGTGTAAAACAATGGAAATACAATCGGTCTATAATAAAATGCAAAGCATATTTGAAGAACAGAAGAACTACTACCAGAGTTAACCAAATTAGACTAATGAGATAGAGTAAAATTCAGAAAGCAGAATTACAGCTGAGACCTCAAAGATCAGTACGAATTTTTAATGCTTCCAGGGGCTTTTAAGAAAGAGAAGACATGCACTCCTGTAGTCTCAGCTACTCCAGAGGCTGAGGCAAGAGGATTGCTCAAGACCAAGAGTTTAAATTTAAATTTGCTGTGAGGTCTGATGCTACAGCACCCTACCCAGGGTGACAGAGCGAGACTCTGTCTAAAAACAAAGAAACAAACAAACCTCAAAAGAGAGAAGAGATGAGATGAAACAAAAGGCCAACTGTAACTGGTATGTATATGACATATGGGTGAAATTAATTCGTGATATGCTGAAAAGTTTAATGTTCATCAAATAGATAATAGAAAGTATTCCTCCTATTTTGACAGAGGATAGTTACATATTTAAATAGGGTTGTATTTGATGTCAATGAAATTAGAATGGGAAAGCCAACTAGAAGTGACTATAGTAATTCATAGAAGAATTTGTGAATATCTAAACTAGGGCTCTGATAAAAAGACCAGAATGGTGAGAGAGGGGAGTGGGCGGGGGAGGGAAGGAGGAAAAGGGAAAGCAGAGGAGGGAGTGTGATCGGTGAGCTCTCACCTAATGTGCACAATGGAAGGTTATGAAGCACACCCCCTTGGTGAAGGACAACTTGAACTTTACCTTAGAACTGTAAACAATGTAAACTAATCATTTGTATACCCTATTAATCTGAAATAAAATAAATAAATAAAATTTAAAAATAAAAATAAAGAAAGGGGAAAATAATAAAAACTTAGGAATAATCTTAGGATAAGTAATAAGACTGCGGCCCTGAAAACTACACCTTATTTGTATGATTATAAATGATTTTTTAATTTTTTTTTACTTTTTTTATAAATGATTTTTTAAAAATATTACACTCTAATTATTGCTATTAAAAAACTTAACTGAACTGTCGGTGATGAAATTGTGCCCAGAAAATGGATCCAATTTAAATTCTAACAGTTTATTGAGTTTTCTCCATGCACACTTTCATCACCTGCCAACCATAATGAGTCTACCTTTCCACTTCCAGGCTTTCTACCGTTCTTTCTGTTTTCTGCCTTAAAAATTGACTGGCAATGTCAGTAGAATAATAGTGAGCATCCTGGTCTTCTTCTAACTTATATCTTTAGGTTATCTTGGCCAGAGTGGATTACTTTTTTCTGCTTTTCGACCCCAAGGCTGGGTTCACTACTCGGTCGTTACTGGCCTACGGCACTGTGCACATTCTTAACATATAATATTCTGGTTGCACCACTTTGCCTGTCTTTATTCCCACAGACTGTATGGTTTATGAGTATGAGTTTTGTCCTATAGATATATAATTAAATGTCCAGTTCTCAGGGAGATCTACCAGTCTCCAGTTCTCAGATTGTCTAGAAATAACTGTAGGGAAAAGATGAACGTGGACCAAAAAACAGTTTGCAAAGGAAGGTCACACATTCTTCTTATTCCTATATTCACCCTTATCTGACCCACCCACCTTGATTTGAGTTTTGCAGCTTTTTTCATCAAGAGTCAGACTCTAAGCTTGTTGCCTATAGCCCGGCGGCTAGGGCACCGGGGCCATATACACTAAAGCTGGCAGGTCAAACCCAACCCAGCCTGCCAAACAACAATGACAATTATAACAACAACAATAACAAAAATTGCTGGTCATTGTGGTGGGTGCCCGTAGTCCCAGCTACTTGGGAGGCTGAAGCAAGAGAATCACTTAAATCCAAGAGTTTGAAGTTGCTGTGAGCTATGACCATATGGCACTCTACCAGGGGCAACATAGTGAGACTCTGTCACAAAGAAGAAGAAGAAGAAGAAGAAGAAGAAGA
>NW_003852537.1:3933998-3979345 GCF_000181295.1 Otolemur garnettii | reverse complement strand
GAAGAAGAAGAAGAAGAAGAAGAAGAAGAAGGAGAAGAAGAGTCAGCCTCTAATTGTCAATCCCTTTCACCAGGGCAAGGCCTAGTGACTTGCTGGACTTAATAGGGTATTAGCAGAGAGTTCTTAAGCAGGACACTGACAAGTGCTTGCTTATTTGGGCTTTCTCTTTATTCCATGTTCTGTGATCAAGGTCCCTGTTGTGGGCAATCCTTGTAGGACAGTAAGTTTAAGTGCTGTCTGAGCAGAGGATACCTAAAATATTCTTTTACCTGAATTTTTTTCCAACCAGATGAAGTCAAAGAGCAGGGAGAAGACCTAAGTTTAGCTGCAAGAATCTCTCTCTAAGGATTATGATTCTGAAGCAAGTGATCGGAGGAAGACAGAAATAGTGACAATCCCTTCTTTCCAGGGGTGGAGCCAAAGGGAAATACTTTGTTATTCCCTTTAGACCTTCCTATGTTTCCTGACTCCCAAGTTAGAATTTAGTGTATAACTTTTCTGATTTAATATTACCATATACTTCAGTTTTCTCAGGAGCCTAATGTTTTATTACTGAAAGAAAGACCTTGCTTCAGGGCATCTGGAGTACTCCCCCCATTAGGTGCTGGAAAGTGGGACAATCCCAGCAGATAGAGGCTGAAGTGTTGTCTCCCTGCCCCCAGAAGTCGAGGAAAGAGGTTCAGGTTCCTGGATGTAGACAGTATTTGCCTGGGTCAGGGGAAGGAGAGGAGATAAGGATCCACTAGAGAAAATGAACCGTTTTCAAAGGTGAGGAGGTAAAGGGACAGGAAGGAGCAGCCGCTGCCCACAGAGCCAGGGTTCTCGGACCACGTGTCTGCACCCCCTGGTCTCCTTCCTGTTTTTCTCCTCCTTAAAAACCTGGGCTATAAAAAATAAAGCAGTGTTGAAAAGACATTTTCAATGAAGAGTCTGCAAAACACTTTCCCTTTAATAGAAGGGAAATGTAATTTGAAAACTCGAGAGAAATTTTATAGCCTAAAGATTCTCCATATAGAGATTTTATTTTTAAAATATACTTATTAAAAAGAACACAAAGGAGACATTATTCTTTTCTGAAGGTTTTGTGGAAACTACTTTGTTTCTAATAAAATAATAGGTAGTTTCAAATAAGAAAAACATGGTACCACCACCATACCCAGCAAACTAAAACATCCGGTTAGGTGTCCAGAGGTCTGTAACCATCCAGTAAATAGCTAGTTTTCCTCACATTTCATTTTTTACATTTCATACACCCATGTGCTTTTATATTCCTTTAATTTTTCTGTGATGACTAAATACAGTAATAGCACATTGAAATTTAGGTTAATTGGGCATTTTGTGCCAGGAATGCATAAAACATCTTCAAATCCAGTATTTGGTGCAATGACTGGCAAGGAACTAGTGCCAATTTACTAACTAATGATTAAATCCTAGTTCTGGAATGCAAATTTAATTTACAGATTCTATAATAGACTTTAATATCTCACTTCACATTAAAAAAATACAACTGAGAATGAAAAATAATGGCTCTTGTTAGACATAGCAGGAAATCCAAGCTAAATTTAATTAATAGAAAAGTGCGCTCTCTCTCTCCTGCCTCTCTCTGCCTTTCTTCTCTGCTCTCTCCTTATCTCTCTCCCCTCTTTTCTCTCCTCTTTTCTCTTCTCTTTTCTCTCCTCTCTGGGGCTGCTCTGCAGCCTTCCTCCCCCACCCCAATAAAGACCTTTTGTACAAAAAAAAAAAAAAAAAAAGAAAGAAAGAAAAGTAAAACTTGATCACTGAGATTTGCCATGTAGCAGTTAGTACATAAATCTGTCCATTACAGTTATGCTTTGACGCATCACAGTATTCCATACTTTGTTAATTTTAAGAATATTTTCTTCTAGCCCTTTGTGGTCCCCCAACATTTCTAGACTGCTACTCCTCTTCAAGTATATAGACTAGTTGAATTGTAACAATGTGTTTACATATCTGTCTTCCCCACTACAACATAAAAGCAAAAACCATTCAAGTCTCTTACCCACTTATAGAGGGGGTTGTTTGCACGTTTCTTAGTGTTTAATTTGAGTTCTCTGTAGATTCTGGTGATCAGGCCATTGTTTTGAATACTATTCCACCATTAAAACAGATGGAGACTTTACAGCTTTTATACTTACTGGATGGGGTTGAAATATATCCTCAGTAATTATAAACTGAGCTGCAATAAACATTCTGGTGCAAATGTCTTTGTGGTAAAATGATTTCAGGATCAAATGCAAGGTCCACTTTTAGATCTTTGAGGATTCTCCATACTTCTCTCCAAAAAAACTGTATTAGTTTGCAATCCCACCAACAGTGAGGAAGTGTTCCCTTTTCTCCACATCTATACTAGCATCTGGTGTTTGGGGACTGTCATGTGGGCTAATCTTGCTGGAGTTAGGTGATAGCTTGGAGTGGTTTTGATTTGCATTTCTCTCATGATTAAAGACAATGAGCATTTTTTCATGTGTTTGTTGGCCATTCATCTGTCATCTTTGAAGAAGTTTCTGTTCAAGTCTCTTACCCACTTATAGAGGGTGTTTTTTGCACTTTACTTATTGTTTAATTTGAGTTCTCTGTAGATTCTGGTGATCAGGCCATTGTTTTGAATACTATTCCACCATTAAAACAGATGGAGACTTTACAACTTTTATACTTACTGGATGGGGTTGAAATATATCCTTCTTAGTAAAGTATCTCAAGAATGGAAAAATAAATATCTAATATACTCCATACTAATATGAAACCAGTATATAAATAATTACATGCTCATGTGGACAATAAAACACAAATATAGTCTAGTGTAGGGGTAGAGGGAGCTGGGAGGAGGTTGAGGGGAAGGGGAAGGACGATTGGCAGAAGAAGGGAGGACATGAGGTGGGATCTCACCTAATGTGCACAAAGTGAGGGTGTAGAACACACCCCCCGGGGGAGGGGTGCTTTTACAACCAGAACTTTACCCTGGAAGGGAGAACAATGTAACCTAAAAATTCATTCCCTCATATTAATTTGAAATTTAAAAAAAAAAATTTAAAAAAGAAAAAACCAAGTCATGTGTACAGCTATCCATGTAATGCCCATGATGTCTGTGATAGATTAAATATTAATATATATTAGCTGAATGAGGCTTCCCTTTTTCTGGTAAGGAAAACACATTATAAGATCACTTGGTCTAACTTTGGGTGCAGCAGCAAATAAAAAGCAGGAACATAAACATCCCCTAGATTTTCACTTTCACATTTTCCACTTTTTCTTTCATTACTCTGATGTTGGAATTCATGATGCCTAACACGAGCTGGTAAGAGACACTATGATTATGTAAATCTATACTTTAAAGTTAAAGTATAGATTTAAAATTAATGGCAGATATTAATGACTATTGCTAGAGTACTACATTGATTTTATTTAGAATAAATAAATATGCATCTTTGTGCTATTTGTTGGGTAGAAGACAGCAGTATTTATTGGAGCTTTTAGTTTAAAAAGCTTTGCAGCAAGTTTGCCCTTAATGTAAGCATTTTCCATTAAGTTTTTTAATTGCTTTTGAGAACTCCAGTGTCTCTTTAATTTAGACATATTCTTGTGACTCACAGGAATGAAAACAGAGGACATTAAGTGAAAACTCTTTGACTCTTCGGGTTCACTAGTGGATTGTGTAGGACTATTTGAAACTGCTGTCTAAGGTGCGTGCCCTAGACATTCATGACACTTACACAGCAATAAAGTTTAATTTCGGTAACTGAATCTTACTTAAAGTAAAATCAAACGCCTAGAGAAATAATAGATTTAGATGCCATACAATCATAAATATGGTTATAATTTAGGCTGCATAGACTCAGAAAGCAAATTCA
This sequence comes from Otolemur garnettii, assembly GCF_000181295.1. Taxonomy (NCBI): domain Eukaryota; kingdom Metazoa; phylum Chordata; class Mammalia; order Primates; family Galagidae; genus Otolemur; species Otolemur garnettii. The sequence continues at coordinate 3,975,476 of NW_003852537.1, read as the reverse complement.
AGACAATCCATAAGCATTTGATTATACTGTTTAGCAAACAAAGGGTAGACTATCCCAGCACAAGTGTACTTTAAAATAAGTGCCTAAAAGTTTTCTTTCAACCAGGTCCTTTCCTGAGGAAACTCAAGAAAACTTTCCATAAGAGTTTCACTCAAAGCTGCCCACCTATTTTCAGTATATTTCTGTGACTTACGTGATTCATTGGAAAAGAAGTCATAAACAAGTAAAATTAACAAGTAAAAAATCACAATAACCCCAGCAAGAAAGTCAACTTTTTCTTTCTCTTTGGAAGCCATGGTCAATAATTTCACTAAAATAAATATAATTGAAATGGGATGCCCTCTACAGATGAATTAACACTATTTTAAGCAATTGCTTTTAGGTCAACAAAGCAGTTATTACATTGTGCCGTGTCAGTCCAAACTTAACTGAGCAAATAGTCATTTAATAGGGAGAAAAACAAGGGAAGAAGCGGGAACAAGAGACGAAATGGAGAGACTGTTCTAAGTGGTTTTATATCCGCACATATATATACATATATGTATATATGTCATACACTATCTTGTATAATAATTCACTAACTGGAAGATAGGTGTTATAATTCACAACTGTACATGTATGAGGAAATAAATTTTATCAAAAGTTTTAAAATTTACATGGGGACATGTAGCTAGTAAATGACAGAACTCAGCTTTGAACTTGAAGCTGCATGCAAAGGCTTTTTTCCATACATGCTACATTTATGATATTCTGTGGAGCATAAAATAAACATACATACATAATTTAATATTTAACTTTCAATAAAAAGAAAAAATGGAGCTTAGTAATTTGTGTACATAAATGTCCATTAAGCTGTGGATGTTCACGACAGAGGAAATTTCTCCAGCAGTGGACTGGAGGGCTGGGAAGTGGCCAAGAGAAGACACACAGGCAAAGGCGATGAGGTAGAGAGAGCAAGTGCTAAAGCCATTCAATTTTTTCTCATTCAAAGGTTGATGTGGAAGATATATATTTTGGAGTCAGACAACAGAGTGTGGTTGGATTTCAGGCTAAGTGCATATGGACATGGTCAATACCGAGCCATGAAGGGTCTAATGAGGTGCATGGCACTAGATCCCAGAGCACGCTCAGCCTCCTTGCTCTGAGTGGGAGTCAGACTCTTGAAATCAAATTTGATTCCTCCTTTTTTTTTTGACCCCATTTCTGCTTTCTAACCACCTAAAGCTCCTGCTCTTCTTCTTAGAAGGAAGAGTTGCCCCTCATCATTGTCCTCCTTCCATGGGTTTGATCGGTGCCTTCCCAGAACAGGACAGCTTGCTGCCAGCCTGCAGTGATGTCACTCTGCCACTCTGGGCGACCCAGATCTTGTCTCATCTGGGTGCCAGGTATGTCACAAGGTTCCTTGCCACCCTCAGTCACAGCTAGACCTTAGTCATCATACTTTTGTAGAATAAGGAGAATGCGTACAAATGCAATTTGAAGCTATAATGTTCTGTGCAAAGAAAGAAGTCTCCATCTTCCCCTGCAAAGATGAATAAATGTGAAATAAAGGAAGCCTCTCTGAGAATTTTCTCCTTAATTCAAACCCTCTCATTAAATGTTGATAAAGGGTTAAATTCAAACTTTCAAACTGTATTTTGAGTAACACATTATTTTATCATTTAGCCAATTTTTTGTTAATTCTTTTATTTAAACTTTTAGATAGGGAGCTAAGGTCAGGGAAGGGTCAGAAAAACCTGCAAATTATGGCCAGGAAATAAACCACAGTATTGAGCAAAATTAAAATATTATAAAAATAATAAGGCTCTTAGAAAAATACATTTGGCTATAAAACATACAATATCTGTATACCAGTATCACAAGGAAAATATCTAATTATTGCAATGTCAGCTATGCTAGTCTAAAATAAAGTGTGAATGTGAAATGTACTTTATTCATCAATAGTGATTAGGTTAATGATTTCATTCCTGATTCCTGATCCTTTTAGGAGTGCTGTGAATTACCAAAAAAATAAGAAAAAAAAAGGCTCATCATCACTGAAGTCTGGGTATTTAAATCTAATTCAAGGGTATTTTGATTCTCCATGTGGGAAAAATAGTCTTAGGTTATTGCCAAGAACTTCTTTCTACTATATAAAGCTTTACTCTGTGTTTTTTTCCTAAATAGAAAGCACCATCAGAACATTTTTATAATAAATGTGCAATGGTCCTTTATGAAGAGGAAGTATGCACGATTACTTGCAAATAATTATACAGTAAGGAGACATTAACCTGCAAATAATTATTTTTGCTTTTTTATTGTGTACTGCATGAGCCTTAATTTAACAGACCACCGACAAGGACCATACTTGCAAAGCACACCTATTCAAAAACTCAATTCAAAATCAGAAACTTCAGAGCAATAAAGATAGGAAGAGAGTCAGGTGATTACACAATGGCTCTGAACAATTGATTCTTCTTTACAGATATTATATATAAGGGTGTTTTTCTTGAAAAGCTTTTCTATAAATTTCTATGCATCACATTAAAATTGACTGCTATACTTATCTATTCACTCTATGCCTGTTCCATTTGAATATTCATTGATTCTTGACAGTAAAAGTACCACTAAATTTCTGGGATTCTATTCTTAAATTTCTTATTTTCAACCCATTTAGGAAGACATTGTATGAATACTCAGTGTTCAAAGACCTATGACTACAGATTTTTTTTTTTTGTTTGGTATAATCCAACTCCTCTGAAACTTCCATTATAGTATACAAAGAAGTCATACAAATCTATTAATTTTACAACATATATGACTATTTAACAATGGATTTGAGACATTTGGTGATAATATTTATTTAGAATTTCAAATATGACTTGTGACAATAGTCTAGGTGACTAATTTACTGTGCTAAGCACTATTTAACTACTTTATATAAATTAATTAATTTAATCTTTATAACAACCTTGTGAGGTAGATATTGTTATCACCATTTTACAGATGAGGAAACCAAGGTATAAAGAGGTTAAGTAATTTTCCTACGGTCACAAAGCTGAAAAGGTAGCTTGTTGTATCAGGTTTGGTTCTATCAAGAGTATCTGAGGCCTATAACTACTGTATAATGCTGTCTAGGATTATATTTCTGTTAGAGCAGCACAGTAGCTTCGGGCAGTCACTGAAAAAAGTTAAAAAGAGCAAGTAAAGTTTCCTCAAGAAAAAGAGTGTTTATCAACAACTCAATAACTTGTAGTTAGGAACCCATCCTAGTGACTGAAGTCACCCTGAAAACCACATCCTCTGGATTTTATACACAGTTTTCAGGAGTGTCAGCTGCTTCTTGGAAGTTTCCAGGGTTTTAACTAACTCTGTTCTCAAAACAAACCACTTGTAACATCTTAAAACAGCCCACATGTAGGATCTCTTTTTTTGCAGTTTTTGGCCAGGGCCAGTTTTGAACCTGCCACCTCTGGTATACGGGGCTGGTGCCCTACTCCTTGAGCCACAGGCACCTCCCACATGTAGGATCTTAATCAGCCTCATTCCCTTTATACCCCATTAGCCTGACCCAAACCAATCCATGATAACCTAACCACACCATCATCATCCACACTGCTGGTATCTAACTTACTGCCTAACATTCCTATAAAAATCAAGCAAATCTTTCTAGAGGTTACTATTGAAAATAAAATGCAAACTGGTCAAACTGATGTTTTGAAATGAATTTATTTTCTTTATTTCTTCCCTCATCTGTTCAATTTAGGCTCTCATGGCATAAGTGTTGCATTCACAGAACTTTGGAAACCAAAGTTCAATCAAGATTTCAATTCTGGCTCCTCCATTTTTTGGCTGTGTGAATTAGGCAGATTATTTTTATATCCCTAAACTTCAGTTTCTCCCTTAGTAAAGTGAGAATAATTATTACCAGACCTACTTAGGGTTGCTTTAAGAAGTTCAAGAGACGTTATATGTAACTATTCATCAATATGGCTGGCACGTTATTAAGTGGTTAGCCATTATATGTTAATAATTATAGCCAGGCTTTAAAAAACAATGAGTGAACATTGGGTTCACCTTACTGTGTTTACTGACTTAACCATTAATGCCAGTTAACCCTAATCACAATAATAAAATGAATAACTGGGGACATTTTAAACTGAAAAAATGAAATTGTCACCTGTTCTTATTAAAAAAATAGTTTAAATTCCAATATTTATCATATTGATGCCTTCAACTTAATTCTAGTAAACATACTTTTAAGTATGGCTAGGAGTGGTAATGTGTGTAAAGGGTAGCAAGGTACTGATCAAAACACTAATGTGTTGGTGGTGATGATTGCAGCAGTGACCAGAACACTGATTATGAGTTCATCTCCTATGTATTCCATAAGGACAATATAAAAGTAAATGCAATTATTATAAATTCATTTATAGGTTTGAAATAGTGACTAGCAAATTTAAATTTCATGCATAAATGTATCTTACATGTAAAAAATTGTATCTATAAAAGGAATGCTTAAGCTTTCAAGTATTAAATAAAAAACAACTTTCTCATATAAATTTTCCTCCAGTAAAACACAGTTTTTAAAATATGATTTGATTGATTCTAATAGAGATTTTTCTCATTTTCAAATGCAAGAAAAAAAATCATCCTACTATCCTAAATCACATTTTATTTTTTTTCTTTTGAACAATCCTCTTATACTTGAATCATTAGCGAAGGTCTTTGGAAACTGGTAAACTAATTCATTCTTTTTTCCTCATGTTGTCTATGTGTGGAGACATCCTCAATTTTCGTTTTTAAATTTTATACTTTTGTTCTCTAATTATGACACAGTTTTTTTCATATTTGCAATCTCTTTGGCAAATAGAAATTCCAGACTTCTCTGGAGTTGTTCATATGTTTCATTTTCACTCTTTGTTCTCTTTAGCATGAAAGTCAATATTAGTTCTATAAAAATTTAATTGATTATTTTCAGAAAAAAAATATTCTGGATAAAATCACCACATGAGTAAATTAAGTTTAATTAATTTAATTCAAGTTTAAAAAAATAGGTCTTTTTTAGGTAGAATTTTGTTATAAGTGTACTCTTCAAGTCCACTCATCCTGGGATCATAATCTTAATTTCTGTGTAAAGTAGATCCAGGCAGCATATTACTCCATATATAGCAGTACCTAAAAGGGTACCCCAACTTAAGTATTTATAAAAGAATAATAAAAATTGAGCTGACATTATACAATACAGATTATTTATACTTTATAATACAGTCAACTTAGGCAAGGTTATAATCAACAAACCATACAAGCTCCATTAATCCTTCTTCACCGAATAATAGTGAAAACTATCAGCTGAGCTATCATATATAGCAGAAAAGTTTTAGTATATTAATAACAAACATTTTGGAATTAAACAAAATGAATAGAAATTTGCTCTTTTTTTTTGTTCTATAATTATCAGTGGGCTATGATGATGTTACTTGATAAACTTTCAGTCTGCTAATTTATAAGGTGTGGATAAAAGCAGTCAGGGACTGGTCAGATAACACAACACATGAGGACAGACAGTAGCAGAGGGTCTGGCATATATTCAATGCTCAATACCTTCTGAATGCTGTAATTGTCTATGCAGTACTATGTGAAGTTGTCTTCTCCCAGGTTTGCCTGGTTTTCTTCTGACCCTCGAAGAAATCTGTTAATTATATTTGGTTATCTATTCCTGTTTGTTAATTTCCCTGAATTTGCAATCTGCAGGGAGAATGGGGATCAAAGACTCCATTCTTGGCAAAGGAAAGGATCCCCAGAAAAAAAGGAAAATTTAAAAGTAAGCTGAGTGAGTTTGAACAAAGAAAAGTCAGCTAGTTTACATTTAAACTAGCCATTGCTAGCAATCTTCCTGCCTTTTCTGAAGTTCCAGCCTGCTGGGGATACAGATTACAAATAACCCCTGCTGGGTCTGTGAGTACTCTGAGGAAAAATGGTCATAGAAGAGGCCATGACAAGACCTACATTAACTGGGTCATCTCCTGCCTTGTAAACAGGTAAAGCAGATACCCATTCTGGAGATTTACATTTGCCTGGGGCAGAGATCAAGGGAGTAGCTAGAGCCGGAGATGTGAGCAGAAGAGCTTATATCCCTTATCTCAGAGGAAGATCCTTTGTGGTGGTGATGGGAGGAAAGTTCCTCCCTCCCACCAATTCCTTAGGGGAGACTAGCAGGAAACTAGCGGAGTTTAACACTCCCCAGAAATCTGTGTGTGATCTCAAGTGGGAGGCATTCCCAATACAAGGCTCAGATTTCAGATTTCTCAAGGCTACCCTTAAGGTTAATAATAATAACAATTAGAGCTGATATGTTCAATCAGGAAACTTCAGGCATCTTTGTTCCCTCCCTCATCTTACCCTCTGGGCACATAGACTTCAATAAAGCAGAGTGGAGCAAACACTCTGGGCTATTGCCAGAATCCCACAAATAGGCAATTGACCTTGAGTTCCCACCTTTAATTCTGTGTTTTATGTCTCTTTCTTTGCCATTGTTTTGCCTCTATATGTCTTCAGTAGGTTGCTGCCAGTTCCACAGGTCTCAGTGGACCCTGACCCTGGGACAAGACCCTGACATTTGGCACCCAAGTGGAAAACAACATTTGGAGCCTAAAGATAGCAATCTTTATCTCAAATCTTTCAAAGTCCAGACTTTCAGGTAACCACTAACTGATATCTAAGATCATTTTTTTTCCCTCTAGACACTCCCCAAAAGAAATTTTGCCACCAGTTTTACTTATAAAAAAGATTTAAAATCTCTTCTGTGAGGTTTTGGGGTCCTTCAGGCTTTCCTTCAGTCTTCTTCAGACTTCATGGATCTTGCTTTTGGGATCTTTGGTCCTTACTCTCACTAGTTTCTTCTATGTGGTGGTGACAGGATTGTGAAATGATGTTCTATATTGCTTTTTCTTTGTTTTAATTCAAATTTTCTTATTTAATATGAATTAAAAAAATACTTTCACCAATAGACAAATTTCATAATACATCTTAGGAAATTTTACTAAATCTTGTAAATACACTAGTGTGTATATGCAGCTGTAATCAATGATATGGCACTGTCATTTAACAAAACCAGAGGCATCTATAAAAATGACTATATAACTGTACTTTTTACACTTATCAATGCTAAACTTTTTTCAATATAGTGACCATTCAAACACATTCATCTTATTCTATATTCCTATTTTTTTTTAGAAAAGTTTAATGGGTGCTCTTTGAACACAAACCATTTTTCTTTAACTATTAACTGTAACAAAAATTCATTTTGAAAAATTTTTAATGACATTTGCTAACATTTTAGTAGAAAGAACAGCAGACCCCATTAACCATGGCATGAAATTAAAATTCTCACACATTTATGAGGAGTAAGAGAATGCTTACGCCATGTAACTGAAAATATCAGGATTTTAAAAAATATTTGGTAAACATATTGTTTAAGAATAAAATATAACAGAGGAAATTTTAATATGCAAGTCATTAAATAAATTTCAGAATAATTTACAAATGCACATTTGATTCTACTCATGTCTGAAGCTAATAAAAATGCATGCATATTAAGATTCTAACAATCAGGGTAATAACTGACATAGTATATAATTTAAGCAAATGTGAATTCATTTATGTCAGCCATTCATTCAATCATTTAAAATGTCAATTCACATTTTAAATGCTTTATTTTATTTCATGGTATTTTAGACGGTGAAAATTAATGCTTGGCATCAATTGACTTTTTTGAAAAGTATACATTAAAATGTTCTGTGGGTTAAACATTGGTAATAATTTTTATCAGTCTTAGGAGTTCTGGCTAAGTGGATAGTAAGAAAAAACCAAAAGGATTTAATCTTTATACAATGTTAATGTTGAAACATTTCTTGAGAGAAAAATATAATTTAAAAATATTGTATCAATTTCTGTGCTTTAGTAAACACATCAAGCTCTGACCAAAGGGTATCACCATAAATATCAATTTTTGTTGTATGGTGTTTGTTTTTTTCTGTTGAGCTTATGGCTAACTAAATAATATCTCTAGGAGATGATGGAGCTTACTTTACTGAGAAAGTCTCTGATATCAAGATTTTGGTTCCATTTACTTCTTCTTTATTGAACTAGAATGAAGAATGTTGAGCTCTATGACCTCCTGGGCTGTGTGACATTTCTGTCTTTTTCAGAAATTAATTAGTGAATCGAAGGCTGAATCAGCCTTCTTCCAAGTAATTTTCTTTCCCTTCAGAAAGTTAACTTCTTTACTTTCATTATCAGTGTCCTTTGCTTTGTCAGCAGCATTTAAAACATTATCTGTTATTTCTGCATCACTAGCACAATGTGGATATGATGGGGTGAGACCCTTTTTGAGGAGCCAAGCCCAGTGGCAGGGTTAATCAGAGTGGCAGGATCAGTGGTGTCAAGCAGTCAAGTGGGGAAGCAACCAGGTAGCTACATTGAGTTGTTAAGGGCTGATGTTAACAAGGAGCTGGGTGTCTGTAGCTGTGTCAAGTAGTGAACAACATCGGGGATGTTTGAACTTTATCTTGATAGGTTACAAAACAGGGTACAAACATGTCTCTATGATTAATAGAGAGTCTCTAATGACTTCTATTAGGGAAGAAAAAAGGGAAGTCTGTGTAAACATCAAACAGGGTCAAAATCTCAGTTCAGGTTCACAAGATACAACAAAGTGGGAAAATGGAGGCAGATACCTCTGGGAAAAGGGTGCCTTCAGATTTTTTTTTTTTTTTTTTTGGGGCTGAGTTTGAATCCACAACCTCCAGCATATGGGGCCAGTGCCCTACTCCTTTGAGCCACAGGTGCTGCCCCAGATTTTTTATAATCCAGTCTGTCTGTGCTGGGGATCCTCCAACATCCAAGCTCCATGGAAAGAATCATCCACCTTGTCCAAGATGGTGATTGCCTTAGGAAAGAGAGGGGGTAAGTAAGAAACTAAGGAGTCAAATGGTGGTAGGGAGGGTGGTAAGGAGGGATGGAGAAATAGATAAAGGGTGAAAGAGAAATGGTAACCCTTTCCTTGATGTATCATTTTCTTAAATTAATCAAACTCTTGATTCCTTCTCTGATACTTTAGTTTCCATTTTCAATCTGTCCTGACTCTTGCCCTCTGTCCACTGTTGATTTTGGATTGATTGTGCTATATTCCTTGATGCCCATCTCAATTTTCAATTCAGCCCTGTGAATTATACACAGGAAAGGGACTGAGAATTGTAAAATACATGGAATCATGGACTCAAGGGTGGGAGTCCACAGAGAAAAAGGGGCAGATGCACGACTAGGCTGAGTGATAGTGACCTTGGTCTTTCAGACTACTTGAATTATGGAGGATAAGGACATAATAACACACCTATTAATTGCCCGGAATAAAGATATCATGCTTGAGTAAGAGTGGGGTGAGATAACAATAAGGTCAGATTTGGGGAGGAATTAGAGTCAGCTCTTTCAAATGATGCCTAGTTTGGTAGAGAGATAGAAAGATATACAAATGCAGATAGGTAGCTTTTTATAGTGTGCGTGACATTTAAATGAGTGAATAAATACATTAAATTTATAGAAAAGCATTCTCAGCTAGATAAATCAGGTGAAAAATGAGTAGAACAAGGCAAATCATATTTTAAAGTGGATGAATATTATTAAACAAGAAAAATTAAAATCACTCCCTGCCTTAGACCCCACTCCCCCAGCTGTCCCCACAACCATAGCCTAGTGAAGAATATATCAGCACCTGAATTTGAACAAGAAGAGAAAATAACGAATCTAAATATACTACTCTGTGTGGTTCTAGGGTGTGCCCTTTGTCTTCTCCATGGAACACAATGGCAGATAAAAGACAATCAGTGCTTTTAAGATATTTACATTTGCAAAACTCAAGTTTTTTCCTGATGGAATACTGTAAGTAAGAGTAGTCCAAATGAATTTATTCCTCTAAAAATTAGGAAGACAATTTGCAATAAATGCTAAGTTAGAATATGGTAAGTCTCATAAATAGACCGACATAACTGGCTTTGTAAAACTATTCAGGGTCTAGACTGCAACAGAAATGAGTTTTCTGGGAAGGGCACAAAGTTATATTGCAGCTTCATGATTTATTCATTTTTGATGGACTATCAAATGTAGCTTTCCAATATTGTATCTGTATTTAAAGTGACATAGTTGTGCTTGGAAAAAAATCATGGCTTCTTCAACTGCATTCGCTTTGAAAATTCTAATTAAGATTGGGATAGAGATCAGACAATTTCTAATCTCTTAAGACCAGTTTTATAAAAGTCTTCTAAATGAGTCGCACACATCTTATGACATTCACTGGCAACTTCCAATCATTTTGAATTTTGTTAATGCCATTTTTACATTATAAGTTTTGATATTATGGAATAATCAATATTGATAATCTTTCATCATCTTTTTTATTTATTTATTTATTTATTTATTTATTTATTTATTGAGACATAGTCTCACTTTATCAGCCTGGGTAGAGTGTTATGGCTTTACTGCTCACAGCAACCTCACACTCTTGGGCCCATTCTCTTGCCTCTGCCTTCCGAGCAGCTGGGACTCCAGGCGTCATAATCTTATTTTCACTGATTTCTATCCATGTATGATTATCTTCAAATTGTACTCTAAAAGTTATACATTATTTTTCAAATTTCTCTTTACCCATAATGGCACAAATTTTGAAACACGTATGTAACAGACGTTGCTTTTTGTGTCCCAAATGCTGGACCCTCCTACAGTAGTACCTTCCGGTTGTTAGCTGGGAGTGTGGAACAATTCTGGGACGTCCAACCCTCACTGCAGCTAGAGGGTCTGTAAATAACTAAATTGGAGCAAGGAGTCATGAAAGCAAATGGCATGTGCAACTTCCAGGAGGCATTTCTAAACCCAGCGAACATCACCAATTCCTCTCCTTTCCTCCTTGCGAGTTGTAATCAGACATGTTAACTAGAACTGGAAAGGTACAGAGAGCCCAAGGTTTGAGCATGTTACTAAAAACGTGGAAGGTGCTTGGGTTCCGACGGTAATGCAGTCATCGTGTCAGTCCTGGAACTGAGGGAAGTTCTGTGTGAGAGAAATAATTTTTTTTTTTTTTTTGGAGACAGAGTTCTTAAGCTGTCACCCTCGGTAGAGTGCTGTGGTGTCACAGCTCACAGCAACCTCAAACTCTTGGGCTCAAGTGATTCTCTTGCCTCAGCCTTCCAAGTAGCTGGGACTACAGCCACCCACCACAACATCCGGCTATTTTGCTGCAGTTGTCATTGTTATTTAGCTGGCCAGGGCAGGGTTTGAACCCACCAGCCTCAGCATATGTCACCGGCACCCTACCCACTGAGCTACGGGCGCTGCCCGAGAGAAATAAATTTTGATCTTGAATAAACCAGTTTCTTTCACTTGCAGTTATACTTAATGGAAAATATATTCAAAAAAAGATATTACCTGCCATAGCTGTCTCTATCATTTCTGCTGAAGATGAGAACTGTAACATACAGGGATTGGATAAACAGTTGATGCTTAGTGCTTGAGTATATTATAGAAAAAAAAAAAGAGCATTGAAATACCCCACAGCCAGCCAGGATATTTCATTTGATGAAATATGACCCCTCCCAATGTTCTATTTTCTTTTCCTTCTCTTCCCCACTGAGGACCTCGCAATCCACTTTTCCTGCCTCTGCTTCTCATAGAGGTGCTTCTACTCCGCACGGCCTCTATTTTTAATTAAGTTCACATCACAGGTTGTTGATTTTCTTGTCTCTCCACTTTATTCTATTCATTTATTTCTATGTTCCTTGGGTTTCCATCACATTTCTTGGATTTTGTGGATGTTTTTCCACAGTGAGAGTGTTTTTTCTTTTAATTTCAGTGGATTAAAATCTCAGGATCTTTAATCAATTGTTTTTGTTTTTGTTTTTTTGTTTGCTTAATTTGCTCCTACATTTTTCAACAGTAACAGTAAGACCCTTTCTTTCTCCCTCACAAACATTTATATTTTCTTAAAAAGTTAAATGTACTCAATATCTAAAAAAAATATATGTGTCTAAAATAATCAAAGAGGTTCCAAAAAAAGGCACTGGGGACACTTGGTAACATGAACACTTCTATTCTACTTTTTCAAAACCTAGTGATGCTGCTTCTCAATTTAATAGTAGAAAATGTAATGATGATGTGTAATCATGACTTAATATTGACTTACATCTGCAAATAAAGCCATTTGCTGCCTGTATCAGACGAGGCTCAGGACAGTAGTGTGGGAAGGTACAGGTAGAAGCAGGCTGTTGCAGCAGAGACCTGAAAACATCCAAATATTTGAGTCTGGTTTAGAAAACAGTAGAGTTGTAAAACACATAGTTCTCTATCTGTGCACCTGACATTTTAAAAAGACAAAGTAAAACATAGTTTTATAGTTAATTGCACTATAAAGAGGAATGTGGCTCTTGGAAGAGAAGAACATCAGCAAAAAGACCAATTCTTTAAAATTCAATTTGTTCCACAGACTATACACAAAACATCCCCGAAATAAATACAGTATCCCGATAGTGCCAGTTTATGAACCTGAAATCAAAATAGGGACAATGCTGCTGCCAGCCACGGTCTTAACACATGATTCTCTTTTCTTCATTTTAAGTAATTTTTTTCCTGACAACTCTTCCACGTTATTTCTCATAAGAAAAATTGAATTAAGTTATCCCTAGAAAGTGAGTCATAGCATCTAAACACACAGCAGGACCATTCCATGGGTGAATAAGTGAGAGCAGTTCTATTTCAAACACACCAGATGCTATACATTTTCTGGAAAGGCTCGGGATTTCAGGTCTTTAATGAGACTTCCCACTAAGCTAAACATCTGTTCATAATACATTGTACACTTGCTAGTAAGCCTAAGAATGCTAAGGCGATTAGAACATCTTGATTATGTTTTCCAGTAGTGAGAGGCAAAGGGAGATGTCAGGTTGGAGCACTGGGCAAGCAACTCCTCAGCTCTCAGCCACCATCCAAAGTACGTATCATCTCAGTTCCCCGCTTCTCTCATGGATCGTTTGTTAGGAATTTTCATTAAAATATAATTGACATGGTATTACAAGAAAATTCCTGCCTTTGTCTTGAAATAAATAAATAGCTAACTAGAAGGATATTTAAATAAAAATAAGTTTTTATATATGCAAAAGCATGCCCATTAAGTGTTTTAATTTACTTGAGCATTTTGCCTGAATTGTTTCCTTAAACCACTAAAACATGTGAAGTAATGAATATAATTAGCATGACTTTATGGGACATATGGAATTGATCGCTTTGTGAAATTAATCTTTATTCTTTTCTCCATTAGTTTCCACCTGGTCATTCACCAAGTTATTTTTGACTTTTTCTTAAGCAATGACCCAATATCTCTAAATATTGCCTTAAAAATGTATAGAGTCGCCGGGTGCGGTGGTTCACACCTGTAATCCAGGCACTCTGGGAAGCCGAGGCGGGTTGATCCACTGAGCTCAGAAGTTCCAGACCAGACTGAGCAACACCAAGACCCGGGTCTCCACTAGAAATGGAAAATCTATCCGGGCGTGGTGGCAGCTGCCTGTAGTCCCAGCTATTCAGAAGGATCACCTGAGTCAGAGACTCTGAGTTTGGGGCGAGCTATGATGCCAGGGCAATAGAGTGAGACTCTGTCTTGAAAAAAAAAGAAAAAAGTATAAGTCTATAATGAATATTCACAAAATTAAATACTAAACATGAAAAGGCCTCAAGACAATGCACATTATTCAGAAAGAAATAAGTTTTCAGCTGCTGAAACATGGTTCTCTTTTTAAACTCTCTAGTTTGCCAGCAATAACAGATTCAGAGAGTTTAAGCAAATTTGATCCAATTAATTGAGTCTATATGTGGTGAAACTCTAAAAATCTGAACTGGTGAAAAGTTTATAACATTCCTTCATTTTATAAGGAAAAGATGGTTAAAGTTATAGGTTCGGGAGAGATAAGAAGATTTTTACTAAAAATCATCATCACACTGAGGTCATTTTTGTTTGATTTTGCACACTATCTTTGAAAATATGTTTCACATATTCATTTTAAGTTTAATTCAGACAAAAGGCATGACACTTTGAGAGCTAAAATTAAGAGCTGGAATTCAGTTTCCATGATTGAAAAAGAAAATAACAGCGATAGCATACTTAAGGCTCAAAACGAGTTCAGTATTGTACGAAACTGGGAAATAAGTCAGCCAAAAATCTGCTGAATTCAGCTTCTCAGACTTAGAAAGCAGAGCAGTCTTCCAATAGTTCTGATCTGATTAGATATGGGAAGTTTTGTCATAGTTTTCATAGAATCATCATATCAGATTGCTAAAGGAAAAAAGTGATTTGAGTGGTGACATCCGTCCTACTTCTCAACTTCCAGTATAGTTTAGTCGATTCTTCCAGTCACCCGTGGATGATGCGAAAACAAACAAAAAGATACTCATAGTTAGAAAAATCATGTCGTGGGACACCTTATTTAAACTGCTGATTCTCATTAGGCAAATTTAAGCTGGACGAAATCACATGAGTGGGTAAAGTGTGTATTTTATATACATTTCCCCAAATAGCGCAATTCAGAGAAGAATATCTCAGTAATTAGCAGTAACCAAGAGGGAAAAGCTCAGAATGGATTCCCGAGACTAATATCTCAGGTATTTTGTAAGAGGACATGGGTTAGGGTCTATACCCCAAAGCACTGCTGACGGTACCCCTGATGTATGATGCCGTCTGTTCACATAGCTCAGGAAATGTGTGCACGCGCACACGTGTATGTGTGTGTGTGTACATGTGTTCCCATTCTGCTGTTTTTCAAAGCTGAGACAGCCTTTTCCTATCATTCTACTTATCCTAATAATCCATTATTAATAGCTTTGTTTGAAAAAAATGTAACTCCCCCATAGCCTGTAAATTTATCAAAAGATAGCAATGTGTTCCTAGTTATGCATTTTTTTTTTTAGATCAAAGTAACCTTTGTGTTTGCTTAAAGGATCACTGTTATGCTCCCTTCCAAGAGCATTCAATTTTATAATGTATAAAAAGGAAAGCCTGATTCACTTATTCTCTGGGTGTGTATTTTTAGAACTTAGATTTAACTTCATAAAGAAGTCCGATTCCGAGAACTGTTAGTGCAAAAGCGATCACAAGAGAACTTGTTTCCGCTAGGGAGCTCGTGTCTCCTCCCTGATTAATTCATGATCAATCCTCCTTCTTATAGAGCACAGAGGAAAGCACGGATTATTCTGCTGACCTGGCCGGTGTTGATGAGAGAAGGAGCCACAGAGATGAAAACAGAGAAACGTCCCAATTAAAAAGAAAAAAAAGTTTCGCGAAAATCACGTCCTTCGCCCTTTGGGGTTATTAGGCTCTAAGAGGCCGTCCCAGGCATTTCTAGATTTTTTTGGCAGAGCGTTTCTCAGAGCTTCTCATAACAGGCCTTTGAAAACTGGAAAACGAGGGGTGGGAGGAAAGTAACTTTGGTAAACGAATTAACTGAATAACCAGCCTCCATGTGGCGGGTGCCCTCACACTGGCCTCTCAAGCTTTTTCAAGTACTTGGCTGAAATGCCACCTGCATCCTCACAGAGGCTCAGAGAAGCACAGGGCCGGAGAGGAAGGCTTATATCACATGTAAACTACTGGACAAAAAGCAGTAAGTTGTGCAGGTTGGACTGAGGGGCCACATCGGACAAGAACTCTGGTAAAGACAAATATCAATTTCAACCCAGGTCTCAATACCCCCCACAGCGCTGCCGCGGCGCGGCAGAGAGATCAGAAAGCAGCGGGCCGGAGGATGAAGTGTATTACATTTCATGTTCCCTCTACCTCTGAAGTTAAATGATCCTAGGATCTATTTATTAGACACTAGAAATTTGAGAATTGTTTTAAAATTATTTATGAGGAAAGCTCTTTATATCTTTCTGGGCAGACAGAAATCCAGTTGTCCATGCAAAGATCAGTCCTGGCTCTCTGACTCTCATTAGAATGATCATGATCTGTCTTAGACAAAAGGAAAAAAAAAAAATAGTGTTTTTTTCCCCACATTGTCCTGAAATTAGAACACTTCATCTATCATAAGTAGTCCTTTCATTTTAATGTTAGGAAAAGAATGTGTCTGCTTTTACTTTTCTAGAACTGGTTCTGCTTCAGACAGTATTATAGGACATGTATTGTGCTTCTTATACTCAAATAGGATAATCGGAATAGTAATTGTTAATGCATATTAATTATAAAGGCTATAATCATAATTTTAGTACAGGAAATCCTTTTCATGTATTTAAAAAAAAATTTTTAATAAAGCAAGTTGTATGTTAGCAATAAGTTCAGTTAGAAATGGATTTATTACAAATGATATCTTTCAATAAAATTGGTGTTAACTTTGGTATAAAAATTAAAAGAATTATGAAATGGCAATCATATTGATCTTATAAGGACATTCCTCCCACTGAGGTACTAAATTTAAAGTTCTTAAATAACCCAATTAGGGACCTATAAGGGAGGAAAAAAAAAAAAAAAAAAACCCTGGCCAAATGATGACTAATTAGAATGACAGGCGTTGTTCTGACTCATGGGGGAGTCACAGTACCTAAGCAGTAAAAATAGTGTCTCATTAGTCTTTTAAACACTATTCCCAGGTTTCTGTGAAATTGATATTTAATCACTTTCCCAGTGTACAGCAGGCACTTTATTACACAGGGAAGACATGGGGAGTGAAAAGTTTATAAAATTTCTGTCAATCTCTTCTCAATTTGAAGAATGATTCATTATAATGGGCCACCAGTGGCAGAAGGATGCTGAATAGGAGCCTGTAATTAACTTCCCTTCCTGTGTTATTGATGGCATTTGCTGGGTTCTGAGAGTAGATGGTGTACCAGGGGGACGTACCCTATGGTACAGGCTGTAAAATATGCTAAACTGCGTCTAACTCATATCTACAGATAAATTAGTCACAAATCTAGATTTGGGTGTTTGGAAATGCGGAGCTATTATAAAGTATTTGGAGATTAAGTTGGCTACTCAGAAAAGACCGTGTAGACTGAAGGAAGGAAATGGGTGTCTCAGTTTGGGGACAACTTAAGACCCTAATATAGGACAACTACATTTAACCTCTGATTTTTTCTTATGAACTATAGTTCTTCTTTTACCAATTTGAATAATATTTTACTGTTCTTAGGTGCTTAAAGCAAAATGAAAATGTGGTTGCAAGTGGCATGTAATTTTGTCATTAAGTCTAAAATTTAGCTTTTATATGCATATATGAAACTACAAGAAATACTAATTCAGCAGCCACCTTCAAAAACAGAAAAGCTATTGTTCTTTTTTTTTTTTTTGAGACAGAGTCTCATTATGTTACCCTTGGTAGAGTGCTATGGTATCACAGCTCACAACAACCTCAAACTCTTGGGCTTAAGCAATTCTCTTGCCTCAGCTTCCCAAGTAGCTGGTACTATAGGCACCTGCCACAATGCCCAGCTATGTTTGTTGTTGCAGTTGTGTAGCTAACCCAGGCCAGGTTTGAACCCGCCACCCTTGGTGTATGTGGCTGGCTCCATAACCACCGTAATAATGGCCGCCGAACTGAAAAGCTGTTGTTCTATATTTCCCCAAAAGAAAATAGGAAAGGATGGGCAGCCTAAATCCTTTCGTTCCACTACTCATTTAATCAACATCCTTTATATCATGAACATAGCAAATGAATCTCATCGCTGTTCACTCCACAATATGTAGAGTGGTCATTCTTTATTTTTATTTCTAAACCTAATAAAACATAGTCATGACATATTTTATATTTTCAAGTTCATCTGTTTTTGGTTTCCCATTTCCAACCTTCTCCAGGGCAAACAGTTTCTTCATTGGGACAGAAGGTTGTCAGGAAGTCCTGTGGAATTTCCCACCAAACTAGTACAGGATTCTCCCCAGGGAGCTCCTATTCCTTTGGTGGTAAAGACCTGAGAACTAGGTGGCTCCTGCAGCTCAGTGGGTAGGGCACCAGCCCCATATACCAAGGGTGGTGGGTTCGAACCTGGCCCCAGCCAAACTGCAACAAAAAAATAGCTGGGCGTTATGGCGGGCACCTGTAGTCCCAGCTACTTGGGAGGTTGAGTCAGGAGAATCGCCTAAGCCCAGGAGATGGAGGTTGCTGTGAGCTGTGTGACGCCACAGCACTCTACCAAGGGCAACAAAGTGAGACTCTGTCTCTTAAAAAAATGACCTGAGAAGTATTGTAAAGCAATACTATGAATATTTTTCTGGTATGTTATACAACTTTATTAGCAAGTGGTAGGAGGAGCACTCAGAGACACATTTTAGCAGGCTGTAGAAGTGAGCGGCATCAATAAATACCTTAAAGTAACTTGAAATCTTCACATTTATATTTATATGGCTCAGTAAAATGCATTATTCTGTAAATCAGGAAATGGGTTCTGCTATAGTCATCATAAGTAAAATTGGCTAAATAACGATACTAAAATTTTATTTCTTAAAGTAAAACAGAGTTAAAAAGTCCTTCTGAAAATTGTATTATTGCTTGAAGCCCTGCAACTTACTTTCTCTTTTTTTGTTTCTAAGTATTGAAATAACATATTTTTACATGGATGGCTTTTCTGATGCTTAAGTCAAGCCTATCAGTGTGCCCCTCCCCCAAATAATGTTCATTGTATCTGGTAGAGAAGTGTGAACCCTCCCCACCTCCCATCCTCCTTTTTGATTTCTGATGACTTTACTTCTGTGCACCTTGATTACTTCCAAATTATTACCATGCACCTGTGGTGTTTGTTTTCCCATTCCTAAGATAATTCCCTGAGCATAATGGTCTTCAGTTTCATTCAAGTTGCGGCAAATGATAGTATTTCATCCTTTTTATGGCTGACTAGTACTCCATGGTGGGGGTTGTGTGTGTAACATTTTGTTAATTCAGTCATGAATTGATGGGCACTTAGGTTGACTCCGCATCTTTGTATTTGTGAAATGTGGTGCAGTAAACATTTGAGTGCAGGTGACGTTTTGATACAACTTCTTTTCCAGTAATGGGATTGCTGGATGAGATGATAAGTCTACGTTTAGTGCTTTGAGGAGTCTCCATGATGTTTTCCATAGAGACTATACTAATTTGCAGTCCAACCAATAGTGGATAAGCATTCCCTTCTCTCTGCATCCTTGCCAGTGTCTGTTGTTTTCTAGCTTTTTTATAATGGTCATTGATGGAAGGGCAAGGCTAATACCTTTTTGTAGTTTTAATTTGAATTTCCCTTATGGTTAGTAATCTTGAGTATTTTTCAATATGTTTGTGGGCCATTTGTCAATCTTCTTTTGAAAACTTTTATCTGTGTCTTTTGCACACTTTTTAATGGGGTTGTTTTCTTGCTACTTGAGTTCCTTGCAGATTCTAGATAAAAATCCTTTATCAGATGTATAGTTAATGTCTTTATACAATTCAAAATTTAGAACAAAGTGTCTAATATTCATGTATATCTATTTTAATTTCAATATCTACAGCAGAACCACAGCATAATTAAGCCACTTTATACTTACTGTCATATGGCCTTTGTGAATCACATGCTGAAAGCAAGACCCAAATTTTACAATGCACATTCCAATTTTCTATTAAGTGAGAACCCTCTAAAGACCACAAAGGGGCCAAATTATCTAAAATATTAAAGGCTTATTATATTTCTACTAAATTATCAATTTTGTAAAACAATTAAACAGGGAAAGCCAATTAGTGTAAAAGTGGTCTTCAGAGTATAATCATTAGTTAGAAGCTCGTTTGATAAGGTTAGGTCCAAATCTAATAAGTTAAACCCCCAGCAGAACCGTAATAGAGCCTTAGTGGCAGTTTTCAACAGCATCAGTCTCTAAATAGAAACCACCAGAAATTAAGGAAATTAACAAAGAAGTTATTTTTGCTACAATCAACAAAACCTCTGTAGAGCTATGTCAAGTAAGAATCAGGGTAGTTTTTTAATTATGATCACTAGAAATTTATTTGTACTATGAATCAAAGATATTATTAGTTCCAGTTTCTTCCAGTAGAGTACTAAGGACTATAGATTAACAAATTATGCACAGAAGAGGCAAAATATAAAATAAAGGCAATAATTTACAACATTGGGGAAAATAAAATGACATTAATATAGTGAAGCGCACAGAACTGACTTACACAGCCATTGCCACGCTGTGACATTCCCAGCCTGTTAGTCGTGCCTCACTTATGTTCAAAAATATTCTTTAATTAAAAGTAAAATAAGTCAAAGAAGAATAAGAAATAATTTATATAATACATCTGTATACACAGCATGAACTCATTCAAACATTAGAATGACCCTTTTGGGTTACTAAATTATTTTACACAGAGAATTGAACTATTTTCAGAAAAAGAAGATGTAGCCTCATAAATAGTAACCTACTGGCCTATTTGAATAAGGGAAATGTTACCAACTCTGGAATAGGGTTCTTTTTATTAATTTTTTTAAACCATACATAGTTTAAATAAAGGTCAGGTCATCATAAAGTATTTCCATAAGCTTTTTCTTTCCCCTAGCTACTTGCATTTCATTTAACTGTGACATGAATAAACTTGAATAAAAGTAATACACTACAGATCAGAAAAATCATGTACTCTGTTTGTTATTTTCTTCCATTTTGACAAACTCATTCCATTGAATTCTAAAAAAGGCAGATAATTGATATGATCGGATCATTTACCCATTAGTAAATCCACATTTAAAAAAGGACAGATTGGTCATTAGGGAACAGTTGACTGGATATGATTTCTCCTACACCACCCCACACAAATATGTTCTTCAAGTGGTTATATAAGCATTATAAATAGGTATTAACATCTAATATTCTTTTTTATTTCTCTATTATTTTATGTGTATGTATTTTAAAATTCACTTTTAAATACTGGTATAATTTAATAATCTATTTGAATATATTTATTTTGAAATATCAATCTTGATTATTTTAAAATATTTTGAGGGCATATTTTGTTCTTTTTTACCAACAAAGTTCTAAAGCCATATCTTATTAATATAGTTGCATAAGTAATCATCTCAGATCCCTCAGGTAATTAAAAAATAAAATAAAATGAGCATCTGTTCATACAAATTAATAATGTGAGTGATAATATGCAGGTTAAGGGTTTAACATAGAAGAATTGGACATGGTGGATGGACACAAAATGAATTATTACATGGCTATGTAATTTTATTGCTACCACTTAGTTAATTATTCTGTATACCAAACTAATAATTAAAGAAGCAAGCTCTTACTTCACTGTTCTAGTCATGCAACTATAAATTATTCCATACCTTTAAAACTGTAATTGACTATAGATCTTGCAGCAAGTTGTAATAACAAACACAATTCCCCTCACTACTAGAGACTATCACAAATGTACTTTTAAAATACATTTCACAAGAAATCACATTAACTCTAGCAGTCATAGCATCATAAATTGAAATGCTTCATTACAGAAAAAAATATATTTAAATTAACTAATGCTGCATGACAGGTCACTTCAAAATTTAGTGGCTAAAACTACAATCTTGCCAGGTTCAGTGGCTCATGCCTATAATCCTAACACCATGGGAGGTCAAAGCAGGTGGATTATCTCCCTTCAGGAGTTCAAGACCAGGCTGAGCAAAAGGAAGACTCTGTTTCTACTAACAAAAAAAATAAATAAATAAAAATTAGCCAGATGCTGTGGTAGGCACCTGTAGTCTCAGCTACTTGGGAGGCTGAGGCAGGAAGATTGCTAGAGCCCAAGAGTTTGAGGTTGCTGTGAGCTATGATGTCATGGTACTCTATAAAGGGTGACCAAGTGAGACTCTGTCTCAAAAAAAAAAAAAAGGTAAAAAATAAAAACATATGGAAGGACAATCTTCAATTATTTCCTGAAAGTTCTACGATTTGAGCAGCACTTTCATCTCTGTTCCTCGTGGCATCAGGAGGGTATCTTTCCTGAAACCAGTGATCCAGTTGTACGATGACCTCTCTCATGTTGCTGGGAAGCTAGTGCAGGCTGCCCACTGGGAACTCAGCTGAGGCTACTGTCCAGGGTCCTTTGTTACCCTTTATGTGGTCTCTCAGTCAGGTAAGCTAGAGTCCTCATAGCATGGGAATGACGCTCAGGGTAGTCAGATTTCTTACATGGTGGCTGGTATCTCCCAGAACACAAAAACATAATCTGCCAGGCCTTCCCAAGGTTGGTATTTTAGATGGGCATACATTCAACTCTTCTGCATTCTCCCAAAAAAGGTCATGGGCCACCTATGTTTCCATAGGAGAGAATTATACAGGTTCATGAACACTGGGAAAAACTAACTAGAGTGACATTTTATCTCAAAAGTTAATTTCCAATTTGGAAAATATACAAACTAATATGCATCTAGTTAGTATACATTTCATTTAAACTTAACATAAATAGATACAGTTGTCTGAATTTTTCTAAGAATTTAATATCAAGATAGCTAACCTTAAATATCTTTTGTTAAAGCAATGGAAAGTCCTATAACAGAATTCTCTGTATTTCATTCATATTCCCCAACTAATTAAATTTGTTATTTTAGCACTGCTCATCATTGTGTGGAACTGGCCCACTTGACAAAGGAAGAAAGCTGATGTAGTCACTGGGGTCCTATTACTTGGGGAGAAGTAGTAATATCTCTGTCCTCTTTAACAGACTTCAAATTCACAATGCTGTATTTTTCACTTCCCATTCCTACAGTATCTAATACTTTTTGGAAAAGTATTCTATGGAAAGCAATAGCAACGTTGAGAAAAGTCTATTCTTCCGAAGGTAATTTCTCTGAATCTTATGCAATAGAACAGGCGTCCTCAAACTAGGTCCGTGGGCCACGTGCGGTCCGCCTAGGACATTTATCCAGCTGCTGGGTGTTTTTGATGCCATTGCCTGTCCTGCTTAGCAGTTGACTCATCCCGGGGCCCACAGTCCAGCCCTCCAATGGTCTGAGGGACAGTGAACTGCCCACTGTTTAAAAAGTTTGGGGACCCCTGCAATAGAAGATGGTGAAATGGCAAGGATAATTCAAACATAATGATCTATTTTATTTGTAAAGGCTAACCAAAATTTCTAATGATTAGTTTACTTTTTAGATTAACATTAGAAACCTACTGGGAGCTGATTTTTGTTCCTTTATTTCAAGGGGTTCATGTTACGATTTACTAAACCATACACCCATGGTGTAGCTTCGAATAGAACACAATATATAAATCCAAGGAACTTATGTGTCTGGAGGTTCTGATGTTTGGACCAAGATTCACTGTTAACAGCCTTGAGTCCAAAAAGCTGTAACAAACTTGGAACAATTCCTCTCAAGCACACAACTAGAGAGGAACCAAAACTAATTCAAATAGTCTTACAATGTGTACAGCATTATACAGGTGCATCTAACACTTAAAATGTGGTTAATAAGTTGGCAGCACTTAATTAGAACTTAGGATACAGAAGAAATATTTTGCATGCGTGCATAAAACAATTCAACGTTATATAGCAATATACTTTTTTATTTGCAGTTTTTGGCCAGGGCTGGGCTTGAACCCAGTACCCCTGATGTATGGGCCCAGCGACCTACTCCTTAAGCCATAGGCACTGCCCAATATAGCAACGCACTTTTAAATGTCAAAAGCGTTGTTAAGAAAACAAATGTAGAACATCAAAGAAGAGAATGATACACAGGCTGAAGTTAGTGGTGGAGATCGGCATGAAGAGTTAGACATTAGCGTACAAATAACGACCAAGTGTGCGGAAAGGACTGTGAAGCAATGTAAGCAAATCTGAAGCTGAGACAAGGTCTGGGTTCAGAGGGTCAAGGACGGTTTTCATTTGTCAATCCCAACCCCATTTCTCCCTGTTCCGAATAAGAATACCCTTTTAAGAAGGTATGTCCATGAGTGTGTTGAGTGTTGGTTAAGATTCCCCCCCACCCCACCACATGGAAACTAAAGGGTCCTGTATATTTCTTCATCAGGATCTTTACTATTCCCAATTCATAAAAACAAAGGACAGGCAAGTGACTGATGTCCAAACACTCTTTTCTTGGCCTTTGAATATCCAGTGGAGTAACACTGGTTGTGATGTGTCAGCTCCTGAGTGCACAAGGCAGGTCTGAGGCACAGTTACTGCCACCAATATTGCAAAGGCACCAAATTTTGTTTAGTCTCAAGCTGGCTGGGCACTCTTAACTTGGATCCTGTGAGTGCCTTCACATCCTTCCAATAAATGTGTTTTTGGCATTAACAGTGAGAAAACTTGGAGCCTCAATATTTAATAGAATTTTACTGAAGTTAAAATATTCCACCAGTTTTCAAGATTTAAAAATCCGGACAATCACCGTACCTGCCAGTTGCTAGACAAAACAATATGGATCTCACAGAGGCAAAATCGACTGGCAGAATTTAACACTGATCTGAATAGAAAAGATTACCAAACAGAGGGAACATGCAAAGGATAAAAGTGCAGAGGAAGTTGGGAGATGAAGTGAGAGGTAATCAATCAAGAGAAGAGCTACAAAAATTAATACCTAACATTTATTGAATGTAATCTGTATCTAGTGCATTGTTTGCATTATTTAACAGATTTTAAAAAGGCTGTGACTCACTACAAGTTCTAACACTTAGCCAGGGGAAGGAGGAGCCAATATAGGGTCAAATGAAAGAGCAGAATCAAAAAGTCTATGCAAACACTGTGGGAAGGGCATTGCCCGCAGCTGAAACCTGCACAGTCCACAGCTGAAATTTCTAGGGCATGTGCCAAAGTGGAATAGAAAGCATCCCTGCCCAAAATACAGATTCACAGGAAAGATAGGCACCACTTTGTGGGAGTGAGTGAAGGATTTGGGTAGACACACAAGGAGCATGGCGGGGGGGGTTGGGGGGGTGGGAGGGGTGCACACGGCACTAGTCCAAATAAAATATATGGCATAGAAATTAAGATTCAAAAGTAGATGAGATACTGATTGGAGTAACATAAACATAGAGTCAAAAAGGAAAAAAAACCCTCCTAAAGGGATGAATGTAGATAAAAAAGAACACAATCACAAAGGGTTAGCAGTGGGGAAAATGTCATTTTAAAGAGGAGAAGGAAGAAAAGTGAGGGGAAAGAGGAGATGGAAAGGTAAGAAGAAGCAAAATTGTCCAGTGTCGCAAATGGCAGCCCAGAGATGGACTAAGGTGAGGACAACATCAAGGACAGTCCGGAAGGAGGGAGAATGATTAACATTTGTGTCTGATTTTCATTGTAGAGGACTGGTTTGACAGTGACTCATTTCGGTGTGCTTTCTGGCACATCTTTATGGCAACAGCTCAGTTTGATAAGACGTTAACACACTCAGGGAGTGTGCAGTCCTCCAACACTGGTACTGCACAATAGTCTAAACATGCCTTGGAAAACCTAATTAAAACACTAACTGCAGGTAGTATATAGAGTACACATGAAATAATCTGTATTTTCTTAACTGCATAAATACTAACCTGGATAAAAGTATAATACAACTAAAAATAAATGGATACAATTAATAAAAATCTATTATTATTCCTCATAATTAATATCCTCTTGATCTTTGATATTTTTAATTTGAGAGATTAGCCCCCAAAAAGTATCTGTCAAAAGAGAAATCTCACTGAAATCCTATTACAGTTGACCCTTGAATAGCATGGAGATTAGAGTGCCAACACCCTGCCCAGTCAAAAATCATAAAAATTTAACTACTAATAGCCTACTGTTGACCAAAAGCCTTAAGAATAACATAAATGCTCAATAAATATATATTTTATATGTTACATATACTACATACTGTTTTCTTACAATAAATTAACAGAAAACAAAATGTTATTAAGAAAATCATAAGAAGGAGAAAATATATTTACTAGTTATTAAGTGGCAGTGGACCATCATTAAGGCCTTTATTCTGGTCAAGGTGGGCAGGTTGAGGAGGAGGAGGAAGAGGGGCTGGTCTTGCTGTCTTCAGGGTGGCAGAAGCCAAAGAAAATCATGTAGTGGACTCACACATTTCAAACATGTCTTGTTCATAGTTGTATTTGTATTTAAAAGTGAAATTATCACTTTGTGTATTGCTCTACAAAATTTTTTAAAAAAGAAAATATAGTTTGAAATAAATACTTTTATTGTTTTTTGTAACCACAAAAAAGCTAGACCCTTGACTACATTAAACATGTACTATCTGTCAGCCCTGATTTAAATTTTTCTACATGTATTACCTCATTTTAATTCTCACAAAACTCCAATGAGGTGGATACTATTTCTGTCTCCAGGTTCTAGACTAGAAACTGGAGGCTTGGAAGTGTAAAGATTTTCTCAAGTAGTCAGAACTAGGAAATAATAAAATAAGTATTCAAATGCAGACTGTCTGTCTGGAGTCTGGATTCTTCCCTATACCCAGATGATAAAGTGTTGGATGACAAGGTGAGCTGGACTCTTAATTGTCCTACCAGAAATTTAGAAAGTATAGCCCTGGCTTAAGCCACATGGTATATGGCTAACAAAAATACCTTGTTAGAAGCTCTAGAGAATTTGAAGGGCTCTTTTATATTCAAAGAGACTAATATGAAATTAGGCCTAAAGATCTAAAATCCAGAGTTTTATTATTTACTATTATTTTAATTTTTATATTTCATTATATCATTATTTATTTACCATTACTTACTATTAGTTTATTATTTACTATTATAAGATTGGGTCTAAAGATCTAAAATCAGAGCAGCTGCCCTTGAAGGAAACCAACTACAGACACCAGCTCTTCTGCCCCTCCTGTCCCCTTACGGCACTAGCCAACTCTAGGGCATGACCCATGCCTTCACTATGTTTGAACAAAGTACTTTAGATAAGCATAAAGAATTCACATAAGAACCAAAGAATAGATAAGAAATTCTCAGAAAATACTTATGAAAAACAATAAATCCCATATTTTCCCCTTATAACTCTGGCTAACCTCTACAAATCTCCAATGTAAGATGACTTCGTCTAACGCCTATTCCCCTAATTCATTCTTATCAGTGTCTTACTTCTTGATCCTGTGATCTCTTTTCTGATCTGGCCTCATTGAGGTAAGAAATAGCTGTAATAAAATTATGAATAAATTAAATATAAAAAGCATCTTATCAAACAATATTAAATTATTTATCTATATTTTAATGAAAATTCATTTCTTTTGGCTTTTAACAAAAGTAATGTGTTTATTCATTGAAAATGCTGCAGAAAGTCTAAAACTTCTCATAAATCTTACTTTTATCATTTGTCTCTTTAACTCCTAAAACAAAATAATTTTGGTGTATATCTTTGGATTTCTAAACACATAGGCCTACATTCACAAAACAATGCTTATTTAACTTAATACATATACTTAAATATTTTAAATGACTGAATAGTTTACTATTGTGGTCATTTGCTATATTTTTAAAGCAATTTAATGTATTTAATGCAATTAAGGCACAGACTATTTGATAATATGAAAGGTGGTTTTTACTGCTTATAATTGTTTTTGACTATTATAGCAATTATCTGGAAATATCCTTTGGCATGCATACTTACATTTTTATATCATTGCTTTATTTAATTCTTACACATATTATCAAATTACTATTTTGAATTGGTATAGCAATTTACATTTTCCTAACACTGTTTTCAAGGAAGCATTCACCTATATCCTTACTAACTGTGGACATCAATTATCTTATTAAATTATCTTATATTTTCTTGTTCATTTCAGTGGAATTTTTAAATACCTGGAAATCAAAGAAAGTAACCATTAACATCCCAAAACCAGCAATCAGAAGAATTTGCTATACTGATTAGAAGTAGTTTTATAATTCTTATTCATTTTTGATGTTTAAAAAGTAAAAAATTTTGCTGTATCATTAAAAATATATTTTATCTCCCATCCCACCTTCTAAAAAACATCTCATCAGCAGGTGGCACCTGTGGCTTAGTGGGTAGGCCACCAGCCTCATACACAGAGAGTGGTGGGTTCAAGCCCAGCCCAGGCCAAACTGCAACCAAAAAAAAAAAAAAATCTTTGTACAGCACCTGTAGCTCAAAAGAGTAGGGCACTGGCCCCATATATCAGAGGAGGCAGGTTCAAACTGGGCCCCAGCCAAAAACTGAAAAAAAATAAAAATCTTGTCACTTCTATCCTAAATAAGTCATTTTGCCATTATCATACTTAATCAAATTAACATTAATTACCTAATAGTTCATATCATTTGCCTCTATTGTATCAAAATATATCTATTTTTTAGTTAAATCATTGAGGTAGATCGAGGCCCAGTTGAAACAAGAATGGCAAAAGGTTGATAACTGCTGAAGCTGAGTAATGGATACAAAGGGAGTTCTTTATATTACTTTCTTTCATGGGTGTTGGGATAGTTATGTATTAAACTCACAGAATGGAAAAAAATATTTCAAACTATACATCTGATAAGGGATTAATATTTAAAACAAATAATCCAATTAAAATGGTAGAAAGAAAAAATATATAAATTTTATCTTAAAGATATGTTAAATAACACAAATCTTCTAGGTTCTCAATGCAAAAAGAATACAGAATTTTCCTGTAGTAATGCTTTTTTTTTTCAGTTTATCACGACTTTATAAGTATCTTCCAAGTCTAAAAAGTCAAGGCCAGCACAGTAACTCATACTTGTGATTTTGGCACTTTATTAGGACAGGGTGTAGGATTGCTTAAGGTTAGGAGTTCAAGACCAGCCTAGGATCATACCTGAAATAAAAAGTAATAATAATAATAACAAATATATAAAACAAAAGGTTAAAAAATACCAGTTTGGGTAATGGGAAGACCCTGTCTCTACAAAAATAAAAAAATGTCACCTGGGCATGGTGGAATGTTCCTCTAGCTTCACTACTCAGCTGAAGCAAAAAGACGGCTCAAGCCAAGCTGTGTGACCTTACACTTAGCTGTGATGAGGCCATTGCACTCTAACCTCTCTCAAAAACAATAACAACAAAAAAGAAAGTCAAAACATCAAAATCTCCAACACAAAAGGGAAATAACATTACACACACGCATGCACATGTGCACACACACAACATGGTACGAAAACATTTATACACATTCTAAGAAAGGAAAAACACTGTATTAAAATTGTAATACTCAAGTCACGCTCAACTTCTGCAATTACAAGAGAAGGGGAGAGGAGGGGAGGGGGAAGGATGGGTGGAGGGAGGGTAATTGGTGGGACCACACCTATGGTGCATCTTACAAGGGTACATGTGAAATTTACTAAGTGTAGAATACAAATGTCTTAACACAGTTACTAAGGAAATGCCGTGAAGTCTATGTTAACTAGTTTGATGAAAATATTTCAAATTGTATATAAAACCAGCACATTGTACCCCATGATTGCATTAATGTGCACAGCTATGATTTAATAATAAAAAAAGAGATACGAAATACAATATATAACTAACAATATTGGTATCTATTGATTATTACAATTTTAATAAGTTTTTTCTTTTCTTAAAATGTGGATACTTCTTTGGCACCTTCTGTAATATTCACTGGCAAGCAAAGCTCAGAATGCTGTCTATAAACTGAGCTCGAGATGGAGAGCTCTGTGTCTCCTGGTTATTCACGTGTCAATGCTCAGGGTAAAAGCCTGTTAACCGAAGGCAAATGTTAATATGCTCCGATTTGAGAAGAAGGCATTACAGTAAACAACATCTTCCCTTATTGAAGGTATAATTGTTTCAAAACACTAATGGAAAGTTCCATTAGGAAAGACTCTTTAATGGAAAAAGAAAAGGTTAAAAACAAAAGTTAGAGTCAAGAATGATTCTGAATAGTGTCCTGAATCATTTGTCCTTTATGACCACCACTCAGAAGACCCAAAACGGCTGCTTCCATGAACGGGTCTGGAAGATTTGGTGACAAAATCCAGTGTTTCTGACATGCCTCCTTACTTTTCTTTAGAAAGCTCACATCCACTTCTAAAGAATATATAATACATACACACTCAGATATTTGTACTTAGGTATATTTGAGGTCAGATGATTAAGTTCACGACTCACCCTAGAAAAACGTGCATGCCTCATTGCTGAATATCGCTATGGTTACCTTCTAAGTACTCGCCTTAGGCAGCTATAGACCAATGGCAGTGCCTAGGCCACCCTTCAAAGCACTTTTTCTAGGGTGAGATCATGAACTTAACTGTCAGATCTTGGATGACCACACATCTGGTAGCCATTCCAGAAAAAGTGCTCCAAAATTGCTCTGAAGGGTGGACTAGGCACTGGCATCAGTGCATCACCTCCCAAGGGTGTGCAGTGTGGACGGTGTGGTGGCAAGAATCCCACAGCAAAGCACAACCCCCAAATACTTCTCCTCCCTCTGAAAGAACAGTAGTCCTTCTCCTTGCCCCCTCTGCCAGAAGTCATGCAGCTCTGTAGCCTTTCCTATCCGTTGCCTAAAAGCACACATCCTTCTCTCACCAACTTAATCTTTACCCCATGTACCATCCTGCCCCTCAGCCTTGTTAGATGAAAGTATCCCACTGGCTTTCCCTGCTGATTTGCAGCATCGTTAGTGTAAGCAACCTAGTTTCAGAACTATATAAATAAAGCTGTTCACACGGTTCAGGGGCTGCAGCCACCAGCTCTGCCGGACCTCCCGCCCCATCACTGTTATCTCTTGTGTGATCTTTGTCTCTAGTGTGTCTTATTTTCTCCTTCCCCACCATCGCCCTCTGGTTTTCTTACCCTTCACACTGGCTCCTGAAACCAGGGGAGTACTGTGAAGGGGACTGTGGTGATACTTAGCACCCAGGGATAGAGCACTTTCTCTAAGCTGAGTTTGCAAACTTAGTGTCTGACCTCATATATATTTATTTGTGGGTTTGTGCACTTAAGTATTTATGTAATTATATGTATATGTATGTATATATTTCTCAATACAGACATACCTCAGAGATATTTATGACCACCTTCATAAATCAAATGTTACAAATAAAGCAAGCTTCACACAATCCTTTTGGTTTTCCAACACATATAAATGTTATGTTTATACTATACTGTGGTCTATTGTAAAGTGTATAATGTCCTTATGTATAAAAGATGTAAATACCCTAATTAAAAATACTTTATTGCTAAAAATTCTAGTGATCATCTGAACCTTCAGGGGGTCATAAATTGTGTGCTGGTACATGGGTGGTCCTGCCACAATGAGGATGGCTGCTGAAATCACTGGTGGTGATGAGGGTGGTGACTGTTGAGGGTTAGGATGGCTGCGGCAATTACTTAAAATATTTGAACAATGAAATGTGCCATGTCAACTGATGTTCATTCCACACAAGATTTTTCTGTAGCGTGTGATTCTATTTGATAGCATTTTGTCCACAGTAGTACTTCTTTTAAAATTGGGGTCAATCCTCTCAAACAAACGCTGCCATTGCATTATCAACTGAGTTAGGATCATATTCTAAATTATTTCTTGTCATTTCAACAATGTTCACATAATCTCCAGGAGTACATTCCATCTCAAGAATCACTTTCTTTATTCATTCTTTAAAATCCTATTTTTCTGCCACCCACATACTCCCCAGCTCTTATTTATTGGGAACAGGTCCTTTTCCACAAGCACAGCTTGAATACAAAGCACACACATTCACCTGTCCACATCGGAACACAGGGCAAGCCCAGGAACAGGAAGAGTACAGCCTGCACTATCCGTTGGCTGCAGTTGTACCACACGGAGAACGCAACACACAGGCTCTGACTATGGAGTGGGCGAACAAATGCATCAAAAAAAACGTGTGGGACAAATTCCGACATTGGAGCAGAACAGGAAAGTCATTACGTTGGAGGAGGTATGACAAAGGATTGGAAAGCAACTCCTCATCCTTTCAAGTTTTATGATAAGATTTAAAAAATTTACTCACATCGTTAGACTCCACATCTAACCCTAGATTTCTTTCTATTCTCACCACATCTTCAGTGACTTTCTCTACTGAAGTCCTGATTATCTCAGTCATCCATGAGAGCTGAAATCAACTTTTTCCAAATTTCTGCTAATGTTAATATTTTTCATTCCTCCCATAAATCATTAATGTCTTGATGGCATCAGAAATGATGAACCCTTTCCAGAAGGTTTTGATATACTTTGCACAGATCCATCAAAGGAATTTTTATCAATAGCAACTATAGCCTTATGAAATGTATTTCTTAAATAAGAAGACTTGAAAGTTGGAATTGACTCTTTGATCCATCAGCGGCTACAAGGCAGTTGTGTTAGTGGGCATGAAGACAATATTAATCTCCTTTTGCGTCCCCATCAGGGCTCTTGAGTTACCAGGTGCATTGTCAGGCAGTAATAATTTGAAAGTAATCTTTTTTTCTGAGCAGTAGGTCTCAACAGTGGTTTTAAATATTCAAGCCATGCTTTTATCCCAGTTTTATTTTCCCATTTACATAGCACAGGCAGAATAAATTTAGCATAATTTTTAAGGATCCTAGGATTTTTGGAATGGTACATGAGCTTCAACTTGAAGTCACCAGCTGCATTAGCTCCTAACAAGACTGTCATCCTGTCCTTTGAAGCTTTGAAACCAGACATTGACTTCTTTGCTGGAGCTATGAAAGTCCTAGATGGCATCTCCTCCCAACAGAACACTATGTCATCTACATTGAAAGTGTGTTTTTCCATGTAGCCGCCTTCATCTTAGTTACGTCTTCATAATGACTTGCAGAGGCATCTGTATCACCAAACGCTGCATCTCCTTGCTATTTTATGTCATGGTTGCAGCTTCTTTCTTAAACCTCCTCAACACACCTCTGCTGGCTTCACACTCACCTTTTGCAGATCAATCACATCTCTCAGCCTCCACAGAACTGAAGAGAGTTACAACTGTGCTCTAGATGAGGTCTTGTTGTTTTGATCACCTGTCAGACCCTACAACTTTCTCCATGTCAGCTGTAAGACTATTTCACTTTCTCATCATCTATGTGTTCCTCAGAGCAGTACTTTCACTTTAAAAAAACAATTTCCATTTTTATTCACACCTCGGTTAACTCTCTGATGCAAAATTCCTCACTTTCAGCCTGTCAGCTTTTTACAAGTCTTCCTCACTTGGTGAGCAACACTGCTTCCTACTTGAATACTTAAAGGACTGTAGGGTTATTAATCGGCCTGATTTAATATTGTCCTGTCTCAGGGGATAGGGTGGTCTGAAGAGGGAGAAAGACCGAAGAAGAGCTGAGCAGTGGTTCTGTCACAACACACACATTTATTATTGTTTAAATTGTCTGTTTTACACGGCTGTGATTCATGGCACTGCAAACAAATTACAATTGTAACATCAAAGGTCACTGGTCACAGCTCACCATAACAAACATAGTGAAAAAGCTTAAAATCTTCCAAGAATTACCAAGAAGTGACACACAGGCACAAACTAAGTACATGCTTGGGAAAATGCTGCTGCAAGAACTTGCTTGATGCAGGGTTGATAAACCTTCAATTTGTAAAAAACACAGCATCTGTGAAGATGCATAAAGTGAGGTATAGCTGTACACGTGTCTGCACTTATGTGTATGTGTATTTATGTACATCTATATGATACATACACTTATCCACATGACCATTAGATTCGGTGAAAAGATTACTTCAAAACAAAAAAGTTTTCCTAAAATGTAATAATCATTGTATTTCTAGTCAAAGAAACTTAATCCTTTGAGGGAGGGAGGACAGAATGAACACTACTTTTCTCTAGTAGTATTTGTATAACTGTATTTGATAGCTCACAGCCACTTGTCCTGTCCCATGGGCAGATTGTGTCTGTGAGATTAAAACAAAACAGCAAATTATATAATTCACATGTCATAAATTTGTTTTATCATACAGACATACACTAAATACAATTAAATTATAATTGTATATATAAATATATCCAACTTCGGTATTTGAAATAAGAAGTACATCTTTGCCAAATGCATTGATAAGTAACTTTATGTTCCTTAGTCCCATTCTTTGACTGAGCCGTATGTGTTTTTGCTGTTCTGCAGTTTTCTACATAAGCAAAGGTGCAACTTGGTCATTCTTATTTTGATTCAGTCCTGAGAAAACAAGAAGACAAGGCATGTTTCTGTCCTTATTGGAGGACATGGTAATAGGTGACCACCCAGAGGTATTGCTATCAAATGCCATGTTATTAATTTTAGGAGGCTGGAAAAGAGAATTATAACAACTTTAGCTAATGAAAAGTAGTAGCAAGCTCAGTGCCTGTGGCTCAAGTGGCTAAGGTGCCAGCCACATACACCTAAGGTGGCGGGTTCAAATCCAGCCTGGACCTGCCAAACAACAATGATGGCCGCAAGCAAAAAAAAAAAAAAAAAGCCAGGTGTTGTGGTGGGCACCTGTGGTCCCAGCTACTTGGGAGGCTGAGGCAGGAGACTCACTTGAGCCCAGGAGTTGGAGGTTGCTGTGAGCTGTGATGCCACAGCACTCTACCCAGGGGACAGCTTGAGGCTCTATCTCAAAAAAAAAAAGAAAAGTAGTAGCAGAAGAAAAGGAAGAGAGATGCTCTATGTAGTGAGATAATCTCTTTACATAATAGCATCTTCTGCAACTACTTGCCTAGATCATTGTTTTCCTGAAAACATTAATGCCTATCAAAATGTTAACATATCTTAGAATGGTTTCTCTATAGTTATTACTGACAATTATTATATTAACAAGAGTTCAGAAATTTCTGTAATGCTTTCTGTCTTCAAACTAGTACATTTTATTTCCTGTTGTTCTTTTCAGCCTAATGTCTTTATTGCCACCACTGACCCTGGACCTAGGTCAGCCAGGATATGGCCGAGGGATGTCGTAGCACTCAGCAGACATTAAACAGGAAGTAAACAGGACGTTTGCCATATGCATCTATATATAAGATGGGCATATATTTTTGTTAATTCAGATTTATTTATTTTGATCAAGACTCTAGCCTGTAGCATACAATGCATGTATTCTAAAAGGACTGGGCAGATTGGCGTTGGAGCATGCCAGCAAACACATTCATTCTAAATTAGTGACCTGGAGGATTAGGCATGACTCCTAAACACAGTATGAGAAATCGTTACTCTGTAATAAAGATTTCAATAATACATTACACTCATTTCATTACTCAAAACACCAAAGGAAATCTATATACATAAATAACAACAAAGCAGCAACATGGTTAATACTGATTCCCTATTAACTTTATGTTGCATAATACTTTTATAATGCTGTGAAAATGCTCACTTACAATGAAGGGTAATGACTACAATAACACTTTATTCGTTGCTTTAATTTGTCCCATGAATCATCCAGGCCAATGTAATTGCACTGTTAATATGACACTATTGTACAAATAAGCTGTGCCCAAATGGAATGTGCCCTTCTAACTGGGCCATGTTAACCACGTATATGGAAGAATTTGATGGTTAGTTTTACCTGAACAGATCTATTACCAGTTCTCTCAGGGAGTATACTTTTTTTGTAATTGTATATATTAGACTAAAAACGGATTGTGTTGAGGAAGATTTGCTGCTTTAGGAATGCTATGTTGCTTCCAATAAAGTATTTATTTCTACTGCATTAATAGTTTTATGCTATCCACCATGGAGATTATATTTACTTGTACTTATACTTAAGTGACAATAAGAAACATGATAATTAAACAATAAAATGTGAGCTATACTTAGTTACATAACAAGTTAATGAAATATACATGGAAAAGTTTTTGAAAGATCACTGACCATGGCAATGATTGTGGGGTGTATTTCAACAAGCATGGATTGGGATAATGCTGATTTTCACTACAGAATAAGAGAATGCCATTATGACTAACAATAATATGAAAATACATTTAAAGTTATCTAAAAAGGATTGATTATATTTAACATACATTGATGACAGGGAAAAATATGCTCTCACTGAATTCCTGCCAACAATTCAGAAAATTTTCAAAAGCCAATCTACAAATCAATGAAACTTCTTTACACTCTAATAAGAAATTAAAGCATAGAATTCTTCTATGCATGGGGAGTTTACATTTTCTTTTTTCTTAGTTTTTATATGCCTAATCTTTGAGGTCTGCAAATTACAAAAATTTCAGATAGCATACTGATAAACCTCAAACTAGAATTATCACTACAGACCTAGAAACTTTCCAAGCAAACTACAAAACAATACCACAGTGAAATAAGTGATGGCCTACACACTTTATGTGATAAGATACTGCCATTAAAAATAAAATTTATTGCTAATTTAGGAAGTACTATGCTATCATGTTATGTTAAAAAAAAGAAAAAAATAGATAGGAAATGATAATTAAAACAGAAGAAAAAAGTAGAAGAAAGAATACAAAGATATTAATGGCTTGGGGTCATAAGATAATGGGATTTTTTTCTATATATTAGAAAATTTCTCTACATTTAAAAATTACCTCAATAACTATACATTTCATAACTAAAAATGTATCAATGTGACTTCTAAAAATGCAACTGGCTGCTCGCATTGCAATCAGGAAAAGGGAATGGAAATCAGCAGTGATGCTGGAAGAACATGAAGAAGCGGAAGAACTAATTAGAGAAGCGTCCCTCCTGCCCTGGAAAACAGTCATCCTGTTAATACGTTCACCTCTCATAGTTATCCTGCTGAGAGTTTTCATATTTAATAAGAGTCATTCTTTGCTCTTGAATTGAGTCACCGTGGCTCAAATGGCTAAGGCGCCAGCCACATACACCTGAGCTGGCGGGTTCGAATCCAGCCTGGGCCTGCCAAACAACAATGATGACGGCTGCAACCAAAAAATAGCCCGGCGTTGTGACAAGCGCCTGTGGTCCCAGCTACTTGGGAGGTGGAGGCAGGAGACTCGCTTGAGCCCAGGAGTTGGAGGTTGCTGTGAGCTGTGATTTCACAGCACTCTCCCCAGGGGGACAGCTTGAGGCTTTGTCTCAAAAAAAAAAAAAAAAAAAAAGTCATTCTTTTCTGGAAATTCAAGTCTTATAGAGATACAGGGGAAAAAAGAAAAAGAACAGAATGTAGGAATCAAAATGTCAGGACCCTTGGCAACTGGAGGGTGTGGGGGGAACAGTACTCGGTAAGGTTCAAGTAGACCTCACTGCGAGGGTGAGATTTGAGCAAAGCTTTGAGAGTGATGAGGGGCTTAGCCAAGCGGGGAAATTCTTTCTTCAGAACCTTTACACAAATGACCACACTACGCTCGTTAGTTTCTCCTCTGGTTTTCTAGCTGAAATCATTCTTCTATTAGGATTCTGCTCTATATTATTAGGTTATTAGCACTTTGGGGTTACCAAGAGAAACTGCTCAATGATAACAGCCCCATTGGTGCCTACAGGAAAACATTTAAAAATTTCCCTCTTGATCTTCATTCCAAATACATCACGATGTCATATTATAGTCTGTTGAACTATTTACCTTACTTGCCTTCTTAGGTGAATACGCTCCAAATTCAAAGTCCTTGTTTTTGAACTCCAGAGAGAATAAAAAATGTAGGAAACTGACCTATTTAAAGATAATGTAGTTTAACTTTATTCTAGCTTTTTAATAATTAAAACAATACTTTTATTTTTAATACTATAATATGGTATTGATTATTTGTCTTTAAATATATGTATGTATATGTGTATATATATACAATATATATACTATGTGTATACATACTACATACATACACAAACTCCATATATACTGTATATATATTGTGCGTATACATAGAGTGTGCATATATATGGTATGTCTATGTATATATATATATATATGATATATATATACACACACCTACATACAAGGGCTGTCAGGGAAAGCATTTATATGTTCTATGAAAAATAGATACATAGATGGCTGGATACATTCTGGACAACCTTCACACATACATACATAATATACACAAAGAGCAAGAAAACCTCAAAACAAAAACTCAAATATAAAATAAATTTCATATATGAAATTCCTAGATTCTAAATCACTGCTCTAAGACAAGTTTAATTCACAAGTAAATGAATGACCTTCTGAACTGACCCTCAAATTTTGATCAAAAAATCTCGAATTTATTTTATTTTAACCTTAGTGAAGGCCTATTTAAATCATAGTTTCTGTCATAAAATATGTGTCTATTTTCCACTTGTGACTTAAGCCAAGCTGAATTTGTAAACAGTTACTCTATGTTTGTCACTGAGCCCCATGACACACAAGCCTTCCTGGCTCTGATTCAAATACATCATTATTGTCATGTCTGCAAGTGTTGCACAACCCGGGTTCCCCCAACAACGTCGCTGTCGAGGACCATGAGGAGCACAGAATAACTGAAATCACTAATGTCAGCTCAACAGCACGAATGGTTATTTAAATGCGTCATTTCTACCCAAGTAATTTTCTATTATGATGAAGAGTAGGATCAACACGAATAGACAGAAGGTAGATGACGTTAAATATTTTCAGTGGTGTCCACCGTGAAGAATCCCTACCATGACAGTATTTTCATATGTGACCAAGGTCAAGGTTGCCACGTTGCCCCCTATGATTACACTGGAAGCAAATAGATATTTATCAAATATTTTGAATATTTTATTATTTGGTCAATTGGTTAAAAATTTATTCATGCTGGAATGAACTGAATTTGCTTACTATATTTGATCTTACCCAAAAGGCCACAAAGCTAGTAAAGTTTGCTTTCTTTTCTCTCAAATGTAAATGTCGACTCTTACTCCAAGTGGTATTTTCTATCTACTTGAATAAAGAGCAAAAAGTTTTAATGAAAGAAGGTCTTAATTTTTTATATATACAGACTTACAGAAATTGCCCCCAAATGAATATATATTGTAAGAAAGGATAAAACTGTATTAAAATTGTAATACTCAAGTCACGTTTGGCTTCTGCATTACAAGTGATGGGAGATAACAGACATTATCATCAGTATATATTATTACAGTTTTAATAGTTTTTTTTCTTACCTAAAACATGTATAGATCTGTCGGCACCATCTGTATATATATGCACATAATAGCAACATAACATGTTATTTCAAAAGCCAAAAAGTGTCATGCAATGAGCCTGTGACTAAGGTCATTTTCCCATCTCTACTTCAACATGATATAACGTGAGTAAAATAAGATTTAAGTAATTAAAACAAATATGTTATACTGGATTTGGCAAATAGAGACCTTGAATTCTGTGGCATTTATCGTTCCAAACTGTGTCTGTATCACTATTGAAATTAGGAAGAAATATAAAAACTCCATTAAAAATTTCTTTTCTTGTTACCCGTAGAGTTAGATCTGCCATGTGTTAAACAGATTTTTCTCTTGTAATTTTTACCTCAAAAAAAATTAGTTTTCTGCTCTTATGCTTTGAAGGTTGTTCTATTGACCTATCTAAAATGTTTGAGATGAAAATAGACTTGTATTTTTAAGAGCTAATTTAATTAGCCAGGCTTCAATATTTTTGCCAATATTTATTTTGGCAAAAGTAAATAAGCCTGTATTATGCTGTTATGAATTATATTGGAAAAAAGAAGTCTATAACAAGTTAATATTTTTTTTAAAAAAAAATCTGCTCTTCATCTTTCTAAAATGCTGATGAAATTAAATCAAAGTTGTACTTTGGGAGGTAAATCTGTGGACTAGAGCAAAGACCTATTTATGAACCCAGAGCATGCTCCTCCTTTTAATTGATTACACTCAGGATCACAAAAATGTAGAGTAATAAACTGCACAGAGTTCCTTATATTCCTGTCAAAGGAATTCATGGCAGGTGACGAGATTTTTTATTATTAATGTTCAAAGATCATAGAAAAAATTGGAATATGCATTAAAAATACATATTTCCCCACATTCTCTATCATAAAACAGTAAAAACTCTCACTAACCACAGAAAGTTTAAATTTTCACCATATGCTCAGAGCTCATTTATGATTTTCAGTTTCTGTGCCAAATTCTTCCTTTTCTAAAAGCCTCTTTCATTTTCTCTTCTATATGAAAATAAAGTATTTTGATATATATAACTAGAGTTGAATAAGCATGCATGTTTTAGATCTATTTCCCGGAATAAACATCCTGGGTTTTTCCTCCCACTATCGAGACAGTGTCTTCCTGTGAAATCATAAGCCTGGTCTCTACCGGCCTCTGTCGTCCCAATCTCAGCATGACACCTCTGCTCATGCGGTCTGATAGCAGTTTGATATTTTTGATGTGTAAAATTTTAAATGTATCACAGAAGACAAATCTAACTACTCTCAGATTATACAAAGAAAACTAAGGAATTCTTTTTAAATAATAAGTGACATATGATTGCCACAGGGGCATATTTAAATCAGAAGGAAAATAGCATTCACTTCTAAACATTTCCTTAGTTACTTTTTATAATTAAATAGTGCTTCTTGTCCCAAATCATTTATGATCTTGGCACTCAAAGTACACATAGCCTGGTAGAAATCCTGAATGTACTTGGTCAAATGTGATGTTAACACAGATCGAACCCTCTTAGTCCCCAAATCCAAAATGTCCCAAATGCAACAGTTGAGAGCCAACATGAGATAGTGACATCTTTGTTTTCTGATAATTCAATGCATTCAGACTTCGCTTTATGTATAAAATTAGTGTTACATAAAAATATTGAATAAAGTATCTTCAGGCTATGTATATAAATACATATGAAGCTTAAGTAAATTTTGTGTTTAAGCTTAAATATCTCATTATGTATATGTAAACATGCCAAAATTTGAAATCTGAAACACCTCTGGTTGATCTCAAGCATTTTGGATAAAGGATACTTAAATCTATTTTTATTCCAAAATAAAAGATCTCATGTAGTGGTCAATATATATTGCATTAAAAAACACATCTAGGCCACAATGAAATTATTTAGAGTCTAGACATTAAATCTCTAACTTCTCTATGTAGAGATGTTAAAAATTTTAATATTAATATCAACTTAACCAATTTTTGGTCAGAGGATGTGTCTCAGATTTTTCTTGATAAAATACTAAGGCACACAAAATTAACAGAGATCTGTTCTAATGATATAATAACTGTTTCTTAGACGTTATGTGCATAGCTTGAGAAAAGACAAATAGCAAAGAGTTGCTTTCAGGGTATTTGAGTAAAGGATGACAGTAAATAGGCGGCGTTGTTGGCTAATTGTCTTGGCCTTGAGGTGAAAGCTCACCCCCTATCGGTGCTGATAGACCAGAGCCGGTAGATCACAACACCGACTCTTCTCCAGATACTGTCCGGATCAGTGCTGTGCAAATGAAATGCAGTGTGAACCACATGTAGAATTTTCTAAGTAAAAATAATAAGTGGAAGAAACAGAGATGAAGGGAGGAAGGGAGAAACTTCTCTTCCTCCATCTTATGTTGTTGAGTTTGAATAGTTTGGTAAAATAAATAAGCAAAATATTCAGTGTGTTAGAGAC
>NW_003852537.1:3900869-3933677 GCF_000181295.1 Otolemur garnettii | reverse complement strand
GGTGATACCTGGAAGCTGAGGACTTCCTTGGACATTTGCAAGGGTAGCCACAGGATCTTCTGGAGATGGTAATATGTGAGCAAAAATGTCTAGATGGCTAGGAAGTAAACCACGTGTATAAAACGTAAGAAAGAGTTGGCTAGGTACAGGGACAGCAAATGAGGAATCTCTATGCCCGGGGGCCAGGAGACTTTGCTGCTAGAAGAATAGACGTGGGCAGAAGGGAGATGGGCTGCCAAATCACAAAGGACCTCGTAGGCGGTTAAGAAGTAAGAATTAGATAATAATGTAAGAATTAGAAAGTCTACGAAGTGTTGCTGGTGGCTGCTACAGTGAGAATAAACTGTACGAAGCAAGGAGGAAGTGCGAAAATTGGAAAGTGAGGAGGCAAGAGATGACGACGTCTCATTCCCGGGAGGTGGTGTTGATGGTGTAGCCGCAGTCTGGGTATAGTCTGAAGGCTGAGTCAGTGGAATTTGAAGACAGATCAATCATAGAGCAGAAAGGAAAGAGGAAAGTCGAGTGCAACACTAAGATTTACTTGAGTAAGTGGAACAATGACGGTGCCACAGTTCAGACGGGAAGGATCATGACAAGAGCGATTTAAAGTGAAAAGAATTCTGTTTTTGGCTTGTTAAGATATATATTTCAATGCTTTGATGGCCGTATGATAAAGAAAATAGAAAGTAATTTTGTTTCCTACAAGCCAGGTAGAAAGTTGTACACCAAGAAAGGAGATGTAAACAATTGTATTAAATGTTCCACATGGATCGACTAAATTAAAGAGTGAAATTTGGGTATTGCATTTAACACCAGAAACAAGAAATGTGCATTTAGAATCTGGGAAACAGAGGTGGATGTAAACAAGCCGTATGATAAAAGGAAAATACAATTTCTTAAAAAAGAGGAGAAAATTCCTGAAATACTTGGAGTCGGTAGATCAAACAGGATGGATTCCAGTGCACAAACAGAAGCAAGGATTCTGTATAGGAACAGTGAGAATTCGTGCAGGCAGGAGAAGGAACAGGGAATATTGGTACAGTGGCAAGCGGATTGCAGACGTGTCATGGGAAGGAAGCAGGTGGACATGCTCCAATTGCATCCATTTTATCAGTGAGTAAATGTAGGAGGAGACACAGTAGATGTGAAGGTTGAAAAGAAAACACAGTGTGGACTCGTCATACCAAGAGTGGATTGTGAAGTGTGGCATGATTGCTGGGTCACACAAAGGACTGTTTGAGATTAGCAATAAAAGAGCAGCCCAGGATCAGCGGCTGCTTTGACAAATCTCTTTTAGGATCACGGCCTCTCCACATGTGTGATCTTGGAGAGTTCACATAAAACACTCTGTCCCTTTAGTCGAAACATTGTCTGAGACTGTCATTTAAAAAAAAAAAAATGTTTAGCTTTATCGAACCTCAGCTGAATTCCTGCCCAGTGCAAACAAGTTGTGACTGGCAATTCCTCAGTGAGTTTTAAATGTACTCCATTCTTGTCGGGTAATTTCTTCTTGCATCTAAACACAGGTAGGGTCTGTGCACGTAAGATTATCGCACAAGGAAACTGTCATCTCTTTGGTTACAGAAGATAGTCTGAAAGAGTGTGCTTCCAAAACTTTAGCAATTTATATAGCACCTTTGAATTCTCTTCTTATCCAATTGTGGCAAATGAACTTACGCCAGTTTGGCTGTTCAGCAACTGTTCGAGAGCCCCTGGAAGTCTGAGATGGCTGGGAGCTGTGCATTCTCCCTGTCATCATCTCAGGGCCAGCTGATATGTTACAATAACTTCAAGTCTTATCCCAAATCCTGATAAAGATACAAACACTCACTAGAAACAAAAGGACCAAGCAATCTGTTCATAAAGGCTCAGTGAAGATCACACTCTGCTTGAAGCATTCCAGGGAGCATGTTGCAGGGACGTGGCCTGCTGAGGTGCAGGTAAGATTATCCTGATGGTGGAATCAGCCAAGCCTTTGGTCAGAATGGTTAGCAGAATCTTCCAGTTAGTCAGGAGCCCAGGACTAAACAGATTTCTACACCAAAGTGACTCAACGGTAGACTTGCCATGGTATTCATGCAAGAGCATCAAATCTTTCTAGCCAAATCATGTGTTTTAACACAACTCATCAACAAAAAAATGACAAATAATAAATGTCCTCATATAGGTTTCAATTATAATATTGAAATACTTAACCACTGTGAAGTATAGACTCCTGATTCAGATGATAGTGCAAATTTAGTATTTGGTAATAAATACTTGGTAATAAGCACTTGGTAATAAATGTAGGTTAACTAAAACCCACACAAGCACACGCTCACACTGACCACAAAACGCAGTTGATGTCAGTCATCGCTCTTCCCCGACCGAACAAATGAATGGCCAGAAAACAGCGCATCACTCATACACCGGTATTCTTAATTCGTGTCATTTGCATATATGTATATGTAAAGTATCTATTTTCTTCCTGCTTAATAACTATGTAAAATCATGAATTTGAGTGCTAATTACATTTTATTCTAAAAATGCACTTTTAATAAATGCCTGGCTCCTTAAAATGAAGCACTTTGAAATTTTAAGGGCTTTTTAAATATTCAAGAAGATAAATAACAGTATTCAGTATTAAAATTATGTTTTTGGAATAGCATAAATAGGAGAAGATCTATCAACTCTATAATATTATTACTATTAATGTAGATTAAAACATCACAAGAATTGCCAAAGAGAAAAATTCTCTCCACGTGATATCCTAGTGGGACAGTTTTACAACAAATTCACAAATTAAAAACAACTTAATTACATTATTTTATTTTCCTATAATTCTATGGCAAAAAAATATGGCTTAATAATTCTTTGACAAAAATCTACAAACATAGAATCAGGAGATTCTCATCTCCCTTCCTTTAGTTATTTTTAATTAGTGTGTATTACATTTCTCTGCTAATAATTAATGATAAAACAAATTTTATTCAAACAAACATTAAATGCTAGTAAAAAGTTCTCATTCTGTCAAATGGAACCTGAAGAATGTGTTTTAAGTACCAGATATATTAATTCCATATAAAAATAAATACTCATATTTTATAGTCTTGATCATATTTTATGGTCTTCATCTAACTAAATACTATACAGTCTCTGACCATTTTTTTCTAGTTACTTTTACCTGCATTATATTGTGCCAATGTAAATTAAAATCATTCATTTCTATGATCACAAACATTACAAGAATGATTAATTAACCTCAAAATATTTGAAAACCAAATAAAACACATTGATGTCAGAGGTCACAAGGGTAAAATGCAGAGTATTCTGAACAAAAGGAAGGGAGAAGGAGAAAGAATAATGGGAAAAAATAAAACCAAAGAGAGGGAGGACAGACATGGAACATGCAGGAAAAGAGGAAAGAGTGCTCAGTCGGTTCTAAAACT
The DNA here is from genome assembly GCF_000181295.1 of Otolemur garnettii. Classification (NCBI taxonomy): domain Eukaryota; kingdom Metazoa; phylum Chordata; class Mammalia; order Primates; family Galagidae; genus Otolemur; species Otolemur garnettii. Next base: position 3,930,249 of record NW_003852537.1, on the reverse strand, counting down.
CTAAATTTCAAAATAAATACAAATTTGCACAAATGGAGTACCTATCTAATGTACTCCATTCAGGCTTCTCCAGAGACCACATATGAAGGAGTGAAACTACACACACAGCTTGGGATAGCAACACTTGGAGTTCCCTTTCTTTCTTTTTTTTTTTTTTTAGAGACAGAGTCTCACTTTATCCCCCTCAGTAGAGTGCGGTGGCATCACAGCTCACAGCAACCTCCAGCTTTTAGGCTTAAGCAATTCTCCTGCCTCAACCTCCCAAGTAGGTGGGACTACAGGCGCCGGCCACACACCCAGCTATTTTTGTGTTGCAGTTTGGCTGGAGCCAGGTTTGAACCCACCACCCTCGGTATATGGGGCTAGCGCCCTACTTGCTGAGCCACAGGCACTGCCCAGGAGTTCCCTTTCTTAAAGGAATCCCTTTCTTAAAAGTTTTGAAGCATTTCTGCCCTATGTCAAGTGACATTGGATATTTCTCCAACAATGAAATGATAGCCTATGAAAATACTACATGTAAGATTATTTTTAGATAAAATGGTCCGTACTTATTCATGATAATGAATTTCTTCAAATTCAAATATATAACCTACTCACATTTTCATAAAAACACTAAATTATAACAACTGTAATTTCAGGGGTTGTATTAAAGTGTGAGGTGATTGGGGAACATTATTAATATGATTTGGTACTAAATCTGTATTTACAATTTGGGTATATTGTTCATCATCCATTTATTGCATTTTAAATATTACTTTGTTAAGATTACAAAGGGACACTAAGACAGGGACTTCAAGCGTGGTTGGAGGGAAACCTCCCCTGGACGTCCGGAGGCCCATAAGAGAGCGCACATCAGGTCACCTCGGAAACCAATGACCAAGAGAAAGAGAGAATCAGTGACCAACAGAAAAGGGCAATACTGCCTGGAGGCTCAGAGAGGCCAATGAAAGACTTGCACCCGATTTCAAAGGAGAGAGTATTTATAGGCTTGCAGGTGTTTGCCTTTCCTTCTCTCTCACCAGCTCTCTTCCTTCCAACTCTCTTTGAAAGTGCTCTAAACTTTCTCTTCGTTCTTCCTAAATAAAATTTCCCTTTGTTTCTCTGAAACTTGAAGGTTGCCTTGCTCTTTATTCCCACTGCTTGTGCACTGCGGTTTTATTTGTAGTTTCCATCCACTTTTGCTTTCAATAACCACCACGCCTAGGTTGAACTTTCTAGCTCAGCTGAATAATTGAACCAGGTCAACTGGATTTAGGGGAACTGGGACCCCAGGCCCCCAACAAAGACATCACTTATCTTCATTACTGAGTTATCTGGTGACCCCTGACATTTTATGTGGGAGGCACCTGCTTCTCTTTTCTCAACTGCCGTTGTAAGCTCTACTGAAAGAGAACACATAAATATAAAGAATTTCTCCTACATAGCCCTGTTTTCTTGGCATGATCGACCAACCATAACTGCCCTATCTGTTTTATTAACCAGTGTGTTCTCTGTCCTCACCACAAATAGTGGACCTATATTTGACGCAGATATAGGAAGCTCCCAAAATCATTGGCAAGTGTTTCGGAATTAAAAGTCATAATAATCCTTAAAGAAATCTAGTTCAACCCTGGTTTTAGTTAGTAATAAAATATGTGTACAGAGCAAACATCAAGTTTAAGATTACATATGAAAATTAAGACTCATGCTAGCCCAAGAGAATAAACTGAAAGCCATTAGATTTAATAAGAGGATTCAGTACAATGGCCATGGAAAAATTACAGAAATGAATAACACTCTTCAGACCAGCTAAACCAGTTGGATGAATATAGTAAGTAAATAAAATATGAGAAACTTAGCTGAGATATTGAACATATGAATAGAAAAAAAAGAAACATTATTATGTACCTAAATTGAAAAAGAGAATACTAAAATTTAAATTCATACATTAATCCCTGGGTTTAGGGCGGTGCCAAACAAATGTTACTTTTAAAACTTGAGCAATTTTAACTTCCAGAATGGCAGAAAAAGACCTCTGCAAATCTACTAAAAGCAGCAAGAGCACATGCAGAAACCATCAAAATCAACTTTCTCTGACCTCTAGATGTTAATCGAGGATTGTGACAACGTGAGGAGTATTTATTCAAGAAAAAAGTCTGAATCTGTAGCAATAGTGCAATTTGTGGCATTCATTTTAAATTTCCCTAATTTGACCCCCCTTTGTAATCCCAAGAAAACCTTAAAAATTAAGTCTTTCAAATACAACTGATGTTAAAACCAGCAGTTGGGCAGCCACTGGACAGGACAAAAGGAGGTAGGATAGCCCATGAGAGCCCCACCCCCAGAAAGGTGCTACTATTTCACCTGTCTGCCAGTTTGCTGGAAGCCTCTCCTCAGGGTTAGTCAGAGCTCTCAGTATGTGTGAAAAGCTCTATCCTCAGAGAGTTGTCAAAAATAATCAGCATCAATTGTTTAACAACACAGCTGGCTGAGGTGGCATTATTCATTGAACTAATAAGAACTTGACCAAAAACTAAAAAGAAAAAGAAAAACTGGAGACTAAGATGTTCATAAAGAACTTTGAAAAGCTAAGACATATTACAGAAATCTAGAAGGCCACAGACAAACTCAGGGCTGTGCCCGTGCTCAGGAAAGAACTGAGAAGGACCTCTCACATCTGAGTGACCTTGAGGCTCTGTGCAAATGAGGGCAAAGCAGAATAATAAACTCCCTATCACAGCATTCAGGTCAAGACTCCCAGACACTGCAACTCCTCAGCAAAGAACGCAACACTTACTCATTCTAGGCATTAAGGAAATCTCTGTGCAGCCATCAGCTGACCACTCAGTAATTCAAGTATAGGTTTCAGTGGCCACACGTGACAAAGAACCCAGACTATATACAATTCATTAACTAAAATCATTAAATAATCTAAGAGAAGCAACAAAAATAACAGCTAACTCTGAAGAGGAAGATTCTGGTTTCTAGAATCACCAGACTCAACTACATAACACACTCCAATTCAATTGTAGAGATTAACAGAATAGATTTTTAAAAAAAAAAAAAAAAGGAAAAAAAGTAGGAGCCAACTATATGCTGTCTACAAAAGGCACATATCTAGATTCAAAGATACAAATAGATTAAAATTAAAGTGATTAAAAAATACATACTATGCAATAAAATACTTCAAAGAGAGCTAGAATGGCTATACGAATATAGTCAAATTCAAATTTTTTATTATAAGAGCAAAGTACATTTAATAATAATAAGAGTCAAGTAATCAGAATAGCATAAAAATTATGATAAATAAAACAGCTCCAAAATAGGTGAAGTAAAAAACAATAGCAGAATAAAGGAAGAAATTGACAATTTAACAATAAGATTTGGAGACATTGATATCCCACTTCCAATAAAAGACAGAATAACTAAAAATAGTATCAGCAAGGAAATAGAAGACTTGAATAAACTATGAAATAACTGGACTGAATAAACATCTATATAGAATACTCCACCCACCTACAGGACAATGCACATTTATCCCAAGTGCACATGGAACTTTCTACAGGATCGGTCATATGGTAGGATTTAAAAACAAGGCTCAGGGCATTTGAAGACTGAAGTCATACAAAGTGTATTATCTAACCACACTGAAATTGAATTAGAAATCAATGATGAAAGTAAATTTAGGAAATCAACCAATATGTGGAAACTAAACAACACACTCTAAAAAGTAACCACAGATTATAAAAAACGAGAGAAAATACCTTGGCATAGATTGAAAAACAGCATAGCAAAGTTATGGAATACAGAAAACATAATGAGTTTTATAGTTGTGATAACCTATATTCTAAAAGGAGGGTGATAAATCATACTTAAGCTTCCACCTTAGGAGACTAGGAAAACAACAGCAAAAACACATAAAGAAATCAGAAGAAAACATTATAAAAACTAGAGTGGAAATAAATGAGAGACTAGAAAAACAACTGAGAAAATAAATGAAATCCAAAGCTGCTTCTTTGCTTCTCTAGGTGCCAAGGGAAAACTCCCCCTTAGCCCTTGAAATGTTCACTGAAAACTCAGCTCACAAAAGGCAGATCAATTGAAGAAAGGGTATACACCATTTATTAGTGTATACATAGGGGGAATCACAGATTGATTTTCTTGCACAGCTTATACCCATGTATACCATCTTGATGTTGCAAAAAGAGTGGGAACTCAGACCCCAAACAGGTTATGCTGGTAAATCAGGTTGAAGACAGTTACTGGAAGGAGAGAAAAGGGGACTTGACTTAGGAAGATGGTCTTGTTAGTAGAGGAAACCTCAGATGGAGAATAGATAGCAAATGTTTCTTTCAGGATTTTTAAGATGTCAGACTCTCAAACATTCTCTCCTAAATCTGGACAAGTTAAGGCCCGGCTGCATCAAGCCAGATTCTTTACAGCTGAAAAGTTCCCCCGCAAGACAGCTTTGCAGAGCTACTCCTGTTTCCTGACTCTCTGAAAGTCATCTCAAAATATGTCAAAGAAAAATATTGTGGGGTAACATCTTTTGATTCTCTTCACTCCTAATAGCAAAGCTTCAAAATACAGGAGTAAAACTTGAAACTGTATGGAACAAAGAGACAGAAAGGACAATAATAGTCAAAAGCAAGTAGAAGGAAGGAAATAATAAAAATAAAAGAATAAATCAAGGGAATCGTAAACTATCAAGAAGTAAAAAAATTAACAAAACCAAAAGTTGATTCTTTGAAAGCATCCACAAAATCAATGAACACTAAGATGTAATAAAGAAAAAGACAAAGAACACAATTTGCCAATATAAACCATGAAAGAAGGATTATCATTATGTATCCTACAGCCTTTGAGAGAACGTAAAGAGAATTTATGAACAATAGTATGCCAAGCTATTCAACACCTTGGTGGAAATAAACAAATCCTTTGCAAGATGATATAGAGATAGGCAATAAGGGCATAAAAACTATCTCAACATGAGGCACCAGGGAAATGAAAACCAAAGCGCAACATACCACTAACCACGCACAGGAATGGTCAGAATAAAGGACAGAGGATAGTGCAGTTGGCAAGAACATGGAACCAGTGACACTCCTTGCTGATGGGGAAGGGGGACCTCGGGCAGGCAAGAATGAGGAACTAGAAAACACCCTCTAGTGAGATGGGATAACAGGAGGGCCACAGCCTCACAACTTGTACAGTCAGCCCCCTACACTCACTCAGGTGTCCTCAAACTACAGCCCACGGGCCACATGTGGCCCTCCGAAGATATTTATCCGGCCCGCCGGGTGTTTTTGCCGCAGCTGCCTGTCCTGCTTAGCAGTCCACTCAACCCAAGACCCGCAGTCCGGCCCTCCAACAGTCTGAGGGTCAGTGAACTGGCCCCTGTTTAAAAAGTTTGAGGACCCCTGCCAGAAAAGGGTGAGGGGACAACTGGAAACACTGCACTCATACATACCTCACAGGTTAGGAGCAAGTATGAGGACCAGTATGGTCTAGAATCCTTACTGTGCGTACATACACGGAGAAGGGGACCTACGGGAAAACAAGAGCCCTAGACAGGGGAGTCCCCTGGCAACCCCCTGGGAACCCCTTCACTGTACCAGAGGCTTTCCTTTCTTTTCTTTTCAATAAATTCTCTTCCTTTCGTTTATTTGCCCTTTGTTAATGTTAATCCATTCTTCCATTCCCAAGACCATGATCCTAGTGGGAAAATTCCAGTTATCAGTGGTATGTCTGGCAGTTTCTTAAAAATTACATCCATATCTAATATATGATCCAGTCATTTCACTCCTAGATACTTAAACAATAGAAAACAAAATTCTAAAAAACAGAAACTAATCTCCTGTGACAAATAGCACGTGGTGGTTGCCAGTCAAGAACAAAGGGAAGGGTAGAATGAGAAGAGGCACAAAGAACTTTTCAAGGAGGCCTGGACATATCCTGTACATCAATGAAGATGGTTCTCAGGTCTGTACGTATATCTGACTTTGCTCTTTAATTTGACACAGTTATTTGTTTGTGAATTATACCTAAATAAATTTGATAAGAAGAATATAAAAATATATACATTACTGTAATTGTCCCTGCATATTAAACAGAATTAACTTGTTTAGCTCTATTCTAAGAAATTTTAGAAATCCGTTTATGGTCAAAGATTTTATTTATTTATTTTTATTTTTTATAAACTTGATCATGAGACTCTGAGTACAAGGTCAGAAAAATGATACTTCCTTCCTAAAATGTCATTTCATGTACATTTCCATAAGGTAAAGGAAATGAAAATTTGCAAAACTCTTATGTTAACTATCTTTCTATAAACTGAGCTCAGATTAGGCAACAGAAAACAAACTTGGTTAACAAATCATTATGTTTAATGTGACTAGAAGCCTCAGACTACCATTTTATTTTTTAAATTTCTATAGTGGAATTAACTTGCACATGATGGCTCCTTTCCCCATATGCCTTTTGAAATTGCTGAAGAATTATCAAGTTTAAATTAAACTCTCTTCTAGATTAAATGACACCAGGTTAAGAACCCAATATGTTAAATTGGATATTTTCTTTTGTCCTTTCATTTTTTCTAAACAGATATCTTTTAGGCAGGTATTTATGTGTACATTACAGTTCAAAAACCCTTATGTAGGCAATTTAAAAAATAAATCTGGTGATTTTGTCCAAAATAAGTTAGTGCCATTAAATCCTGCTAACATTTTCCTTAGTTCCACTGACCCAACAATAAGTCACGTATGACACAATGGGTGACTTCATTGTCAATAAACACAATGTCTGTAGAGTTGTTGACAAGCAAAAAAGAACATGAAGTCCCAAACTTTCTGTTTTAATTTAACTTTTAGTAAATGTTCCATATTTGTTTAAAACATATTTTTTTAAAGAACTGTTAATGGCCTCTATAGTAGAGATATTTTTAATATATATTTCAGAGAACTTGGTATGTTTTATTTATAATACTTACATTTCTAGCATCCTACTCCTGAAGAAAATACTTTAAGTATTAGGTAGTAAATTTTCCATTACAATAAATTTTTTTTCTCGGAATTGATAACTAGCCTGGAACCACTAGAGGGCAAGCTTTACATTGTAATGAAACAAGAATTCTCTTTCACGTGTGTAGTAATAGCATTATTTAGTGTTTAAAATGACTACTTTGAAAGTAGAAATCCAACTTTAATATAACTGGTTTTCTTTAAGAGGTCAATTAAGCTAAAATCATATTTTATATATATGTGTGTACATATATATTCTTTAATTTAGCTACTTAAGTGCAGTACTTTCTTTTGACTTCTGACACAATTTTTTTAGAAGCAGTGTTAGATGTACACAGTATATGTAATTCTACACATCCATAAAATTATTATTAATATCAAAAATTACTGTTTTCTAATAATTAGTTCATAAATAAGTTACTGGTTGATCTAATCTGTGTGCTTTACCCTTACCCCTAGATACGGCAAAAATAATTCTGCCTGAAAGTTCAGAGACTTGGCTTAAGTCAAAAATCTCTGTAAGCAGCACAGAGGTCCTTTGGTCATCATAAAAATCTTTAAATGCAAATCAAAAACCACCATAAATGTCAGCTAACTCCAGTGAAAATGGTTCTTATCAAAAAGTCCCCAAACCATAGGAGCTGGCATGGAGACAGAAAGAACCCTTATACACTGCTGGTGGGACTGCAAAGGATTACAGCCTCTATAGAATGTAGTTTAGAGATACCTCAAAGAACTAAAAATAGACCTACCATTTGATCCAGCAATCCCACTAGTGGGTATTTACCCAAAGGAAAAAAGGACATTTTATCACAAAGACGCCTGTACTCAAATATTTATAGCAAAACAATTCACAACCACAAAGAGGTGGAAACAACCAAAGTGCCATCAATACATGAGTGGATTATTAAATTGCAGTGTATGTATCATGAGTGGATTATCAAATTGCGGTGTATGAACCATGGAGTACCTCAGCCATAAAAAATAATGATGATCTAGTATCTTTTGTCACAACCTGGATGGAACTTGAGATCATTCCTGTAAGTACAATATGGTTAGAATGGAAAAACAAACACCGCAGGTACTCAATACAAAGCTGAATCGAGTCCATTAACGCTCATGTGCACATACGTGAAAGCAAAACTCACCAGAAATCAAGCAGGTGGGAGGGGGCAGGAGGCCTTGAGTTAATTCATAACTAATGAGTACAATGCACACATTCTAAGTAAAGGGTGTATTTATAATTTTGAACTGAAATGTTTTCAATTCAAATTATTTAACCGAAATCTGTGTATCCCTGTAATATTCTTACATTTAAAAATTTTTTTAAGGGCAGCGCCTGTGGCTCAAAGGAGTAGGGCACTGGCCCCAGATGCTGGAGGTGGCAGGTTCAAACCCAGCCCCAGCTAAAAACTGCAAAATAAATTAATAAATAAATAAAGATTTCTTGTGGAATCTTTAAAAAAAAAAGACAATGATAATTGACAAGGTACAGCATCATATACATGCTTATTATAAACTGCATGAAATTTATATTTCAGTATGAAAATGCTTTATTCAGGTGAATTCACAGTCAATATAATCTGTGCACAAGTTTGTATACATCAACCTACATTAATTTCTGATCTTATATAAGACCTCATCAGACATAATGATTTCCCTATTCTGCTCTAATACTAGACGACATCTGACATTTTGGGGGGTGCCTCTCATTCCGGGGGAAGAGGTTGGTGACCGTTCTGAGCATGTTCTTTGGCCCTCAAACACAGTTGATCACAGGAAGAAACAGGAAGAAACAGCCTGTTCAATTTGGAAAACTGACAATAATTTTAGAATACACAAAGTTTATAGGAATAGTGGACAGAGCTGATCAGTACTGTGAATGTTACAGATTTATCAGGAGAGCCTACAAATGGTGGAAAAAATTATTCTTCTGGCTGATGGAAGTTGCAGTTGTGAACAGACACATCCTTTACTCAGAAGGAGATAAGAAGGATAAGAAGATAAGAAGAAGGAGAGTGGAGAGAAAGTGCAGACACACCTGTCTTACAGGAGGGATCTCGTCACTCAATCTGTGAGCAATCTGAGGAACAGAAATTCAAAAAAGAAAGGAAAACCATCATCTCCTGACACTGATGAAAGGCTAAGTGGGAAAATGCACTTTATGATGCAAAATAAAAAACAAAGGATTGCATGGTTTAAAGCAGAAGAAATGAGACAGGTGGAACGAGGGAAATCATTGTCTACCTTCCGATATGCAAAAGGAAGCCGGGACATCATCCTGGAGATTGCTTCAAGAAGTATCACACTCAAAAATTAGAAACAAAAATAAAAGAATAAACTTTAATTATTTCATGTAATGCAAAATAAGGAAATCATTAGGTAAGTTCACATTTATGCTTTTCTCATTTAAAACTGTAGGATAATTACTAGTAATCCACCAATCTCTTTCTAGCCCCAAATAAAGGAGAGCTCAGGAGGATGCAGGTGGCTGAAAATGTGGATTGGAAAGAGTTTTAACATACATCCTCCAGTTTTTCCCCAGTTCCTGAATGTGCTCTGTAGCAGACCATATAGCTTTATGGACTCACTCACTCTGACTTTTTCGCTTCTCCTGTTCACAGGGTGTCTGCCCGGCATCTCTCCAAGAACACTGCTAAGATGTACTTTCTTACTAAGTCTATTTCTCTCTCTCAAGAACTGTCTCTCTCTCTTTCCCTTCTGTTAAGGCAAATAGCCCTCAGGCATCTAAGGATAATTGTTACCAAGAGAGATAGCACAGCGTCCACGTCCGGACAATAGAGAAGCAGGGCTGGAGTCCTGGCCAGTCCTGGGCCCTGACAAGTGGCACCCCAGATGGGACCCAAGTGGCAACAAGGATGGGATCATGGACACAGGCCGAAGGGAAAATAAGCTAAAAGCTAACAAAAGCAAAAGATAGAGGAGAAACATATAGATAAAGAGGGAAAAGAAATATATAAGAAAAAGACAGCCAACAATAGGCTGTCTTTCATCTAATTTCTTCCCTTCTCTCCTGTGCTTTCTTTTTTCAAATTCGAATCCTCTCTTCTGTGGAGTGGCTTGGAACAATCTCAGTAAGCCCTCAAGGAAAAAGTAGATAAAAGCCTTTAAACAAAAGAGAAAGAGAAAAGATAGACCTCAGGAGTAAGAAGAACGTTTAGTAAACAAAAGCCTTTGGACTGGGGGTGAGAAAAACTTTCAGCAAATAAAAATATCAATATATATATATATACACACACACACACAAAGTAAAAAGCAAAAGAGAGAAGTTTGGGAATAGGTAGTAAGAGCTCATCAGTTAGGAAAAAGAACTTTTAACTGCCTTCCCTGTATCAACGTCTACTCTCAGCAGGAAGTAGCTTTGGAATGATCGATGCCCCCTGTCCCTTTAAGGCAGTCAAAGGTTCTATTTGGAAGGGAAAGATAGTAAAAGACAAAAGAAAGGCTAATAGGAACAAGTAGAAGAAAGAATCATGGTAAATGAAATAAAGCAATTAAAAGATCAGATGAAACAGTTAGAAGACCGGATGAATAATCTTTCAGTTGAAGCCAATAAAAGCTGTATCATTATGGCAACTCAGACTGAATAATTAGAAGATCAGTTAAGAAATCCCCCAGTCAGAATTAAATGCCATAAATGTGGGGAGCTAGTCCGTATAAGAGTGCCATAGAGGAAAGAACAATAAACGTCCAGGTGCATGCCCCAGGGCAAAGGACTTCAGCTCTGAATTCAATAAGAATGAAAGAAGTTAAAACAATGCAGGTTCTTGAACACCTTTATTTCAAACTATTCTTTGGACAAACAATATAATTTATTCAATTTTATCCCATAGGAGGATCCTGCCCACAGGGGGTCAGTTCTGTGGTGCCCTAGAGACTATGGGGAAATTAAACAAGACCAATAAATGACAGTGGAGAAAAAAATAAATAAATTCTGTCCTAAATTCTTTCAACACTTTTGTTTCAAACTATTCTTTGGAAAAATATATAATTCATTCATTTCTAAGCCATAGGAGGATCCTGCCCATGGTAGGTTGGACCTGTGGTGCCCCAGAGACTATGGGGAAATTGAAACAAACCAGTAAATGACAATAGATGAAAAAACTGATAAATTTTCTCAGTCAAAGATTTTCTCAGTTTGAAAGATTTTTAAAGAAATTAACATTAGAGTCCCTATCTTTTCCCTAGTGGCAGCTGAAACTTGGGTTAAATACCCAAGGGCTCCTACGTGGAATTTAAACTTGGAAAATCACCTAATATTCTATATTCTTTCATCCAGCAAGAGAAAGGGCTGAACAAGAACAACTGCCCTTGCCGTATTAAAAACGATTTTAAGGTATACAAAAAATGGGGAATATGTAGCAGACCACATAGCTTTAAGGAAAGGAGAAGTGAGAGCTAAGCTTGGAAACGCTCTGTAATTATAAGAAACACTGGTAACATCTCCATAATATAACGCCTTGGGGATGAGGGCATGGGGAAGGGATTGGGCTCTCCTAACATGAGAGCTCATGAGACCAGCACATCAGTGACTGGCAGTCTCTACACCTGTGGTGCGAGTAGCCACTGGTGGCTTATAGATGGGATCATGTCTACAAGTAGCCACAGGAGAGGTGAGTCAGGGAGCGTGCATGCTATTCTTTCACTGACTAATCTGACTCTTTCGCTTCTGCTTGCAGGGCCTCTGCCCGGAGTTTCTCCAAGAAGACTGCTAAGATATACTTTCTTACTAAGACTATTTCTCTCCCTCAAAGACTGTTTCTCTCTTCCTTCCGCTAAGGCAAATAGCCCTCAGGCACCTAAGGGTAATTGTTCCTGAGCAACAGAGCACAGCAGTCCATGGCCTAACGATAGAGAAGCCAGGGCTGGAGACCTGGCCAGTCCTGGGCCCCGACAAGTAGCACTCAGATGGTACCCAACAGTGCTCTGCTGCCCAGGAAAAAAGATGTTTTGATAATTGATATCATAAGGGTATTGAGCACTTAAAAATTTAAATTAACTAACTTGCACAAAGACACACAATTGGTGAGCTTGAGCCTGGATTAATACTGATACCTAACAGTTTCAGAACAGCCTTCAGGTAAAGCTTCAAGATCCAAGTAACTACTAATGAGTAAGTGCCAGGTATTGAATTAGCTCACCTTCAATCCATTGTAGAATCAAGGGGGAGTTTAGTAGTGCCCAGCTGTGAGAGGGATGTTTCCCCAAAGATATCCATGCCCCAATATATTACCTTAAATGATAAAGGGATATTACGGATGTGGTTAAGAATCTTAAAATCAGCAGAGTATCCCAGATTATCTGAGTAGGCTCAGTGTAATCACAGGGGGCCTTATAAGAGAGACCAAGGGTCAGAGTAGATATCCTGACAGAGGCAGAACACAAAAGAGTAAAAGATTCAATGATGACTGACATTGACTAAAAATGCAGAAGGGGCCGTGAACCAGAAAAGCTGTGGCCTCCTGAAGCTGGAAAAGGGAACGAAGGGAATAGTAGCCCTGGGGCTTCCCGGAGAAAAACAGTTGTGTTGACATCTTCACTTTAACCTTGTAAGACCCACTTCAGATTCCTCACCTCAAAACTGTAAGATAAGTTAAACACGCAGCTGTTGTTTTGATTTAAATTGCTAAGTTTTAAGGTGTTTTATTACTCCAATGCTAAGTGATATACTCTTTGAAATAGAATTTGTTTTCTGTGTATAAAAATATTCCACCTATTTAAAAGTGTGAGCCATGTGTGAATCTCAGCTCTAACGAAGTGTTCACAGAACAAGCAAGTGAGGAAGAAAGGAAAAGGAAGAGGAGGAGAACAAGCTGTATTACCAGCACTTACCTTTTTCAAAATGCTCTTTCAAAGTGTACTTTCTGTCTCATTCAATTCATGTGACAACCATAATTTTGCATATTTTTCAGAACAGAAAATCTATAATATGAGTTCTCAGCTAAGAATGAGAGATATTGAAATAGATGTGAGTCCTATTAATAGTGAAGTTTGTGACTTTCATAATCATACTACTAAAAATTATAAAAATTATGACTTTTATGCAACAAAAATAAAGCTTATAGATGGTGCTCAGTATTATATTAAATCTATGACCTAAGAGATTCACATGACATTCTATGCTTCAGCAGTATGTATCTTCAGATGAATGCTTGCTTCAGTCATGGGTAGTATAGTTATCATGCATTGTGTAGGTCATTATGAAAGTTTTGGGAGACACAAAAATCAAGAAATGTAAAATCCACATGGACAGTAGCAAATAAAACCCTCCCAGCAACACCGATAAGCCCAGCACATTGAAACTTGTGTGGGTGAATCAGAAAGGACGCTGTTATCTGTGTTTCTTGGAAGTGAAATAATGAACCATAACACAGTTGTCTCAGAACTTTCATAGTGACCCACATAGTAAAAGCAGAAGTATATTGTGCCAGCTTTGCTTTCAATGTCATTGCAAAAAGTACCAGCAGTACTGAAGTAATAATTCTAATTTTTATACATTTGCTAAGAACTTTAGGAGTAATGATGTTTCTTTCATGTCTTAGCTAAAACTATTTCTTTCATAAATGTTGCAATTTGCAGTTCAACAGAACATAAATTTCAAGCATGAAAAGAGAAATACAAAGATATACAATGAAGTACCACAAGGGAAAATGTCTTAGTTTTTGCTGTTTAATGTATAGGTCCTTCCAGTTGGGATGATTACATTTCATAGATGGGCATTACGAAATGCAACCAGTGGTATTATAATGACTTTTCACCAAAAGAAAGTGCATGATAATGTTGTGCCCACCCCGGGGGTCGCCTACCCAAAGACCACTCACAATCACAAATCGATGCAAAAAGCAAGAGGCAGGTTTATTGCTGGCGCGTCAGGGTTCCTCAGCCACAAGGAGGAAGGAACCCCGAGAGGCTGTTACAAGCTGCTTTTAAAGCGAAAAACTACATGCAGGGGGGGTGAGGGGGCGTTAGGGTATGAGGCGGTTGGTGATTGGGGAATTCATAACTTGCAGGGTTGCTGGGCAGTTTTGCTCTGGGGACTTTTTGCGACGGTTATTTTTAGCGCGGGTATGAGGGAGTAGGGAGAGGGTAGGGTGTTGCCTCCAGGTGCAAGAGTCTGATATGCGGGTAGAATGTTTTCATTGTTTTAGGGCCTCCTTACTGCCCTGTGGCCTAACAATAATACTAACCATTGATTATGAACCACCTCCTCCACCGAATTCATATATGGAAGCCCTAGACGTGGGAATTGTATTTGGAGATAGAGCCTTAATGAAGTAATTAAGGTTAAATGAGATGGTAAGTGTGGGACTGTACTAGATTAAGGGAGGAAGAAGAAGAGACACCAAGGAGTTCCCTGGCCCTTCCTGCTCTCATGGCAAAGAGACTGTGCGAGGACACAGCATAAAGCCACAGGATAGAAGCCTGGAAGAGGGACATCACCAGGAATCAACCCTGACAGCAACTGATCCTGGAATTCCAGCCTCCAGAATTGTAAGAAAGTAATTTTCTGTTGTTTAAGCCACCCAGTCTGTGGCTTAAACAACAGGTTCAGCAGACTAATAAAGGCACAAAATTTTAAGCAAGATAACTGGAGTTAGGAATGTTACTGGGTCATGGAAGGATTCTAGAAATATGGCCTGTGTGAGGATAAAACTCCACCTATAGGCGAAACACCTATATGCCTCTGGCAAGAAAAGCCATTTGAGAGAGAGTAGTGAAAAGACTTTGTGAGGGCATACTTGTAAGAAACTGAGGCAAAATCCCATGTGGCCAGGTTGGTTGTGAGCCTAACATACCAAGGCTTTGACTGGAATAGCATTTACTGCATTAAGGAATTGAGGTTGACTTTATAAGGCCAATAAAAAAGCCCTTTAGAAAACTGGCCAGATACCTGTCAATAACCTTTCCTGATCTGTGGTAAGTAATGAAGATTGCTTGCTGACAGGTCTGGGAATGGAAATGTGCTCAGGGTCCTCAAGAGAAGAGGAATTTACTCAATGCATACAGGTATCTAATGGCACCATGAAACTTGGGCTCATGAAAGGCTTTTGAGAAGTCCAGCCTGAAAATTCCTTATAAAAGGTTCCAGCAAAAACTCCCTGACTTAAGGCCTACATGGGAGCAGAGGTTCGCACACAAATTCCTATATGCCCAAGAAGTTCCTCCATAGCCTCAGGCATCATCAGATAAGAACAAAGAAGTAATGGCTAACAACATGTTCTCCATTAAGTTACGTTAAATTGGGTTATATTGAAAGGGTTATGTCAAAAGGTGTATTTTGAGTGGATTATCAGAAGCTAGTCATGAGGTAGTCACATGATGTTTAAATGGATCAATGAGGTCATTGCTACATTGTGTGCATGTACAAAATTCCCTATATAAACCAACCACAAATAAAGAAGCTTGCCATTATGCCTGAGCGAGCATATGGTCACCTTTACTTAAAACACAATTTCAATAAGCATGCTTATTCTCCATGAGACCCTTACGGTAACATCACTCTTTGAGTTCATTAATGCAATATTATAATTACCAAGGCTGTAATTTAATTTATTGATATTATGTAAGACTCTATATGTATATTATTTATTCCATTAATAATTTTATGAAGTATGTATGTATTTTTAATCTTATCAAAGTCTAAGACTCAGAACAAAGGTGGAATAAGTTGGTCACATTACCTAGAAACAATTTGGAGTTTGATTTCAAATCAGTTTGGGTTGTATGGGTAACAAAGAGAAATTTTTCTTTTTTTTTTTTCATTTCAGGCTCCTTTATTCCATGAATATTTACAGAACATCAACTATAGGCAAAACATTGACATAATTGAAGATAACAATGGGACAAATATATCAATTTTATGAGGAAACAAAAGCATTATCTACAAATCAATTATGAGATAAGTGTACTTATTACCACCACTCCTAGTAAAGTTGAAGATCCTAGCTAATACAATTATGATAACTTAAAAATCCCAATGGTTTGTAAAAAAAATACAAATTTCATTACTTCTGAGTTACCAAGTTGCTTGTAAGTTACCAAAAACAATAGAGAAATTCAGCAATGTAACTAACTTCAAAATAACTATACAAAATCAATTATATTTCTATATAAAAAAGAATTACAAAATAATATTAGAAAAGAGAAATTTTTTTTTAGGAAGAATAAAGAGAAAGCTTAGATCACTTCCTAAGAGAGTTGGCAGGGCGTTCTTCTCATGATGCAGAGAAAGTAAGAGAGACTTTTTTTGTTCGTTTTTTGTTTTTCAAGATACAGTCTTCCTTCCTTTGTTGCCCTGGGTAGAGTGCCATGATGTCACAGCTCACAGCAACCTCTAACTCTTGGACTTAAGTGATCCTCTTGCCTCAGACTCCCAAGTGGCTGGAACTATATACAGACAGGCCTCTACCACAACACCCTTGGCTAGTTTTTCTATTTTCAGTAGAGATAGGGTCTCGCTCTTGCTCAGTGTGGTCTGGAGCTCCTGAGTTCAAGTAATCCACCTGCCTCTGCCTCACTGACTGCTAGGATTGCAGGTGTCAGCCACCGTGCCCAGCTCTTTATGCCTCTGTAATCAGAATGCTCTATAACTCTAGAATGTTTACTACCAAGTAAATGCTCAGAATTTACAGCTGCCTTAACACAGTATCAATGGTTCCGAAAACCTGTGTTGAAAACTACAAAACTATATTTGGAGAGCTTCTTAAAATTACAATTTTCAGGTCCTATTAACACACATATTTAATTCAGTAGCTTTGGGATGTGTGCTATGTTAGTCAAGATTCTCCAGAGAAACAGAACCAATAGAAAAAATATATGTATAATACTTATGTGGGTATATATGTGTGTACATATACATACAAGTGGGTTTATTATGAAAATTAACTTGTGATTACGGAGCCTAAGTTCAACAATATGCCACCTGTGAGCTGGAGAACGAGGAGAGCCAGGGCATAAGTCCTAAAATCCATAGACTCTGGAACCAGGATCCCAGACATCTGAGAGAAAAGAAGTTGGATGGCCCAGCTCGAGGGGACCTGGCCCTTCTATTTTTCTTGTCCACATATCAGATACCATATCCTATTTTTCATACTTTTTTCCCTACTATGATTTACATTCTTGGTTAACTTTTGAAATAATATTTTAGTTATAAGGTGTTAAATAAAATACACTATGTAAATTATAATAATATCACCTACTTTTTTCTTATCTGATAGTACTACTTTAGAGAATTAGTATCCATATAGAGCTGGGTGCCTACATTGAAGAGATATTTATTAAAATAAAGGGCACATCAAAACACTTTTGTTCCTAGTGTTGTGTACATTCAGATGCTTTACATCTTGGAGTACTTCATTCGTTGACAACATGCTATTGTTGCCAGTTATAGCAAATTGTTGTATTTGCTGCTATTTTTGCCTTTTTAATTTTTATTATCAGGCTAAAAAATTCAGAAATTGGTCAAACGGAGAGAACATAGGCTTAAAAAAAAATCTATGGTTAAGCTGTAATAGTTAAAAATAATTGAATATGTTTGCTGTAATCAGTTGATGCCACATGACTCTAAAGAACAGCATTTATTATCAGAAAATAATTCTCTGAAAAGTTTATAACTGCACACAGACAAGGCTATTTGTGTCGACACTCTTCTGAGTTAAAGCTCAATGAACTCCCAACTTCATAAATGATAACTATTTCAAGGTGAATTAGACAAGATCACTGATTATTTATAATAGTCAAACATTTTTTAGAATATCAACTATTATTAGTTTCTATTACCATTGGCAGACTAGAAAACTGATAATTACATTGATAAACTATAATTGCTCAGACTATTATTTTGTATGAATTTCATGATCATTTCATCAATACAGAATATATCTCTCTTTTATTTTTATTAGAGTTATTTTTATGATGATGATTAGAGGTCTCTTTCCCAAAAAGAATTTGGATAAAAATAAAATGAAAATCAATTCACTGGAATTGACTTATCCTTCAGGTTTAGCAATGCTTTCATATAAATGCGTAAAAGACTTACTTAAAGATATTTAAAAATGAACAAATTTCTTATAGAGTATTATAAAAAGCAATAAATTTCTGAAATACTATATTAATGTTACTTTTATAGGGAAATTTGTAAGATAGATAATTTTAATGAGAAAAAAATCTGTTATTTATCCTGAAGGTATTTTCTAAGAACTACATGATATTTATGGTGTGTTTCCTTACAGGGTCCTCTTTAGTTTTTTTGGGGGGAGGCAGAGAGAATCCTGGGAAATTTATAGTTCCAATTTGGTATTTATGGTTGCTTTAAGCACCCCATTCCTTTTATATATTTGGCTGATAAATGTCACTTAATATAAATATGTTTAGGAGACTATAAATCAGATGAATCTTTCCTCCTTTAACATTTGTTCAACATTCAATAAATATTTATTAACCCTTTATGACAGGCATTGTTTGTGGAAAACATGTTATAAGGAGGATAAATATTGAATCATTAGGATTTTCATTTATCTTTAGTAACTCTGTAAAGATATAGTTTTTAAGTTACAGTTTTTTTCTATTACATAGTTTTAATTAACAAATACTATATATATACTTTTTTTTTTTTTATTGGTTCAGGTTCATTGAGGGTACAAAAGAATTAGGTTACACTGTCTGCATTTGTTAGGTAAATTCTTATTGTTGTGTCCCACCCCCCAGAGATGTGCCATACTCTGTAACACCTCACCTCTCTCCCTGATCCCCTCTTCCTTCTCCCTCTTTCCCCTGCACCCCACCTTGAATTAATTTGAGTTTTCCTCTTATGTGGGTATTAGATTGTCTACTGGCGATCTATCTGTTAGAATTGAGTACATTGTATTCTTGCCTCTCTATTCTTGTGATACTTTATACTAAGAAGAATGTGTTCCAATTCTATCTAGGTTAATACAAAAGATGTAAAGTCTCCATCTTTTTTAATGGCTGAATAGTGTTCCATGGTATACATATACCACAGCCTGCTAATCCGTTCCTCGGTGGATCAGGTTGTTGTGGATTAGGGCATTTAGGTTGTATCCACATTTATGGCAGTTCAATTTACAATTGCCAAAATGTGGAAAAACCTAAGTTATAGTTTAAAAGAGGTAAGGATACATTTATAAGCCTCATGATTTTTATATGCTAATGGTGGCCACTTAACTCTAAATGTATCTGGATGTGCTCCAAAAGAATATGTACCATTCAATAAATACATTTCCAACACACACCTATACTCAGCCAGGAGTCAGAAAATGGTTACAAGTTATATATAAGTGTGACATCCTTAAAGAGCAGAGAGAGACTTAAAGCAATACCACATTGGAAAATGTAGAAGGCGGAAGGTGACTAGTAGCTAATAAAATGCAGAATAAATACACAAATGAAAAAAAGAAAGTCTCACCGTGAAGGGAGGTATAAGGACAAAAGATCTGAGACCTACTGACTGGTGCACTAGAATTAAAAAGACAGGGCTCATGGCGTGCAGGGTGGGGAGGTAGTCTCAGGAAAACAACACTGAAAAAGACAGATTGCGTGAACGAGAGGGGTAACCCTGGAGACTTGACAATGAAAATTAAAAATCTGATTTTAAAATGTTAAAAAGAAGTCCAAAATTAAAAGGCATGAATTTCCCTCCAATCAAAGAGGGACTGTCTAGCCACAAACCCCAAGAAATTGCTCAAAGACGATTTCTCTCCAATACATGGGGAACAAGCATGTTAATTGCATGTATCAACTTGGCTGGGCCAAGGAGTACCCCAAATAAACATTCTTTCTGGATGTGTCTGTGAGGGTGCTTGCAGGTGAGATTAGTATTCGAATTTGCAGACTCAGGAGATAAAGCTCCCTGAAGTGTGTGGCCATCATCAGATACACTGAGGACAGGAATAGAACAAAAGGCAGAGGAAGGGGAAATTCTCCCATTTTACTTACTGCCTGCCTGCTTGGCCCCCAGGTCATGTGCTCCTGGAATGGAAATTATGACTTTGGGGCCCTGTTCTCATACGTTCAGACTCAGACCACAAGTAGATCACTGTCTTTCCTGGTTCTCTAACTTATAGATTATAGATTATGGAAATTCTCAGCTTCCATAACCATGTGAGCCATATCATCATAATAAAACTCTTCTGTTGTGTGTGTGTTTTTGTACACGTTTGCTTGTGTGTGTACATGTATTTTATATTTATATGTGTGTATAGTACATGTATATACAGGGTGTCCATAAAGTTCATGTATGATTTAAAACAGTTTTACATTGTAAGTTGTACATTTACTTTGTTGACACCATATATGTATCATATATCTGTCTGTTTTTCTGAAGAGCCCTGGCTACAATAATTCTGATATAATAGAATCCAATGTAAATTAAAATGAATAAGTAATGACAGTCAATATCATGGAAAAAGAAGAAAATTAATGTCAGCTGATAATTCTCTCATACAAATAAACCATAAACAAAAGAGAAAATTCTGCCAAATAAAATATAAAAATACCCTAAAGTAATATTTGATAGTATTTTAAAAGTCAGAATATAAAATCCAAAATCCAAAACAATGGGCAAAGCCTTAAAAGATGAAAAGTGAACAAACTCAATAAAGATATTTTAAAAAAGAAAAAATTATATATATATATATAATAAAGGCAAAATTACTATGTATCTAAAGGAGGATTTATAAAAACACAATGAAAATTGGAGAGAGATAAAAATTGGGAAAATATTAGAAAAATAAAAAATGAAGTTAACAAGATGAGAAAAAGTGTTTGCTTATGAGCAAAGAAAACCCAACATACAATTAATTGAAAGTCTCTGAAAAAGAAATACACATCAATAGAATAAATGCAAACCTAGAACATTTTCCAGAAATGAAAGATGGTCTAGATTTAGATCCATATATTGAGACAGTTCACCATGTACACAAGAAGGCATATGCAAAGGGAACACTGAGAGATACGGAAAACCAATTCAACTTCAAAATATGCTCTGGACCTCTGAGACGTTTACAAGGAAAAAAATCAAATGTTCTAAGATTTTATAACAGCAATATACAAATAAAAAGCAAACCAGAAGTGAAGCAGGATTTTCAAGAAACCAAAGAAACGGAGCAAGAATCAATAAAAGAAAGGGAAATAGACCCCATAGAAGAAGCAGCACAGTAAAACCAGCAAAATGTGTGCTGACTGTAGAGGAACCCTGTGTGACAGAGTGGTTCAGAGCACACCTACTAAAACAATTTATAAACAAAAAGCCATTCTGGTGGGTTTGCAGTTCTGTAGCATAAAGAGATGAATAAAACAACGTGATTTAGAAAAAACTAAATGAACGGAATGACAAGGGTGCACGGGGTGATTTCAGAACCAAGAGGGCAGGATTCAATGTTGGTGTCAGTCTGTGCTATCAGTAGAGCAGAAACCACAGCAGTGAAAGGAAATACCAGCATACTTCATTAATTTATATTGTATTTGCTTTGTTAAGCTGATATCTACATTTTCCAGAAATCCCTTCTCAGGGTAGCTCATGTTAAAAGTTGATCATAAAAGAAGTTTTCACAGTATGTTACTCTCTGGAGTTCTTTTTCTTCTTCTTCTTTTATTGATTGATTGATTGATTTATTGATTTATTTTTGGTTTTTAGACTTACATAGTTCTTTATTCTTCTCAAGGGATTTTTCTTTTTTAATTTTTTTAAATTAAATCATAGCTGTGTACATTAATGCAATCATGGGGTACAATGTGCTAGTTTTACATACAATTTGAAATGCTTTCATCAAACTGGTCAACATAGCCTTCACAACATTTTCTTAGTTATTGTGTTAAGACATTTATATTCTACACCTAGTAAATTTCACATGTACCCTTGCAAGATGCACTGTAGGTGTGGTCCCAGCAATTACTCTCCCTCCACCCATCCTCCCTCCTCCCCTCCCCTCCCTCTCCCCTTTCCCCTTCTTTTTGGGCTATAATTGGCTTATAGGTTTCATATGAAAGCTATAAATTGGTTTCATAGTAAGACTGAGTACATTGGATACTTTTCCTTCCATTCTTGAGATGCTTATCTAAGAAGAATATGTTCCAGCTCCATCCATGTAAACATGTAAGAGGTAAAGTCTCCATCTTTCTTTAAGGCTGCATAATATTCCATGGTGTTTGCAATCAGATGCTGTGACAGATAATTTTCAAATATGTCAGAAAAGATAGGGAAGGACCTTCAGTGTTTGACTTGAATTCAAGATCTCAATATGAATTCATGATTTATTTAAAATTTTCTGTCTCTAATCCCTGAAAAAAACATAGAAACAATGATATCCTTGTATCAGAGAAGACATCAGTCAACCACATCTATTCTAAAATGTCTGTTTTGAGTTTTGCATCTGTGAAAAAGGACTTGGAACAATTTTGGCTACAAAACAAAGAATTGGCAAAAGTTTTATGGGTGCGTATAGAAAGTTGATAAAAATTAGCCTGGAGAAGCTCACACTGGTCAACTTTGGCCAAGTTGAGCATCAAAAATGATGATGTCAATAAAACATTATGCTATACTGAATAATAATAAACAGTCCATAAATGGGTTGCTACAAGTGAAGCAGACTAGGACAGGCTTTTCTTTACAGATGAGTACTAAGTAATGACTTAGTGGGAATAGCAGCAGAAAATAACCACCTAAGCAGTAACCAATAAGCCAAGGTTGTTATTTGTTGTATTGGGTGAGCTTATTAAAAAGCTGATATTTAGAGATTCTCAGAGTAACACTTAAAATACATGGTCTAATTAGCAAAAAAAGGAAAATTGCTTACAATAGAAAGATTTGGCAGTCAAACTTAACATCACCACTAGTGGGACATTCAAATATTATGTGCCTTCTGATACAATGGCAGTAGAAAGTAACTGCTGCTGTGTAAGTAAAAATATAAGCAATTAGAGATTATGTAACATTTTATAAGACAACTAGGATAGACTCTTCAAAATGTAAATGAAAATGTCCATGTGACAGCTTCAAAGTGGGACCCACCTGCCAACCACGCAGATATTTAGAGCTCCCAGTAGGTCTTCCTGGAGCCTCCAAAATATGAACAAGGATCTATGTTGTTTTGTTGTTGTTTTTTATTTTTTTTTTTGTTAACAAAGCTGTCTAACATGTTAGATAGATTGAACTAAACAGGGGAAAATAACCTTAAAAAAATATTTATTAGGAAAGATGAGAATTACAAATGAACATACACACAGAAGAATATACATGGCAGGCAGGCATGGTGGCTCACAGCTGTAAACCCAGCACTCTAAGAGGTGAAGGGGGTGCATTGCTTGAGTTCAAGCGTTTGAGTCGAGTCTGAGCAAGAGCGAGAGCCTGTCTCTACCAAAAATAGAAAAATTAACCAGGTGTTGTGGCAGGTACCTGTAGTCCCAGCTACTTGGGAGGCTGAGGCAAGAGGATGGATAAAGGCCAAGAGTTTGAGGTTGCTGTGAGCTGTGATGCCATAGTATTCTACCAAGGGCAACCATGTGAGACTCTTGTCTCAGAAAAAGAAAAAGGAATTATATGACATGTATGTATATGACCAGATTAACAAATACACAAAAAGATGATATTACAAATATATCTAGGCACATGCATATATAATTAATAATTGTGCAATGTTATTCAAGAAGATATCCTATAGATTAAGCAAAATTAACATGTTGTGAAAAATACAAAGTATGTGACGAATATTAGAAGACTAGCACAGAAGAATGCAGGAAGGAGTTTTCTGGGGGAAAAAAGAAATAATAAATTCAGTGAAAAATCCTCTATAATGTGATAATTAAAAATTCAACATAGACCAATGCAATTAAAATATTTTTTTAGATATTAGCAGGACTCCATCTATTTAGTATATAGACATATCTTTTAGAAGTAAATATTCATATTGGCTGTTGTTTGTTGTCCAGTGCATCAGACCCACTCTTGGCTTTTCTCTGCCCTCCCTGTGGCCCAAGGAGCTGACACCTGTACAGGTCGAGGGAGGGCACTGCCTGGAGGCAGTCTGGCTCTTGCTGGTGGAGACAGGTTGGACACATCATTTTCCCCCTGCTTTGGAACAACATCTGTGAAATAGCTATGTGCCCTAACTTCAGGTTCTTCTTGAGAGGATCCAGCTCCCACTGGGCTTCAGTACCTCAATTTCTTCTTTCTGGCTTCATCCCCAACAGAGAACTGGTTTCCAGTTTTTGTGGTGGTCTTGGGGCCTTCTCATCTTTTTCCTGTTCTCTTAGCATTATTTATCTACACCCCTACAAGAACATTTTCTCTAAAACTTGAATTAGTGATTGTGACATTTATTTTCTGGTACATGGGACCCTAAACTTATATTGACAAATACAAATACATTTTTTTCTAGAAACTTCTGGGAATTATAAGAAATTGCTAAAAGTAGAGAACATTAGGACAAGGGTCCAGGGCAGCAGGGCCCATAAATTGTCATGTTAAACTTTTCTATACTCTTAATTTGTCTAAAAAGTTTTCAATTGTTGGCACAGGGTGTGGAAAAGAAAAACATAGGCGTCGAAGGTCTCATTTAAGGAAGAAATGGTGCCAATGCTTTTGGAACAGACAGAACGTGGAATTGATAATGGTGTTAGACACTGATATTACCATGATATTCAGGAAGTATGAACATAAAGACTAAAATTTCTGGAGTCAAAAGAGAAGCGATGAAACAAAACAAGGAAAGATAAGTGAAATATTTCCTTTTCTGTAAGAGCTCACTGACGCTAAATCTTTTCCCAGGGAAGGAGAAGGGCAGGATGGAGAAGCCCACCTAAATGAGAGATATTCCTGGACTTGGATTTATGCCTTTTTCAAACAAATACTAGTTGTCTTTCCTCCTCATCTTCTTTAGGCACAGATTAAAGCAAACCGCATTCTCTTTTTCCTCCCAAAGCCTTAAACAAAAAGGAAAGATTGTAGATTTGCATCCATCTCCATTCACAAAGCTTCTTTTAGATGTCTTTAGTCAATGCATAAGTTTGCTTGGTAGCTTCTGTTCTGATGTCTTGTAAGTTACACAGTTGAAATTATTTCAGAGAAGGAAATGTTAATTGATGTGTGTTAAGAATTGTAAATCCAGGAAGTTTTTTAAAAATCAAGACATTTATGCTGTGTAAGAAATGACCCTTTAACATTCCTTATTGTCCTTAAAGCTTGATATCATTCATTCTCTCTCCAATTAATAACTCAGCAAATATTCTATCTGCGAGAAGCAATGTGCTTCAATATGCTTGGATCACATAAATTGCATTATCTGTGAACACAGGCAGATATATTGATTTTTTCATTTTTTTATAAAATTTTTTCAACTTGCCAACACACATATAGAAAAGTGCTCAACATCACTAATCATTAAAAAAAAATGTAAACTAAAGCCACAATGCAATACCAGCTTACTCCATCAGAATAGCATTATTAAAAAATAAAAAAACAATAGGTGTTGATGTAAATGTGGTGATAAGGAACACTTATACACTGTTGGTGGGAATGTAAATTAGTATAATGTTTATGGAAAACTGGAGATTTCTCAGAAAAAAAAAAAAATAGACCTAACATTCCATCCAGCAATCCCACCACAGGTACCTTCTTAAGGGGAAAGGAGCTATTTTATCAAAAGGTATCTGCCCTGGAATGTTTATTTCTACACATTAACTATTGAAAAAATGTAGAATCAACCTAAGTGCAAATCAATTGATGAGTGGAATACTACTCAGCCATTAAAAAGAATGAAACAGTGTCATTTGCCATAACTTGGATGCAACTGGAGACCATCACCCTAAGTGAAGTATCTCAAGGCTGGAAGAACAATCACCACACATTGCACTAGTAAATGAGAACTAAATGCTGGGTTCCTACGGCCAGAAAGTGGTGAAAAGGACATTGGAAACGAAGAAGGGGTGGGTAGGAGCTGGGTGAGGGATCAACTTACCTGGCTAGAGAGAACACGTGTGCTTTCTAATATTTGGAAACCAGAATCACACACATATCTATAAAATTATTTATTTAAAACCATTTATCAATGTTTTCTATGAATAATTTATTTTAAAACATCTATGAAATGAATTCTCTTTTCTCTGCCTGAATTCCAATGTAGTTTCATGACGTCCTATTATAAGTTCTCAGCTCCCACCTTTCACTACATATAATAAAACCAAAAAAAAAAAAATGAAATAAAGATTTTTTTTTTTTTGCAATTTTTGGCTGGGGCTGGGTTTGAACCCGCCACCTCCAGCATATGGGGCTGGTGCCCTACTCCTTTGAGCCCCAGGCACCGCCCAAATAAAGATTCTTTGCCTTTTTTTCTGTTGTGCATCATGAATCACTGTGTTTGAGACATGACTTGCAGCATCACACCCACCCCGCCTTGTTACTTTGGTCAGAGGCCTTCCACTCCTTGGTTTCGTAAAATTTATAATGATTGATGCAGAGCTGATAGCTGCTGGCAAGGTGATTGATGAAAGACAAAAGTGTATTTTTTCAGCTGAAGATTTACCTTTAACAAGAAATCTATACTAGTTCCACAAGGACATTTATTTTTAAAGGATATCAAAGAAAAGAGTTGATGTATATATTTAGATTCCATGCCACAAAAATCTAAATATTATAGTAACATTGATGTAATCTTTTCCAATTCAATTTTGTTAGGATGACAGAATTCTTTTCTTCAGATCCTTATGGTAGAAATATTCACTTATCTTTGTATAAAGAAGATTCTCTTTAGACCAAAAAATTCAATTGCAATTGTTATATGTAAGTAAAAAAAAAATGTCTGGTTTTTCTTTGCCTCTCGAAAATTACATTTAGAATTAA
Organism: Otolemur garnettii; assembly: GCF_000181295.1. Lineage (NCBI taxonomy): Eukaryota > Metazoa > Chordata > Mammalia > Primates > Galagidae > Otolemur > Otolemur garnettii. Next base: position 3,903,378 of record NW_003852537.1, on the reverse strand, counting down.
ATCTAAAGAGGAAAGTGACTTTCAGACATAATTTTCTTCTGCAGTTCTGCAATTAAGACTGAAATTCTAGGGCAGCATTAAGAAAAATGTGTCTCTTACAAAATGTTCTTTAAAGAAAATTCTGATTTCTGGTGACAACAACAAAAAGGGTTACCTATTTGTATAATGTGAAGTTTTCTAATTTTGTGAAAAATTCAGGGCCATATCATACCTTACGTGTAGTATGTTGGCCAGAAAACTGACCATAAAATAAGCAATAATGGTAACTATGAATATGCTTTTCCTTTAACGTATACTTTAAAACTAAGCAAAATTTGCATATAAAGTACTAATGCCCTTCAAGAAAATATTACTGACATATTATTTGTGACTTAATAAATTTCTATTTATTGACCCATTACAAAGAGAGAGAATGTCCGCGGGTGCAGCTGGAGATGTCTTAGTGAAAGAAAGGTCCGAAGAACTTGCCATAGAACTAAGGTTTCTGTTTGGTAAATGAGGAAGGGAATCTTATAGCAACAGGGCTCCACCCTGGGTTGTGGTATCAGACAACTGGGGCGATGATGTTTTCTAGGAGTTGAGAATCGAGTGAGGTGTAAGCTGCGATTGGTAAAGAAGCAGAAGGACCAGGACAGGGAAACCTTCAGCTGTATTTATGGCTTAGATGATGTCCAGGCTTTTGTTTGTGCTCATGTTTAATTACACATTGATCTCACATTCGTCTTAATCCATCGCAGTAATACAGTGGGCTTTTCTGTGAAATTGTTAATTTTAAGAAAACATTCCAGCCCAGCCACAGTGTCAGGCCAGGTCTCCTATAGCAGGGTCTGCATTTTTCTATCTGCTTCGTTGGAGAAGGCTCTTAAATCCCTCTGCAAGTGATATGTTTCAGCAACTGAAGATGTTGTCAAGTTATCTCTTAACATCTTTCAATTGTTCATATACAGGGTGCCAAAAATATGGATACACATGTTAAGAAAGGAAAAAAAACTATATTAAAATTGTAATATTCATCATGTTTGAAACATGATTATATTAATCTTTTCATTATTGCTATGTATGGAGTATTACAATTTCGATAGAGTTTTTTCCTTTCTTAAAATGTGTATCCATATTTTTGGCACCCATATATATACTCTCACCAACTGTTTTGTAATATTGTTCTTTGGATATTGTACATAGGACAAAAATTTAAAACATTAATTATGAAGGTAAATTTTAGTAATAAAGAAGTATTTACAGGTTATAAAAGTACTCACAGCTTTATTGAGTTATAGTTGACATATAACACACTATGCTCATTTAAATGTCACACTATGTAACTTTTGGCATATGTGTATAAAGTTGTCTTCACCACAAATATAACATTTCCTGTGCCAGCCAATTCCCACTCCTTTGGACCCACACTGTGGTCAAGTCCTACCTACCCCTCACTCACAGCTTGCAAACTCTTTGTAGCCCCATGTGTCCCAAGGCAACGTATCTGCAACAAAGTCAGCTTTCACCCACTTCAGAACCCTGTTATTTATCCTAAAGCTTTAAATGCACCGTCAGAGAGAAAGAGAAGTTTAACTGTTGATATGCCCCTACCCATGGTGCTTAACTGTACTGTTTCATTTCTCCTTCCAGATTATCCATTAAACTTGGAGAAGCCTGAATCTGCAAGTGGCCTGAAAAACAGGTCCAGCTGTGAGCACTGGAGATACCAAGCCAGATACAAGAATGTTGAAAATAGCAAAACATGTTATATTTTACAGAAGCCACCAGCCATTGAAACAAGCAACCTTCCTTGGACCTCTTGAGAGATGCTAGAATTGGCCTCCACCACATCACCCACCCATCATCTTAGTAAAGAATACCCCAACCTTGTGAGGAGTGTATGGTTTGTGGACAAAGGATATTTTCTCCATTTTGCACAGAGTGAATGAGATAATATTTCTCTTCTAATACAAGGAATGAAGGAAAACTCTCATAGATGTTGGGGTTTTCTTCATAAAGAGAAAACTAGAATTTCACTCCCTATTGGGATATCTGCTCAGGCAGTATATCTGCTAAGTTCCATGTGCCATATGCAGCACAAGGGAGAAAGGAACGCGGTCAGTTGGTTTAGTGGGGAACTGGCAAATGTAAAGAGAGTCTGGACCATAGATTTGACTTCCCACCTCCTAGCTTCCTGGGGCTACGGAATGAACATGGGCCCATCATGTCTACATGGAGGACCAGATAGACTGGATTAGGAAGAAAATAAGAAAAGAAAGCTGAAGAGGCCTGAGCCGATACATATATAGATTTTTTTTTCCTTTTCATTTTGGAGATATTATTGTACTTTCACACAATTTAATGATGACTATCTGATCACATGGTCAGTAAAGAGGTATAATCTGACTTCTTTGCCCATTTGGATACCCTTGATTTCCTTCACTTGCCTGATGACTCAGATTGGGACTATGAGCACTATACTGAACACATGTGCAGATAGTGGGCCACCTTGTCTGGGTCGGGTCTAAGT